>NC_037092.1:48622186-48933605 GCF_002994745.2 Rosa chinensis
CTTGAGGTACCAGCAGATGGCGTCATTGCCCATATTGGCAGTGATGTAGCGTCTATGGTCGCAGGTCCAGCAAGGAAGTGTGGTAGACCTATTGGTTCGAAGGATACTCGCCCTAGAAAGAGAGCGAATGAGGCACAAACAAATCCTTTGATCATCGATACTCAAAATCCGTCCCATGAGAATATTCTGGATTATGGTTATGTCCAAGAGACATTATTGGGGGATGCCTCAATGTCAGAACCTACCCCTGAGAACGTAGAGATCTCTATAAATTACACTAGTGTACATAGGACGTGGGAAAGAAGCTCCATCATCATTGATGATGTATTCGCATATTCCGTAGTGCGTGAGATTATTGAAACCAATGACATAGAACCACACTCTGTTGATGAATGCCAACGTAAAGCTAATTGGCCAAAATGAAAAGATGTGATCTAGGCAGAACGTGATTCTCTAGCGAAAAGGAAGGTATCTGGAAAGGTTGTGTCAATACCACCTAACACCAAACCAGTTGGTCATAAATGGGTATTCGTTAGAAAGTGTAATGAGAGAAACGAGATTGTAAGGTAGAAAGCTCGCCTTGTGGCGCAAGGCTTCTCACAACGCCCTGGAATCGACTACGAGGAGACCTATTTTCTCGTCAGTTTGGTAGTTTCTGAAAAACTGAACATGCAGCTTATGGATGTGGTTACTGTATATCTATATGGGGATCTAGATACTGAGATATACATGAAGGTTCCAGACGGACTTCAGTTACCCAAATCAAGTGGCTCTAAACCAGTGAGCGTGTTTGCCATAAGGTTGAAACGCTCACTATATGGATTGAAACAATCCGGACGGATGTGGTATAACCGTCTAAGTGACTACTTGATTGGTAAGGGATATGTCAACAATGAACTATGCCCATGTGTATTCATAAAAATGACAAGTTCCGGATTTGCAATAGTAGCGGTTTATGTCGATGACATGAACATAATTGGCACCCTTAAAGAGTTAATGGAAACCGCTGAACACTTGAAATCCGAGTTTGGGATTAAAGATCTTGGGAAAACACGGTTTTGCCTCGGTTTGGAACTTGAGCATCGTGAATATGGTATCCTGATTCATCAATCAGCTTATACCCAAAATATGCTTAGGCATTTCAACACTGACAAAATTAAGCCTTCAAGCACCCCAATGGTCGTTCGCAGCCTTGATCCAAAGAAGGATCCATTCCATCCAAAAGATGACGTCGAAGAAGTGCTAGAGGCTGAAGTGCCTGATACACTCAAAATGAGTGTCAATTTAAACCCTACATCAGATAGTAGTATAGAGTAAGTAGGGTATCGTTCTAACCGGGGATTGAGGGTGCTCCTGTCATTTAAACGTCAAAGAAAGAAGAATTAATTACAAGTATACAATATGTACGAAAAATTACAAAATATTAAGGAGATTTTGAAAGTATTTGTATTTCTAATATAAATTAACTACTTTACAATGATAAAAAAAATCCATGAATCAAAATAGATAAGTAGGCCTGGCAATAATGCGGTCACGGGCTGGTTACAAGCGTGCTTAACGGGTTGGCGGTCTTAACGGGCTCAACCCGTTATAATCCGTTATCTTAACGGGTTATAACTGGTTGAGCCCAACAAGTTTGCGGGTTACCTGTTGGAACCCGTTAAGACCGCTAAGGATTTTTTTTTATTTTAAAATTCTTTTCTAATCAATTACCCTTTTTTTAAAATTTTTTTTTTTAAACCCTTTTCCAACACAAAAAAGGTTGGTTCAAGCAGCAGCAGCATGAGCTGCCAGCAAGTGCGCTGCCAGTTGTTTGCTTCTCTCTTAGGCTCTTAGCATGTACTATTTGAACCTGGTTAACAGCTTTCCCATCAAATATGAGGTCCTCATAAAGTCTTCCCATTGCAGATGTATTCTACATATCTAGTTGACACAATAGTTGCTTCAATACCAATTAATCAGTCTCCAAAATCATTGGTTGAATTGAATGCTCCAACACATAATTAACAGCTTCTCTGTAAGCAATAATCTCAACATGCCCATTACCAATTGAAACTCTTTTTCATTATTGCTTTGAAAATCAACAAACTCAAAGAAAATCATTAAATCAAAAGTCAAATTTATATTAAACTCACAATTCTCATAATAGGTTAAATCCAATGTTACTTGAAACTAAAATATTACAAATTCAAAGAAAATCATTACATGAAACTAAAAAAGTCTTTAGTTGGTGTGGCTTTGTCCGTCCAATGTCAAATCCAACACATCTTCAGAAAGTTGCTCCAAATCAGTTCGGTCATGGTCTAAATTACACAAAAAGAAAGAGAGGAAAATTAACATAAATATTCACAAGAGAAATTGCATATATCAGAAACCCCAATCCTAAACAACAAACAAGATTGAAATTTTGAACACCCAAAAGAAAAAAACAAAAAAAAACCATGATTAGCAAAATATTCAAGAACCAAATTTTAAATAACCCAACTCCAATGTATATACATATTTTTCAAAACTAGCCATGCACATTTCTTGATAAAAGAACTTCAGTTTTACCTTTTATCACTTTATCAAGTACATCAATTCTCGTACCAAGAAACGTTCAGACATTTAAACGATAAAAACAACCATATTGGCATCAGATTTTCCATCAATGAAACAAAAAGAACCCAATTTGAATACAGGGATTAATTGATCCCAAAATTTAGGAAATGCCTACAACTATGAGGAAAAAACCAAAAAAGCCAGAAAGTAATGAATGAGATGATTACCAAAACTTTAAACAACAATCGTAGGATGAGATTTGAACAATACAGAAAAATACGCAAACCTCAGAAAAATCCATATATATTGCACATCATAAAAATAAAAAAAACCCAGATCCAAATAGTAAAGATTTATATCAACAAAGGAGAGATCGGACAAGTTATGAATCTTCTTCTGATTCGACCTCTAAACTCCAAAGCCAGCTTGCAATTTGCAAAAGATTAAAACTTTTATATATATAAGGTCAAGTACACATAACCCAATTCGCAAATCCCAGAAAACAAACAATACAGAGATCGATAGAAAGAAAGCTAAGAAAACATAAATGAAACAGAACAAGCATGACTCACCATGGAGCTCGTTGGCGAGAACAGAACAAGCTGAAGATGAAGAGTTGCGAAAGTGAAAGAAGCCGAGCTCGTCGGCGAACTCTTTGGCAGCGCCGACTAAGAGTGGCGGCGTAGAGATGGGTAGAGGGTTCGAGCGGCAAAAGTGGAGAAGAGGAGAGTGAGCTGCGACTGCAAGAGAAACGAGGGTTAGAGTGTTAGACTGCTTTTTTTCTTCTAACTGGGCTCCATGGGTTCTGTCGTGCAGCCCATTAACTAACGGGTTGGCAGCCCATTAACACGTTAAGTTATTGGGAGGAAATAAATGGGTTTTTAGCGGGCGGTTAATGGGCGGTTAGCGGGTCATAGGCTGAATTGCCAAGCCTATAGATAAGGGGTGATACGAAATATGTATGATGAAGTTAACAATCATTAACATGAAAATGAGTTTTTTAATCATAAATCGCGGATCAAAACATGTGAATGAAGAAATCAATCAAGAACAAAGATGAACACATAAAAAGTTCTTTTTACTTTCCTTAATTAAATTAACTAGATGAACGCATCATAATTAACCCTATTAAACATGTGAAGCTAGTCATAGAACCCTACTCACTAACAAAACATATTTAACCCATTAAACACTTAGAAAGTTTGATTGATTTAAGCCAAGAAAACAAGTTGGAACGCCATACAAGCATGCAAGACTCTTCATTGATTTACCTAAGGAATTATAGGTTTTCCACTTGAAAATTAAGACCTAGAACGCTAGCAACCTTAATTTGGATTCAATTACATGCTCAATATTCTAAGTTGTACACCAAAGAACACAAAACACATAAAAGGTGGGATTGGAGCACAAAATCAATGAACTTAAATCATCACATATCAAAATCGCAATTTATGTCTTCTAGAAACCTAAAACATTTTCATGCTTCATGCTATTGAAAACATAGACTTTATTCTCATAAAATAATCAAAACATCCATTTAAAACAAAAACCATAGAACGCTATAGAATCTTATTTTTAAGTTACAAAACAATAAAACCAAAAACAAAAGATAGAAGGACATGGTTACACTTTTGAAGAAATTCAAGAATGCAAGAAGGTCTTCAAAGGTGGCGGACGTTGATGAGGACTACGGCAAGGATGTGTTGGAGATTATGGAGTTTTGCTTCACAGCTTCAATGCTTGAACAATGGAGAGGATCCGAAATTTCGAGAGTAAAGGGGAGGATTTGCGATTTTGATTCAGGGTTTCATGATATTTTTGAGTTGTGGAAGGGATGAACGTGTATGGAGGGAGAGAGATGGCTGAATCGAGTGAAGGAAGATTCTTGGGATGTCCAAAATAGGTGTGTGTATATATAGAGGAAGCTTTAGACGTCAAACCCTAGCTCTCCGTCTTCAATTCTGATTCACTTTCCTTCTTTGTGTTGATGTAATTTTTTTTTGAATTTTCTCATTGGTCTGCATCATCATGGCTGCAATATATCCTCAAAATCAAATCGAATATGGAGTAGAGACCTTCCCAAACTCGTCCCAAAAGATATTCACATCCAAACTCTCCTTATTCACGCAAAACCGATTTCCAGGCAGATTGACCTTCTTGCACTAAATCGGCCATAACTTCTTCTGGAAAATTGATATTGACAAACCGTAAAAGCTATGGAAACTAGACATCCAAGCTTTCAAACCATATAAAGATCATAATTTTCATGATTCTGAATTTCTCTCAAGACTCTGTAGAAGTTGACTGATATGCACAGGCCGATTCCAAAAAACTCTCCCTTTTTGGGATTTCCGAAATCTTAATGAATATTATTTATTTTTCATGGCAAAACCCAACTAGAATAGTTTTAGGATTCTTCCAAGATGTCAAGAAGGGTCTAGAAACTCATGTGCAAGTCACATGCTTCAATCTTTGGGCGCCAGGCTTCTCAATTGGACAATTTCAAAGCCCATTGCCGAAATGTCTTGTGCATTCTAGAACATTCTTGAATAATCTTGAGTCATCTTGAATCCATAGCATCTCCCAACACCACCAAGACTCCTAGTCCAACTGGGACTCTGTCATTTCTTCATTTCTGAACATCATTTTTCTGAGATCTTTCCTAGTTGACTTAGGATTCCTACTTCAACTAGGATTCCTTTTCCTGGTAGGATTAGGAAAGCTTCCTTGCCTTCATTTTAGACTCAAAGTACCTAAAAACACAAAACTAAGTTAGAAATGTTAATGTTAAGAGAATAACTAAGTAAAATGTAGAGAGAAATGCACTAAAAACACATGAAATATTCGTTCGATCACACCCCCACACTTAGCTTTTGCTAGTCCCTTAGCAAAATTAAAACAAAACTAAGACTCACGAAAACACTAAGGCATAAAGCACAAAAACGACTAAGTATGGAAAACCAAAAATGAAAAAGCACAAAGACACACATAACAAAAACCAACAAAAAACACAAAGATAAAAACAAAGACTCACACATTACACAAACAAAAAGACTCTAATGCCCTTCACATATTGTCTCAGAAATCTCAAACTTACATGTCACCAAGAATAACACTCAACCAAGAATTAACATGTATTTTTCGAGAGTTAAATAAAACATATACACAACATATAAACATGTAAGACTTGGGAGCAACAATGGTGAGTGGTTGGAGCTTAGCATGCATATACAAGTAATGACTCACCTCACAATGGATATACACTCTTTCTTCTCTCAGAATTCAAGGTTCATCATGCTTAAAAGCTTCTTATTCACTCAAGTATATGTGAGAGATGATATATATTTTACAAAATGCTCACATATCACAAAAGAAAAGCACATATATCAATTTTTTTTTCAAAAGATCTCATGAAGGATATCAATCACATGCACAAATGAACCTAAGCCATAAGTTCAACAGTTATAAACTCATCTCCACAGATCAAAGGCTATGCCATCTTACGGTTCAAAAAGTTCTTATTAAAGGGTTGTAATAGGGCCAATGTTTAAGGTTAATAGAAACGAATGGATAAGGAAATCACAAAAGTATTCTAAAATTAAAGTAGAGCACTCGTTGATGTAGAGAGACTTCCTCGAATTCCACCAAGGCATGCAAAACGTTATAGCTCCATAGAGGCCTCATTATGAATTGGACAAAGACCAAATTTTTCTTGAATGGGCCTTCACTTCAAAGTAAATGATAGGAGCATTTTAATGCGACGTTTTACTTGCTTTTCCCTGCATTTTCTGCGTTATTTCCTTAATAAAACCCTGTTTAGGAAAGTTTCCATTCTTTGATTGGGAAAGTTCCTATTTGTAGAAAGTTTCTATTTTTGTAGTTTCTATTTATCATTTTTAGTAAGTTTCCATTTTCAGTAGTTTCTATTTTTCATTTTTAGAAAGTTTCCCATTTTCAGTTTAGGAAAGTTGCCATTTTTCATTTTAGGAAAGTTTCTATTTTTCTTATTAGTTTCTATTTTCAGGACCTCCGAGCTAAAAAGTGGAAATGAACTCACAAATGGAAAGAGGAGCTTGCGAAAGTCAAGGGGAGCAAAGATGAAGAACAATGAGCCACAGAAATGAGCAGAAATGAAGAAAAGAAGTTTTCCTGGTCCAACCAGGAAACCCTGCGAAAAGGAGGAAAGCTTACCTATGAAGTTTCCAACGTTATCATGAAAAAGAAATGGAAAAATGAAGTGTTATGACGTTGGAAGGTGACAAGGCTTGAAGTTGAAGCAACAAGGCCGAAGAACTCTCAAGAATGAAGTGGATTTTCGGCAAATGGATCAAAGGCCCATTAAGCCCATGCAAGTAGGGTTTATGACGCATGAATAAACCCTAGGGGAGAATTTGCCGTCCAAAGCAAGAGAGAAACAAGGAAGTTGGCGTTAAAAATCAGAAAATAAGAAGAGATTTTCTAGGGAGATTTTCTAGGGCTATTTTTATGGAAAGAAAATACTTGGAGATAAACCCTAGAGATATTATTGCCGTGGAATTCCAAGAGGAAAAGAAGGAATTGCCGTGAATTAAAGAAGAAACCCTAGAGAATTCGGCAAGGAGAGATTCAAGGGAGAAATAAAAGGAAAGAGAAAAAGGTGGAGACCAAGAAAAGCTCAAAAGAAGTCTAGATACATTCCTATATTCCCTAAAGGAATTTTGGCCGAATTTAAAGTATAAAATCAGAATATTATCAAGGGAATTTCGGCCAAGATTGTCAGGGAATTAAATGGAATTTTGTGATTGGTTGAACCACCTCATAGGGCTTATTTGGCAAGATATTATTGGAGGAAATTATGTGGAATTTTCAGATTAATTCCATAAGGTTCACACGGCTTGGAAAGCAAGAAGGCCGTCCCCTATATATTCTCCTCTTCTTCCAACGTCAAGGAGTTCCCACTTTTGCGTTTACACTTTGAAAAAAATCAGAAAAACTCTCTCTAGCTAGCCGTGCTCTTCTCCATCCTCTAGGGCAACCACGAAGTTCAAGCAAGGCCAAGGAAGAAGAAGACAAGCCGTGCACATCATCCATCACCATCCTTGAAGATTGCTTTCGAAATTCAAGAGACCATTCATCACTTCATTCATCTCATCTTCATCACGGTGTAATCCGATTCTCCTTGTACCTTTGCTTTGTATTTTCGTTGGTTTTGCCTTAGTTGACACATATGTATGAACAAGTATTGTTTTCTGAAATTTTATGATTAATTGTTAATTTTCAGATTCATATATTGTGATTTATGGTTGCTTTTGTGTGAGTGTTTGATTAAATTTGCATTATAGATAACTTTTGTATTTTAATCTTATGTGGTTGCAAACACTTAGGGTTTCGATATAATTGGTGCTAGGTTTAAGAACATGAAATCGACTTTTCGTTTTGTGTAAACTTGAATCAAAGTAGTAAAGGTTTTGTACAAAGATCGAATTTAATTAACGAGGATTGCAATTAGGTGGACTTTTCCATACTAAGTTGCACACTTGAGTTGATAGCCTTTCTCTATGTGTAATGCGTTAAACATGACATGATTGACTAGCTTTCTAGGGTTTGATTGCATGTTTGATAGGATTAATCTAGGTGCTTTCGCTTAGGTTAATTAGCATTGAAAGTAAAATATGGGAAATTGTTTGCTTATGAACGTTTCACATGATCAACTCCTCTTGCATGACTATGATGAACAATGATGAACTTGAATCAATTTTAATCATGAGTTTCGACTTTGATCTTTGTTCTCACATCCCATTTGTATTTTTTATGTTTTTTTGCATTTTAATTATTCTTTACTTAGATTTTATTTTCGAACTAGAAAACCAAAAACCAAAAATCCCCCCCTTTTCGTAAATATGTATATATTTTGTTATATTTTTGTAAATATTATACTTTGTTTTAATTTTAATTGTTTAATTGTTTGAGAATGATAGGTGTACCCTCAATCCCCGGAATAGAACGATCCCTATTTACTTTATACTACTAATGACATTTCAGGGTTAAATTATGCGCTTGCTTTCGGGCGCATCAGTAAACTCCAAATCCACAAAGTATAGGAGACTAAAATCCATAAAATATAAACATTTTTTCCTTCTTTAGCCGTACACATCATATTTTTTTTTTTGCGATTTCATTTCTCTTTTTTTTTTCACGGGTTTTACATACATATATTTTCTCATGGACAAGTCTACCCCCACACTTGAGCTTTTTCATGTCTTCAAAATCATCCTTGACGCCTTCTTCCTTTGCAAAGTCTCAAAATTAGCTCCACTAAGTCTTTAGAACAAAGGGTAAGAATGTAACTATACTAAGGTTAAGGGTTAAGGATTTTTAGGGTGATGAAAGAAAAGGCTAAAACTATAGGCTCAAAGGGTTTAAACTAGGGGTAGTGCACACATGTGTACACAAAAATAGGGACACAGGCTTTATTTGGCAATGGTGGTAAAATTCCTAAAGTGCCTTTATCTTTTCCAGAATCAGAGATATATATTGAAAAAAGTTTCGATAAGTCCATTAAAGAGCTATGACATGTAATCAATCAAATGAAAGATAATGAGATCAACTAAGCATCGCCAAGAAAAATAAGAATATACATAAAGTATATAAAGTTAATCACTCCAAAGAAAAAGGTACATGGGCTCAAATTTTCACAAGGGTTATTTTGAATCAAAACTTGTTTTAGCATGCTCATAATGTGTACCATGTCATCAAATCCATATCCACTACACAGTTATATATCACATATAAGTCTCATTTAACCAAAGAAAAATAACAAACTTCATCTCAATATTGTGATCATCTTTTAGCCATGCTTTCAGAGATATAAGCTCATCCTAGACATGCAGTAGAAAGGGCAACATAACACTCACAAACCAAAAACAAAAACAAAAAGATCTTTTTGTTTTTTTTTTTCAAAAGTGACTAATTTTTTTATTATTTTAATAAAGTGACGATTTTTTTTTTTTAATTTTTTGACATTTTCTGATTTTTTTTTATTTTTATTTTTTTAGACCACAAAACTAGCTATCTAAAAACACAGAATAACGTTAAACCCTTCCCCCACACTTAAATCATACATTGTCCTCAATGTAAAACAATTCAAAGCATGCAAAGCACAAATTAAGCATAAAGGGAATAGTTAACGCAAACCAAAAATAAAAACTAAAAATCAAAAACAAAATTCAAAGTAGCGAGAGTTCAAGAAAGCAAATCTACGTTGATGATCTCCTCCACAGCTTCTTTTCTGAAATGGGTTGCCTCCCATGCAGCGCTTGATTTAACGTCTTTCAACCAGATGAAATGAAAGTTAACAAGTTAGTAATTATTATAAACAAGCAAAAATAATTAAACAAGTATAGAGTAAGATTTTGTCACACTCAAAAATTGATACACTCAAAATGAGTGTCAATTTAAACCCTGCATCAGATAGTAGTATAGAGTAAGATTTTGTCACAAAATACAAGTTAGTGTAGAAAAGTATGTATAGGACGTCCCATGTATATTTTATAAGTAAAATTTTTAAAGGTCAATTAACAAATAAAAGAATAAAATGGGGATTGTAGGGATAGTTCAATCCGGGGATTGTAGGGTACACCTACACAAAAATGTCAATTAACAAATAAAAGAATAAAATGGGGGTTTTGAAAGTTGGTTCCAAATCTACTTAAAATAAAAACAAAACAAATAAAACTATCTACAATGATCGACTTCCCTAACCTAGACCAATACCACTCAGAAATTACTAAGTGTAAAACAGAAAATCCATTTCAACATGCTACAAAAATGTGCCCATCTTAAATGCCTAGATAAGAGCCCAAATGGAAAGCCTCAACGGATCAATCCATTTATCTGATTCGTTCTAATGTAGGCTTGGATCGGAAAAGTCCTTACCAAGCCTAATACTACTAATTTTCGAAAACACTCAGCGTAATTCTCTTAACTAGTAGTATTATCTAACCCTCGAATCAACTCACACGTGCAAATTAACCATTACACATAGAATTTAACACGTAATTTCCAAAATCGTTTAATCATTAAAGCATGATTTTTACCACTCGTTAGAAAAACTAATTACTACTTGTTTAACTCAACGTCTTAACAAATAACAATTACTCTTGGCAAATTAAGCAAACATACAAGAACTCTCACTGTTATTCTAGCATGCAAACTTATGAACCTAACTCTGAAAATTACCTAAACACGTAAAAGGGCACAAGATTGTAACATGCATCATAAAAGAATTCTCGAAATTAACTCAATAATAAACTGAAAATCTCAAAAATATTAATGAAAGTATTCTAAAAATTTCATGTCTCCAATTACACAACTCGCAAATCCAAACACACAAAACCGAAACAAAAATTATTAGTAGAGTCATAGTTACACTTTGAAGCTTTCCTCAGCGGCTTGGCAACAAGGTGATGAACTCGTCTCTACTATGGTGGTGGAGCGTCCTTGACTCAGTGCCTAAGAACTTCGTAGATTGATGGATGGATGGTGGTCACAGTCTTGTAGGTGTTGGAGGTTTGAGGAGTGAATTGGGTAGAGTATTGGAATAGTTTTTGGCCAGGAAGTGATAGGCAAGGAAGTGATCGGCCAGGAAGCGATATTGGTCAGGAAGTGATGATAATTCTTGTCTGGACGTTGCCTATTTATAGGGGAGCATTGGTTGGCTTTTGTCGATCATACCCTTCATCATTTCACTACTATAAAAAACTTCAATTGCTTCGAAAATTTGCTACGGAAAACTTTTCCGTCGCAAAAAATTAGCTTTCGCGATGGCATGTACTACGGCTATTATTCCATCGCACATATGTAGAGTTTTGCGACGGGCATTGTGTTTCCGTCGTATGAATTTAATCCAATTGCAACAGCACAGCCACACCGTCGCATGAAATTCCAAAAACAAAAAGCCAAAAACAAAAACAAACACCAACTTATTTAGACCAAAAGAAAGTCCTCACATCACTTCATCCTATTTCTCTCTCATGCTCCCGTTCATCAACCCAACCCTAACTCTCGGCCTTCGCTATAGAGAAAGAAATTGGTGAGGATTTTATGGGCCTCTTCTAGTTCTTTGTGAAGAGCGTGGAGGGGTTCATCGCCCAGCTTCTCTGTAGGTTAAAGAAGGGGACATGTCGAGCTCAGCCATGTCGAAGCCAGTCGATCGGGTTCAGCACTCAGATCTTCACCTAGACAGTCTCCAAGGTCGATTTCTCTGCCACTGTGGGATTTTTGCCTGCGCTATCGAAGAATAAGCTGCTCCAATTTTCCGGATCTAACTCTTGCTAGTGGTCAGCGGTGGAGACTCAGCTATCTAGGAGGCGACGTTTCTCACCAAGTATATGAAATCTATAGGAGGACACGTTGAGGGCTTCGAAGATGATGCGGAACAGGGCACTCAGCAACCCCAAAATCAAAGTGCTTTGGAATTCGGAGGTGGTAGATTGCGACTAGCCATGAGCTAGAGGAACTTTCTGTTGAAGTAGAGTAGATACTGTGAGTTTGATTCTTTGATTTGCTGGTGTTAAGTCTTTGTATTTTTTCTTACTACTTGCATTAGTATTCTAGTTTCTTAATTCGTTGGCTTTAGATTGTATAAATATTTATTTGGAGTGATGGGAAATGGGAAATCAGATATATAAATAGTTTCTTAGTGAAGTTGAAATTTTTCAGGGTGGAATTGAAATGGATCTGTTTGCTAAATAGTAAATGATTGTTCACTGAAGTTGTACCAGAAAAGACCCAAACCAATCGGTTCTTCCGACTCTTCCGACGGCGACGAACATTTTTCTCTGGGAATGATAATAAAATCAAAATGGTATGTACCAGTCTATTTCTACTCAAAAAGTAGTATTGTTTACATTTTGCTGGATTTTGATTTTAGTTGGAAAATTGCTCATACAACTTAAAATAAGATTTATAGGTTTATGGTTTATAGAAAGCTATGAGACAAAATGTAGTGTGTTTACTTTCTTACTATATGTGCTAATTCTAGGTCCTTTAGTATTTACTAAGGTTCGTAGTTGAATTGGCCATAATTGCAGGTGGTGAAAATTGAAATCGATTCGTGGGTGGTAGTGTATTATGTATTTTTGTTTTCTTTCATTATGATTTTTCTGGGGTTCTTAAGAAGTGTCGATTCTGGCACCTGAAGCTCCAGTTCTGGGTAAGAAGTTTAATTGTTAATGAGATATTCTTCTGGAGTTTCTATTTAAGACCCAAAATTTTGATTTGAATTTAGAGATCAATTAGAATGAATTTGATTCAATTTGTGAAGTCCAATTCTGTCTCTGATTGAATCTGACGATAATCGTCAAATCTTGTGCTTGATGAACTGCAATTAAGTATGATTGATTAGATAGTTGAAAAATCTTATCTTCATGCTACAGGGTCATTTTATCTTTGTCATTTTAGGTGAACAAGACAAGCAGTAGATCACTCAGACATATCATAAGACGTGGCCACTCCCACTGCCATTGCCACCCAGATTGTTGAGAATTAATTGAAACTGAATGCACACCCAGAAGGTGGTTTCTTCTCTGCAACTTTCAGAGACACTTCCATTCTCCTTCCTTTGTGTCATCTCCCTCCAGAGTGAGTGATCCTTGTCACACATTTGACTTCTTTTTTCTGATCTGACTTTGTAATTTTCTTGTTTCCTATCTTCACATTTGTATTTTGAATTTTGGATTCTGCATTTGTTAAATGGAATTGGATTTTGATGCCCAGATTCAGAATTCATATGTGGGTGTGTAAATAATCCAATTTTTTTTGTTGGCTACAAGTCAATGTTATTGGATCTGAAATATGTAGGTTTATGCCAATATAAAATTTAAAATTTCAACACTCTTGCAATCATTAGAAATCATATCATAGAGAGCTGTCCATGCCCCCATATGCCCTGCTCTGCTTCTTCTTTTTCAGTGTATTACATTCCTTGCATATTCTTCTTATACACTTCATGTGCAAATGGTTCATTCTTGTGGCCAAGAATTACTTTGGTTGCTTATTTATTTGTCTTCTATATAATTACTAGCACTAGCAAATGGTTCATTTCGTTTCTCTAATTGAGTAGTTATTGTTATCAACCTTTTGCAGAAATAGTATCTTCAAAAAATGAATGCAGATTCTGGCCCATTGCCATCCAAAGACAAGTATAAGAATCAAATGCATGTTTTTTGTTGCTATTATTTCTATCTCTGCTATGATTTTAGTCTCCTTGCATGAGTATCTTTTGAGGTTTTGTCATGCGTACATCCTTCTGCGTTCATAAAACTGCTGATTTATTAGAGGGGTCTATATCTTTGATCAGACAGAAATGTTGTTCAAGAAACTTTGCTTTAAGTTTCATGCTCTCTCATTCTCACTTCACTATAAAACATGTATGCTTCTCAATCATAAGTTTTATCTATGGTTACAAAAGTTAATTTCTCTCTTTGGTATTTACTTGTTATCTGCTATTTGTGGGTTAGGTTATTGAGGATATGACTCTATTTTGCTTGTGGGACTGTTCAAAAGCACAAGTCATGGATCAGTGAATGAAGAAGAAGCTGATAGGATTGTATAACTTCCTGGGCAACCCAAGGTCTCCTTCCTACTGTTTCGGGTGTAACTCTTAATTTCAACAAGAAACTTAGTAGCTTTAGGTATTTTGATACTTGTAATTTTGCAAAACCTTTGGTTGGTCTTACAATTGTGATTGTTGGTTTGTAATTGAAATGAGTTCATATGCTATTTTAACATTTTCACCTTATAATTTTTGCAGTACGGTACTAGCTTTGGTGTGAAATTCACACTAGATTTTTTTTTTTATAATTAATTATCTTTTTGCGACGGCAAAGTGTCCGTCGCAACTAAATTAGCCTTTGCGACTGCAATAGTTTCCGTCGCAAATTCTTTTTGCAACGGAAATTTACCGTCGCAAATGGACCTTGTGACGCCACCTATTGCGACGCTGACATTTCCGTCATAAAAGCTTAATTTGCCGTCGCGAAAAGTATTTGCTACGGCAAAATTACGATTTGTTGTCGCAAACTGCTGTCGCAATTGGAGTTTTTTTTAGTAGTGTTTGGACGGATGTGATTGCATCATAATTCCTTTAATTTCCCAACTGAAACGTCTCCTTTATGGCCTTAATTCCTCTCATAATGGGGTCTCTTAACAAGCTTAAACGTCTTTCTCTTATTTATTTTCCAGTTGAAACATTTTTCTCCTTTATTTATTTTCCAGCTGAAACGTCTTTCTCTTTTATTTCCCTTCTTCATTGCTTGGTCAACCTGATTTAATAAAGGGTACAAAATTAAATTCTTTTAGAGAAAATAAAAGGAATTAAAACAATTTTAATTTCAGAAAAATACTCCCATAAATTATCTCTTAAGGCCCACAGATTAGCATGACGGTGAGGAATCCTGATCCAGCTAGGATTCTTCATGAATTTTGCGTTTTCTACCTATTTCACGCCAAACACTCTACAAGACTCTTAAAATGATTCGATGACTCAAAACACGAAACTTAAGGGAGAAACAAGGCTAAAATGGGGTATATACTCATTAATATCGTCGCACATTGTGCTCCTATCAAGAATAAAAATATAAAAAAATATCTTCTTCCTTGAGTAGTATGGAACCCTTTTCTTTGCTGTTTCTAACTAGAGCCATGTAACAGTACTAAAACTCTGGTTTCATTCTCAAACTTACCAAGAGCCACCCAAACTTATAAAAAGTTCATTTCTCTGACTCATACTCCCTCTCTTTTCATAGTTTATTCTTTTGACATTTGAACTTTGAAGGACTGAATTAAAGAATCAATCTAGGACTCTCATATAACTTGACCGATAGCTACTCTTTCGGTCTTGCCAATAATTGGAGAGGCTTTGTCATGTGTTAACCTTTAACTGAATTTTACAAAGCAAAAAAAAAAAAATAAATAAAATTGAAGTACAGAGAACAAAAGTCACCAAACCAACCATATCTACAAGGTCGAAGGTAGATGATCATCTCCTCTTGATGAGGACAAAGGCCGTGCATTGCAAAAGGTTTGGATTATTTTTTTTAATTTTTTAATAAAAAAATTAGTAGAGAAAATCCACGTTAGCAATTCCTTCCAAATAGAGATGAGTCGGCACCTGCCACATCATTCCAGATATGAATTTGGTATAAATATTCCCTAAGCCAAAATTAGAATTAGAAGCCTCTGATTCAAACTCAAGTCTATTCCCTTCTGTATTAAATGTTAACTGACGAAATGGTAATGGTGTGAGAGTAGTACGGTGTGGAACGTTCAAACCAGTGTCCTCCTTTAATATATCAATACGTGCCTTAACCCTAGAAAAAGGAGAGAGCTCAGAATCAGATATTCATGGATGCAGGAAATTGTAGAATGAAAGCTGTTGTCAAAAATAATGAGAGGGTTAGTGGGTATTTATAGATAACAAATAGTTAAAAGCAGAGTCAGAGTCGGATTTTGTTCTCTCAAAAATCGTCTTGGTCACGGGTCACCAGGTCGAGGGCTTCTTTGGCTTACACGTGTCCTTCTGGAGTGGTGACGTGTGCGCGGACGTGCCAACTCGCGGTCGGTAAGCCAACCGAGATTTTGTTCTAGATTGTAGATCTTGCGTCGATCTGACTTCTAATCAGTTGATTGTGGGCCGAGGAAGGATCGATCTCGGCCGCGGGGTTCTCTCTGCCTTGAATGCAAGGACTTTAGCACGGATCTGCCTTATCTAGCCGCAGTGCTGTGTAACTCGGTGATTGAGGTGAAAGTGAAGTGATGATGATTCTTTTTGTGATTTTGTATTTTGTATAAAGTAAATAACGTAAAGTAAACAACACGAAATAAATAACATAAACGAAAGTGTAGGTAAAGACAAAGTAAAGTGCAGGAAAGATAAATACCAGTAAAGAAAGCGATAAGATAAACAAGTAAAGATTGATAAGTGTTGCTGAATTGTTGAATTGTATTGAGATAAAATTTGAGTAATCGCGTAGAGCGTTTGGTCGAGGACCTCTAACAATGAAACCTATGGTCCTTTTTATAGTGAAACTAAACTACTGAATGAAGGAAAAGAAACAATGTCAACCTATACAACTAAGACCGCATTGATTACAAATAGAACATTATTCATGTTTGTGATATCGTTATCAATGATTGATTCTATCATGAGCAATCAATCAGGTCTTGTAACTGATGATTGGCAATAACACCTCCTGATGCTCATTCAAGTTAATTGCCCCAAACTTCGGTAACGTTTCTCCTGACAATCAACCTCTTTGATGTGGGTCATTTGATCTCTACCGATTTAATAACGGCTCTTTGTACACGTTATTTTTGGTCATCAATTTGACAATAAAAATTTAATGTGCCGCGGCTAATTGGCCACGGTTCTTCATTAGTCGCGGTCCTTCATTAGGCCTTGGTGGCTGGGTCCACCTCTCTGCTACATGGGCCTTGCCAAATATAGGTTCAAACAGAGCCCCCCTAGTCCCTTGAGCTTCGGCATAGATGCCGAGTGGTTAAGGGACTAAAAGATTGTTCTAGAAAAATCTCTTGGCAAGGTTAACGCATTATAGCGTTGGTGACATGCGTCACACAGCAACCACTCACCGCGGCTCCTTATTATGCCGCGGCTATTCAACCGTTGGTTTCACAATCCATTAAATTATGGACATTTAGCTATGATCATTTGCTAGCTGCGATCATTTGATAGCCGCGGCTATTCAACAGTTGATTTCAAGCTTACTCCTTCACGGCCATTTAACCACGATTCATTAAATTATGGACATTTAGTCGAGGTCCTTTGCTATCCGCGATCATTTGATAGCCGTGGCTATTCAACAGTTGATTTCAAGCTTACTCCTTCACGGCCATTTAACCACGATTCATTAAATTATGGACATTTAGCCGCGGTCATTCACTAGTCGCGATCATTTGATAGCCGCGGCTATTCAACCGTTTGTTACTGCCAAAAGGTAGAAAAACTCGCAGGTACCACCCAAAGAGTTGAGGATTATAGATTATACGTTCTATATGCCTAGTAGACAATTATTTAACCATGGACCTTTATTAACCACGTCCGTTCAAGTGCGGCTCTTCAACAACCGCGATACTCGTGAAACCAACTTGCCGTTCACATACCCACTAAACAATTATTCAAACGTGGACCTTTGCCGGCTACGGTTATTCGTTGAATTCATGAGATGTAGCCCCCCCCCTCCCCCCCCCCCCCCCCCCCCCCCAAAATTTCCTTGAGCCTCGGCGAATGTCGTCGAGTGGTTAAGGAAATGTATGCAAATTAAACTTGAAAATCTTCTCAACCAATGTCATGCATTATGAATTATGATAGAAAGATCATCGTTTGTAGCATCTATATAAGCCCCAACCCATTTAAAGATTCTAACCAAAAATATAAATTTGGTCTTCATGGCCTTAAACCTTCACTGATGATATGGTGAGGAAATTGGTATATTTAGAATATGAAAATGCATCTTTTCTAGTCATTTAAATTAAATGGCCCTTTAATTACTAGACCAAATAATACACCCAAACTTACATCTCATGACCACCAGTAAATACTTAGCAACTTTAATGAAGCTCCTTGAACAATTAGGCACTCGGCCAAAATGAAGCCGATAACAAATATTGCTTGTATATATGGGTTAAAACACAAGCATTCTTTCCAAGCACACTTTCTTGCCTCTTTCCTGTGTCATCTTCTTCTTTTTTCCCTTTTTTTTTTTTGGCAGATTCTAAAGAAAAAATATATATTATGGCCGTTATGGAGGCAGCCAACGATGCTTTATTGCAAACTTGGAAACTTCTTTGTTTTCGGCCTTTGGTTCAAGCCTTTGGAGGCTGTGAAGCGTCAAACTTAAACCCCATGTAGTAGGTTCTTGTTCTCTGGCTAATATGTAGGCCGAATTTTCAAGCTCTGCATATGTACTTGGATTACCAACTTCGGCTTCTACTTCAAATTTAGCCGATTGTGATTTTTTTAAGTCGGCTTTATTACTGACAACCATGTCAAAGTGTACAACCTCCTCACTTAAATAATCAACCTCTTGATGGTGCTTTAGCCCTTTGAGTAGATGAAAGCCATGAATTGGCTCGTCTTCTTCATATATATCATCAATAGGCTCAATGTCGAGATCAAATTTGGGCTTACCATCTAGGGAAAAATCAACCTCCTTGTCAAAACTGCAACCATATTGGGGTTGTGTTTTGGGTGTTTGTAAATTCCATGCTGCGTGGCTATTGAAGTCAACAAAACTTTTGTACGCAGCATAGATGTACCTCCCATTAACACCATATATTGAACTTGAGCCGTTTAGATTCGGCTCACAGAAACACATTTGTGAAAACGCCTAATACATTGGTGTCCCACCGGGTGTGCCAAAAGATGTTCACTCAAAAATCGTCTTGGCTGCGGGTCACCAGGCCAAGGGCTTCTTTGGCTTACACGTGTCCTTCTGGAGTGGTGACGTGTGCGCGGGCGTACCAACTCATGGCCGGTAGGCCAACCGAGGTTTTGTTCTAGATTGTAGATCTTGCGTCGATCTAACTTCTGATCAATTGATTGTGGGCCGAGGAAGGATCGATCTCGGCCGCAGGGTTCTCTCTGCCTTGAATGCAAGGACTTTAGCACGGATCGGCCTTATCTAGCTGCCGTGCTGTGTAACTCGGTGATTGAGGTGAAAGTGAAGTGATGATGATTCTTTTTGTGATTTTGTATTTTGTATAAAGTAAATAACGTAAAGTAAACAACACGAAATAAATAACATAAACGAAAGTGCAGGTAAAGACAAAGTAAAGTGCAGGAAAGATAAATACCAGTAAAGAAAGCGATAAGATAAACAAGTAAAGATTGATAAGTGTTGCTGAATTGTTGAATTGTATTGAGATAAAATTTGAGTAATCACGTAGAGCATTTGGTCGAGGAACTCTAACAATGAAACCTATGGTCCTTTTTTTAGTGAAACTAAACTACTGAATGAAGGAAAAGAAACAATGTCAACCTATACAACTAAGACCGCATTGATTACAAATAGAACAGTATTCATGTTTGTGATATCGTTATCAATGATTGCTATCATGAGCAATCAATCAAGTCTTGTAACTGATGATTGGCAATAACACCTCCTGATGCTCATTCAAGTTAATTGCCCCAAACTTCTGTAACGTTTCTCCTAACAATCAACCTCTTAGCCGCGGTCGTTTATTATGACTTGTGGGTCATTTGATCTCTACCGATTTAATAACGGCTCTTTGCACACGTTATTTTTGGTCATCAATTTGACAATAAACATTTAATGTGCCGCGACTAATTAGCCGAGGTTCTTCATTAGCCGCGGTCCTTCATTAGGCCTTGCGGGCCGGATCCACCTATCTGCTACGTGGGCCTTGCCAAATATAGGTTCAAACAGATTTATACTCCAATTCGTTTCAGAAAAGGAATCCAATTCTAACACAGAACTCAACCTTTCGGTAACTCCCTTTGAGAGACAGCTCAGTAGATAGAGGAACTTACATTATGAAATCAAATGGCTTTATATAGTAATTAATTCTTCTATCAAACAACTAAGGAAATTCTAAACAACTTAGAGAAATGAAACCTAAACTAGAATGGATAAGAACTAGTCTTCAATGTCATGGAAGCCTCCTTGAATGTTCTTCATGGCATCACTTGAACACTTAGGTGTTTTCTTCTTGCAAGGGTCACGGTATTGTCTCCTTTAATGGCCAAAATTATGGTCTTGAAATACTCCTTAAGAGCTAGGTAATCCATCTTCAATGTGGCTTAGAAATTCTTGTCCAAATAGGCTTTGAAAAGTCAATAATAACTTCCCTTAAAATTAGGAAAGAAATTCCTATATTTTAGGAAACAATTTAGGAAATATTGTAGGATAGTTTTTAGGAAATAATTCCCTAAAACTTATGAGATTTTAACTCAACATCATCCCTTGCACATGACTATTTTGAATCAAATATCTTACACAAGCCCTTTAATGTCACATGACTTCATTAAAAATGCACATGATACTTAGCAAAAATTTAGGGATCTTAATTTTCACATGCAAAACATGTGACAAACTTTCGTAAACGCCTCATGTGTCTAGCACATGTTATTTTCACCTCCTCCATTCCATCATGCCTTCAGTTTATGTCATCAGCTTAACATGTGCCATTTAGCTCCTTTGTATGCTCAATTGCTCTTATAGACCTATAAGAATAAAATTAAGTTAAAAACTACATAGTAAAGATAAAAGTATGACAAAGTATGAGAAATAAACATTATAAGGGGGGTGTATTCAATTAAGAGTCTACAAGATTTTATTGTATTTTAAAAATCTGTGGGTATTCAACTGAGATTTTAAATAGTCCTTTAAAATCTTGATGTATTCAATTAAGATTTAAAATTATCCATTCAAATCTGCTGATATTCAAAAGTATATTGATTTTTAAGGATTTCATTAAATGCTGGATTTTGGAGGATTTTATAGTGCTTTTTATACATATCAAAACTCAAAAACAATCCAACCACTTCCCAAAAGATTTTGATGGATTCTTTTTCACTCAAAAAATGTAGAACCTCTTGTCTTAGACCTATTTTCCCACTATATTCCTCTGCCTCTGCTCCCATATAATAATTTTTTATTTTATTTTTATCACTATAACTCTAGAAGCCTTAATCCTTCTAGCTAATGAAGCTCACTTTTAATGGTATTATTAAGATGATACATACACACATGATTCTTTTTTAAATTAGATATGAAATAAATTATGTCAGTAGTTTATTACTTTATTTTTTGTGTAACATTTTGGCTGGTTAGTTTTCTCTTATTGTTCATATATCATTATACACAATATAAAGAATGGTAGATTGCCATACTTTCTTGTCATTGATATAGCATTATAGTTGGATCCATACATCCATTGCTTAGTTAAAGAAGAAGAAAAAAAAATAACCTACCCAAAAACATCATAAGGATTTGTAAAATCTAAACAAATACTAGTAAATCAATCCATTAGAATCAATCAGAGTCCATATAGAATTTAAACAATCCGTGGATTAAGTAAATCCATGGATTCTGAAAACTCAAACAAAGTCTTTTAAAATATGAATTGAATACACCCCCCTAAATGTCACATTATATGATCCTATCAAATTCCCCCACACTTAGATTTTGCTAGTCCCTTAGCAAAATCAAAACAAAACAAAGAACTAAAAGGCACTAAGTAGAAAGCAATGAAAATTTCACTCAGAAAGAAAACGAAATTTGACTCAAAAACAAAGACTCAAAAACTCTAACCCTTCAAAGAATTGTGTCAGGCATCTCATATTTTCATAGCATCAAGGTTAGCACCTCAACCAAGACTTAATCCTTAGATATTCAAGAGCTAATTAAAACATATAGTCTACATATAAACAAGTAGGGCTTTGGGGCAACAATGGTGATATGGTGGATCTCAGCATGTTAAAACTAGTATAATTCAAATCTCACAAGGTAATCACTCTTTCTCTCTCAAATTCAAGGCTTATGCTTAAAAGCTTTAATCACTCAAGTATATATATGAGATATATATATATATATATATATATATATATATATATGATAGGAGCATTTTAATGCGACGTTTTACTTGCTTTTCCCTGCATTTTCTGCGTTATTTCCTTAATAAAACCCTGTTTAGGAAAGTTTCCATTCTGTGATTGGGAAAGTTCCTATTTGTAGAAAGTTTCTATTTTTGTAGTTTCTATTTATCATTTTTAGTAAGTTTCCATTTTCAGTAGTTTCTATTTTTCATTTTTAGAAAGTTTCCCATTTTCAGTTTAGGAAAGTTGCCATTTTTCATTTTAGGAAAGTTTCTATTTTTCTTACTAGTTTCTATTTTCAGGACCTCCGAGCTAAAAAGTGGAAATGAACTCACAAATGGAAAGAGGAGCTTGCGAAAGTCAAGGGGAGCAAAAATGAGAAACAATGAGCCACAGAAATGAGCAGAAATGAAGAAAAGAAGTTTTCCTGGTCCAACCAGGAAACCCTGCAGAAAGGAGGAAAGCCCACCTATGAAGTTTCCAACATTACTATGAAAAAGGAATGGAAAAATAAAGTATTGTGACGTTGGAAGATGACAAGGCTTGAATGAGAAGCAACAAGGCCCAAGAACTCTCAAGAATGAAGTGGATTTTCGGCAAATGGATAAAAGGCCCATGAAGCCCATACATTTAGGGTTTATGACGCAAGAATAAACCCTAGATATCATTGTTGCCGTTCAAAGCCAAGAGAAGAACAAGGAAAGTGGCGTGAAAATCAGAATTATATGTGGAGATTTTCTAGGGCTATTTTTATGGAAAGAAAATACTTGGAGATAAACCCTAGAGATATTATTGCCGTGACATTCCAAGAGAAAAACAAGGGAGAGACGTGAAAACCTTAGAGGTGGACGGCAAAGAGATCTTCTAGAGAGTTTTAAGGAAAGAAAATATGTGTGGAGACCAAGAAAAGCTCAAAAGGAGTCTAGATTCATCCCTAGAATTCCTAAAGGAAGTTGACCGAAATTAAACAAGAAAAATCAGAAATTATCTCAAGGAATTTCGGCAATATTTCTAGGGAATTAATATTGGAATTTTGTGATTGGTTGAACCACCTCATAGGGATTATGTGGCAAGAAATCATTGGAGGAAATTATGTGGAGGAAGCAAGCTATTGCCGTGAGTTTCTCTAGGGTTTTGGACGACTTGGAGACCTAGGGGCCGTCCCCTATATAATCTCCCCTCTTCTCAACGTTTTGGGTTCCTCTCTTTTACACTCTACACGTTAGAAAAAAAATCAGAAAACTCTCTCTAGCCTAGCCGTGCTCTTCTCCATCCTCTAGGGAAACCACGAAGTGCAAGCAAGGCCAAGGAAGAAGAAGACAAGCCGTGCACTACCTCCATCACCATCCTTGAAGATTGCTTTCGAAATTCAAGAGACCATTCATCACTTCGTTCATCTCATCTTCATCACGGTGTAATTCGATTCTCCTTGTAACCTTTGCTTTGTAATTTTCGTTGGTTATGCCTTAGTTGACACATATGTTTGAACAATTGTTGATTTCTGAAATTTTATGATTAATTGTTAATTTTCAGATTCATATATTGCGATTTATGGTTGCTTTTGTGTGAGTGTTTGATTAAATTTGCATGATAGAAATCTTTTGTATGATAATCTTGAATGGTTCGAAACATTTAGGGTTTTTATGTGAATGTTGCTACGAATTTGAGAAACATGGATCAACTTTTTGGTTTTGTGTTCTTGAATCAATAAGTAGTAAAGGTTTTGTGCAAAAACCGAATTTAATCAAAGAAGATTGCAATTAGGTGAACTTTTTCATACTAAGTTGCACATTTGAGTTGATAGCCTTTCTAGGTGCTTATTGCGTTAAACATGTATGATTGACTAGCTTTCTAGGGCTTGAATGCATGTTTGATAGGATTAGTCTATGTGCTTTCACTTAGATTAATTAGCATTGAAAGTAAAATATGGGGAATTGTTTGCTTTTAACGTTTCACATGATCAACTCCTCTTGCATGACTATGATGAACAGTGATGAACTTGAATCAATTTTAATCATGAGTTTCGACTTTGATCCTTGTACTCACATCCCATTTGTGTTTTTATGTTTTTTACATTTTATTTATTTAGTTAACTTAGTATTTATTTTCGGCAAAAGAAAACCAAAAACAAAATCCCCCCTTATTTTCGTAAATAATGTTTATAATTGTGAATACCTTTGTGAATATTATATTTTGTTTTAATTTTAATTGTTTAATTGTTTGACAATGACAGGTGTACCCTCAATCCCCGGAATAGAACGATCCCTATTTACTTTATACTACTAATGACATTTCAGGGTTAAATTATGCGCTTGCTTTCGAGCGCATCAATATATATATATATTTTTTTTTTGAAAAAGCTCACATATAGAAAGATAAGCACATACTTATATTTTTCTTAAAGATCTCATGAAAGATAACAACTACTTGCAAAATGAACTGAACCATATGCTCAACTCTTATGACACATCCCCAAATATCAATTACCCTTTTCAAGGATCAAAAATGTCTTATTTTTAAGGTTGTAATGAGGCTAGGCTAAGGATTTAAAGAAACGAAGGGATATGATAATCACAAAAGGTTCTAAAAACCTAATAGAGCATTGTTGAAGCAAGAGACATCTTATGAAAACTCCTCCAAGGCATTGTAACGTAGAAATCCCCTTAGTGGTCCTTAAAAGAGCCAAAGACCATCATGTTGGGCCGATGCTTCATTCTAACCGCTTCTTTTAGTAACAAACTAAGGAATCAAGCCCAAAAGAACTTTGAATATATCATACATCACTTTCTTATGTATTTTCCATACACTATACTTTCTTTTTCATTCCTTTTTTCTTTTGCCCTCATATGCACATTGTGCATAAATCTTTCTCTCTTTTTTTTTTCCCTCCCTTCGGCATAGTATACTTTTTTTTTTTTTCATTTTCCCTACGGCAAAGACCTTACAATACAACACACAATGTATGACTTGATTCCCCCACACTTAGTCTTTTCATCATCTCCTTATGATGAAACCTTCATCTTATTTTTGTCTCAAGTATAGCTCCACTATGTCTTTAGAACAAGGGTAAGGAAATATCTATACTAAGGTTTAAAGGTTTAAGATATCAGGAGTGATGAAAGAAAGGTTTAAATGTATGCTCAAAAGGGTTAACTAGGGGGATGCACATCTTTGTGTGCACAAATAGGGACACAGGCTTATTTTGGCAATGGTGGAAGTTCCTAAGTGCCTTTATCCTTTCCGAGGTCCGGGTGTAGAGATATAAAGTCTTTAATAGCACAAAAGTGAGTTCTAGTAATCTCTAGTGTCCATTAAACTTAATCTATAGCAAGTAGTCAATCTAAATGAAAGAATAATGAGATCATGCAAATCAACACCAAGAAATTAAATAAGATGACATATATTTTTTTTCATTAACACTCAACAACTTGCACATGGCTCAAATTCTCACTTAGGACTATTTTATGAATCATACTCATCCTATCATGCTCGTATTCTATACTAAAGTTATCAGGCCATATCCACTACAAGTATATGCTTCTTATACATCTTAATAACCAAAGAATAACATTAAACTTCATCCCAATAATAGTGATATTCTTTTAGCCATAACTTTAGAGATATAAATTCAACATAGACATTGAAGGGCATCCTAAAGCCATCTCCAACCCAAAGGGTTAAAGGATCAAATGGCTAAAATTTAACAATTTTCATGTCCAACCCAAATAGTTCAGGGTTAACGGGCTATTTTTGAGGGCCAAAGTGCAACTTAAAGGGCTAAATACACCCCTTGATTTAGCCCTCTAGCCCTTAGAAAAATAATATTTTATTCAATGGGGAGACCAACTGATTGGATCAGAAAATGGGGAGAGCCACGTCATGTGATACAACTTGCATGCATCTGCATTGCACATGTAAGTGTATTTTCAAATTTTTAAATCAATGATCCATATTGATTACATCTTATAATCTGATGGTTATAAATGGCTAGATGACATCAGCAACAACTAGTTATATTTTATGACTATAATTTAGCCTTGACGGGCTGAAGACAGTTGATGTCACATCAATGAATAGTAAAGAATCAGGGCTATTTTTAGTCTTGTGGGTTAGAGATGGCCTAAGATTCAAAACAAAGTAAAGACACAAAAATTGACGTTTTGGACGAGGACTATTTTCTCTTTCGGTGACTCCTTTCAAACATGGCCAGGTGAGGAGGGGAGCGATTTTAGCGGGGCTCAAGGCTCTACTTGAAAGCACTTCATGCATCCAAAACCAGATATTAGACATCATGTCCTACTAAGATGAGCCTGGTTGAGGATCAAGAGAAAACAACCTACGTACCATTTCACATGTCAGCTCATAAAAAAGGGCACAGATAAAACTTTTTTCCTTTTCTTTTCTCAAAAAAATTGAACAAATTTTTTCTCTTTTTGGCAACACCCAAATGACAAGTATGAGCTCAACAGTTTTTTTTCTTTTTTTTTCCTTTTCTTTTTTGGCAGAATGAGTTCAACAGAATGGTAGAGCTACAAAGAAAGACTGATAATGACGTGCGCACGAGATGAAAAACAGTGAGACTGACAAATACGAAGAAGAGGTTTGATGTAACTGGCTTTGGATTTCAAAGGGTGATTTCACACACTGCCATGTAACTTGTGATCTTGCTCAAGTTCCATCAGCTTGTTTGTGGCTCAGATTATTGGTTTCTTAAGACTGAATCTCATAATCCCCAAGAATCAATAAAATGAAACAGAAAAAAAGCACACGAAGTGCAGCTTTAAATGGTGTTCACAACTTCACAAGATTAACAAGCCAAATTTAAAGCAGGTCGGACTTTATTTATTACTAGAAACATCATTTCAGTTCTCTCATAGGGGAGTAAAAATCAAGGAATAGACTGGGAAAAATCAGAGGATGGGCCACTAGCACTTCTGGATGAAGGTTCTCTGTACCAATGATTTTCTTCGCGAGTGAGAAAGTTGGCCTCTGCAAAAAAGAACTCCAATGAATGATAAAACAAAACTTCATGCAGGGTAATCCATATATTTTACCTGCAAAGAATCTTTACAGATTTTTCCCAATTCATTACATACAAGCACGAAGGTATTCAAATAAATTAGGCCAGAAAGTATTCAAGTTCCATGTTTGTTCTCTCCCTTGTTATTTCACCCTAACAGTGACTGTTATCCTTGCTTCTATTTGTAGAACTAATGGGACCCTATGGCATAAAGTGCTCCAATTTGTGACTATAAATGAATGATTAGCACACCACCCCGACACCATAACAGACTAACATCATCTTCACACTACTTTCCATCTTTTTCAGACAATTGATGTTGGGTAAGTTGATGCAAGGCGACTAGAGCGTGAAACAGAGAATAGAGCACCAGCATTTGAGTCCTTCCCTCAGTGAAACAGGAAAGGCCAAAAAAAAAAAAAAAAACAGAGGTCTAAGATGCCTCAAAAATGATTTAGTTCCCCCTGCCCCCAGTTAACTCAAAATTTAACATATTTAAATACAGCCTTTAAGCGAAAAAAAAATGGAAGAAAATACAAACAAACCCCAATTCAACCAGTCTATTAAATATAAAAATAAACTAGCAATAATATTTATATCCTTGGTGACCATTAGAAATTGGGGAAATTGACTACTCTGTACCGAATTTACCAATAGTAACTTTCACAAATGCTGTTGACACTCACTAAAAGGGGACTTCTACAGTGTTGTTCTTCAAGAATTTTCATTCTTTGACTTCATATCAAGAGCATATGCAACTCAACTTCTATGTTGCACAGATGTAAAGCTATTACATATATAAATCATTCGAATAACAGGTTGGTCTACTTGTCCAATAGTTCAAATTCCTATACAGGTATGGGGTAGGATGAGAGAATTGTTCCAATTACTTTCTTTTATTTTTCAGGCAGCAATTCATCAGAATTAATAAAGCATTATATGATTTTCTATAACAACATTATGGGTGTTATTAATTGATGATGCACTCTGAAAGTGAATAGATATAGTTAAATTGGGCTGACAACTGACCTGACAAAAACACATCCTTGTATTCGTTGTCATCATATACAAACTGAGGAGGATCTGGAGAACCAATCCCAACAATAGTGCTTCCACTGCATCAACAATATTGAGAACATGGAAATGATGTAAAAAATTTGCACAAATACCATATTAGACCAAAAGGCAGTCAGCAGTTGTACATTTCGCAACATGAATTTGTCTGTTTTAATCTAACACAAGTCATTAAGTATAATGTGACTGCGAGTTGGCAGCTCCCTGAGTTTGAAACTTAAGACTAAAAAATGCTCCCTCACTGTTGCAAAGGAAAATTCAGGAATGAGAAAAGGACTTGATCATATTTTCATATTACCATATTGATAGATACATGGATACATATATAGGACACTACACATGAAGATGCAAACCTCCTCCTAAAATCAGTCTTAAAATAAGCTAATTAAACAACCAGAGCTTCTTTTAATGTAACAGACTTAGTGTAGCTGAATGTATAGTAACCAATCATTCAGCTAAATGAATAATAATCAACCTCTATCAACAATAATCCCCATACAAAAATTCATCCATATGAACTTTATATATTCTGTGTCCAGAGCAGGTAAAATATAAACACTTTTGCAAAACCATTCCCAGTTTGATTAGAAGACCAAAATTGAATTAAACCGCAGATTACATCCAATAACTGTACGAGTATTGTGAAGTTGACTACTGATTTTCAGGCACGTAATTGCACAGCAAGTTGAGTATGCAAAGCTTTGTGGTCTTAGGCAACCATTTAATCAGCAGCTTAGGGAACAATGAATATGAAGCTAAAACAGAATATTAAGGAATGGGAAGTGGAGCATTGGAGGATTGGAACCCGGGAGGATTGGGACCCGGACCTCCTATATAAGTATATGACTGTATGATAAATGTTCAGTCGACCCAAAACATATGCTCGCCCTTGAGTATATTGATAGTTGGAGGCAATGGCGTAGCTACCTTATGGCCAGAAGGGTCACTCGACCCTGCTCGATATTTTGAAATGGTCTATTATGTATAGTATTTTTAGTTTGTTATATGAGATAAAAGAGATAATTAACTTTTAATTAAAACAAAGAAAAGAGAAGGCTAACTCTACATCACCATGAGAATGTATTAATTTGTACCTTCCAGACATCAAATAGCAAAGTAATCTTGACCCTCCTTAATGAAACAATAATCTTAACCAGTGTTTAATTAATTATCTTCATAGGCGATGCGATGAGTGTACCTTCCAGACATGAAAACAGCATCATATTGTCCACGGCTAGCAGCAAGTACTCGCTGCTTCAATCTTTTAAGAGATGGAAGAACTTGAAATGCTGGAGGTTCTGCAAATAATTACAACTAAAACTTGTTAATAATTTTATTTTTGATACTTAAGAATAGATGACGCTACGGCAGTCTGTAAATCTTGAGCTTGCTGAGACTTTAGACCTACTTGCTAAAACAGGCAGGGTTCTCTAACTCTGGATGAAGTGTCCATCCAGTGCAAAGTTTTGTCCAATATATATGAACAAGATATTAGAGAAAGTTACTAGCAAACATGCAGGTTAACTACATTAAAGAAGTTATTAGAAAGAAAAGGACATAAGGGACTAAAAAATTAGGGCAAAACAAAGGAGGAAAAAAATGAGAGGAAAAGAGGTATTGGTTGTTAAAGAGTTCGCTTGGATTTTTATTTTTATTTTTTATATACCAACAATGTCTTTAACGTGTGGACTTGCCTACTAAAGGAACAAGACTGGGAGGATTGAGCTGCAGGAATTTGAATACCAGAACTCCCCCAAAATGAAAATTTCTCTAATTTATTTTTATTAAGAAATTGCTAATGTTAATAGCTTTATACAAATCAAAAGTGTCTTCTTACTGTCCTTCATGAATGCATACCTAAATCATTGATGCAAACATCTTGTGATATTCCATTCACTGAGATTCTTTCCAGCAATTTTAAAGGATCAACACTACTAGTTGTATCCAACTGCAGGCGCTGAAAAATCAAAAAGATTATTAAAAAATGATGGTAAAAATTTTTGATCAACTTAATTGACAATCCACTGACTGTTAAATCTACAATACCTTGTAAACTTCAGCTGTTGAACATGCCTGCTGAGGCTTTATAAGAACCATCGGAATGTCAAAGGGTACAGGTGGAGGAATATTTTGAACAACCTGGACATCGAAAAGCAGTCTTGCATATTATACCATCCTAACAAGCACAAAATATAATTCCAAGTAATATCTATCAGTATGAAACTTTCCATTCAGGGACAACAACCGACACCCTAAACCCTAGAGAAGGAATATTGACTCGGCCTGAAATTCATTGAAGTCCAATGTGATGCAGTATAATCACTGCCTAGACACCAGGATCAACAAACTCTAAGGTATAGGGCTTTAACACACACAGGTTTTGTACGGTAGAAAGTGAAAACTAAGAACTAGGATTCCCTCCCAGGTTTCTCACTCACACACAAGGCTTCACACCAACACTCCAATCTCTGGAAAACTCAGAAACACTCTGAAATTTTTATTCATCAGGACATGTCTGGCCACTTGGCACTTACACTTATTTATATTTGAGCAGATAGCTCATATTAACTAGCATTAAAGACTCTTTCATAGCTAGGGCTGTTACACTTCACAAAACTGAAGCATAAAAGACCTAATAAAGGAATTTAAACTCTTAACTGAAACTGAAATAATAAAGAAACCTTAAAATTTCCACACTGAAACTGACCCAAATTGAAACTGAAAGACACCTGCCTAGAGACTTCTAGAATGAAAGCAATTAATCAAACCATATGGAAAGGGAATGACCAGCTGCTCTCTTTTTCCATTTCTTTCACTCATAAACCTTAAAAGGTTTGGCTATGATGTCCTCATCACAATGGTTAGTAAAAAGACTGTCTTTATAAGATATTCACTATTAAAATCCAAGCCTCCTTTTTCCTGGGAGGCTAGAACATGCAAAATCCACCACATAAACCTTTGAAAATGTGGCGTCTCAAAATCATATCAAGACTGCATTTTTAAAATTTAAAACGAGGAAAGCAGTCCTAAAGAAAGAGTCCATGATACACAACAAGCTAATAACTGATTCATTTTTTTGAGAGTTCCTGTCCCATCTAGACTGTCAAATAGAAGTACCTTTTGACTTTGTTGAGTTCTGGATTCATTTTTTTTTTTTCTTACTCAATTTTGATGTAAAACAATATTGGGGTTGGCAGATTTTAACTTCGTATCACCTCCAACAGTGTAGAGAGAAATATCACCAGACCAAAGGCTAGTTGTAACATCGATGAGCTCTTAATTAACAATTTGATGAACAGAAGTTGTGCATCTAACTCCTAAGGTCACTCATATTGAGCCGCACCCCGAATAGACAAGGAAATGAGTAATCATGCATTACAACAGGAGCTCTCAATTATCTGGGTAATACAACTCTTTTGATTCTCTCTGTATAGTTTCAACATATGTAAGGACCAAAAGAGAAAACCAAAACTTTGGCTTCACTAATTTCTAGCAGAGCCATCTCATCAAATGATGTACAATGATGGAAAGCAGAAAAGAAACACCGTAATATGGCAAAGACGTACCTCACCACGACCAGTACAATAGGCTGCACCTTGAGAGAAAAAGAAGGGAACATCTGAACCAATCTCACTCGACCATTCTTGGAGCTCCTTCTCAGTGGCAAGACAACCATTAAACTGATTTGCTGCCCATAGCGCAGTTGCAGCATTGCTGCTTCCACCACCAAGTCCTGCTCCTGTAGGCACTTTCTTATCAAGATGAATCTGCCAAAAAAAAAAAAAAAAAATCAAACCAACATAAATGTGAAGTTATTTACAGCACCCTATTCTTCAACTTCAAAGAGCTCTCAAAATAAATAAAAAATTCCGAATCACCTAGGCATCACTTCATACCCAAAAGAAATTGTCGCTACCAGTCTTCTTCCTGTAGAGATTAAGGGCCTTGATAATCTGCAACAAAAGAGGTTCCCAATCATAATGGTAGCAACAATAGGAGCAAACATGCGGAATGGCAGACTTCCCTTACCAAATTCCTATCATCAAGGGGAACCCCTGACACATTGGTCGACAAACGATCTTTGGATTTTGAGGGTGACAAAGAGAACTTAATCACATCTCCAAGGCTTATGACCTAGAGGCGGCACAAATAGTCAAAATGCTGAGAGAAGATTCAGTTACATGAAAAAAATACAACCGAACAAATGAAAAGGATTGCTGGAGTAATGAACTCACATGAAAGAGAGATGCCAAGTCATGAAACCCATCTTCTCTTTTGTTAGTTATTCTCAAGAAAACATTAATCTGCAAAAGATAGATAGATATTCAATACAAATCGCCAGATAGAGTGAGTGAGTGAGTGAGTGAGGGAGTGACCTTGCAAGGCGAGAACAGTGACAGCCTTGAAAGCGGCGGAGCCTCATTTTCCACCTTATCTGCCAACTTGTTTATCCTTTCATCAGGATCGTATACTATCTACTAGTCACCAACCAACCCAGAAATATAAGCACTTCAATTCATACACAAAAATTGAAACCCCGACCAGAACTGAGAGAATACAAGTTACCTCTACTTGTTTTCTGTTGGCAGAAACCATGACGCTGACATTTCTCGACTTTGAGTTGAAATATGAGGACGACCCATGTGTACGTAGCGAATGCACTCTGCGGTTTTCGAACAAATTGGGACAAGGCTGCAAGATTGGATTATGGCCGAGAAACTGAGATAAAGCCATAGGAACCCCCAGTGCAGCCAGCATAAGAAATAGAATTTTGGTTATTACAAGTCTCAACCAACAACAGGGGAATCAAATTTCTGCACGCATTTTGTTATTCTTCTTTGTCCCTTTTTAGCATACTTGCCAATCCGGCAAATGGTCTTCAAATCAAATACCCATGTTTATACGACAATTCACACTTTATGTGATTTTCTTAAATTTTATCTTTTAATAAAAAGTTTATATTAAGGGGTTGACATATTTGATCACCCACACGTGTGATGTGCCTGATTCTCGAGAAGAAAGCTTCAGAAGCTCCGCACTCCGATAAAGGATCCTTATGCATTTTACATCCTTGACATTTACGCCTTAAATCAATTGTGTTAATGCATTTCTAATTTCATCACATACACACTTGTGTTCTCTAATTTAATCAATTTTATCTAAACATTAGCTTTTTCGTCAAGTATTTTGTAAATTAAAAGCGTGACTCTAATGGACTTCTGATAGGATGATGATTTATTAACGTGTAATGCATAATTATAACATAAGTTATAAGAATTTCAAAACATAAAAAATTAAGGATTAGATAAGATTGGTTGGTAAGTGCAAGGGACCCATGATGAAGGTAGAAGTGCATGTGCACAAGTGATTCATGGTATAAATAATTTAGGGTAATAATTTTCCCCAACACGGTTAGTAGATTCGTGTATTAAATGCAAATAATACGCTAATACATCATATTTTATGAGAAAACAAATAAAACAAAAAGAAAAAAGTTGGAGTTGAAAAGTCTATAATTGAAGAGTAGAGCAGTGATAATCGATCCTCTTCTCTGCTACTTCTGCACCCAAGTCCAAGAGAGAAGCAATGTCGAGCCCACAAAGCCATTTGGAGAATAATTTGGCTTTTAGAATAGAGAAAAATACACAAACAGTACCCGAACTTAAGCCCATTATAAACATTAGTACCCGATTATTCAAAACTATAAATTTGGTATCTAGAGTTTCTAACCTGGCCCACCTTTCATACACACCATCATGGATGAAGTTATGTAGCCAGCCACGTGGCTTATTTTGAGGGTTAATTTTGTCCCATACCTCAACTGTGTCTGACTTGCTCGAACATTTTTTTTTTCATTTTCCATTGGTGTCTATATCTTCTTCTACTGGCAGTCCCAAAACAATAGCAGGTTCAATTCTCACTCATTCGATACCAAAAACCTAGACTACAAAACAAGAATTCAAACCAAAAAACAGAATATTAGCCGAATTAACCACATCTACATCAACATTTTCCATGGTAACAAACCCAAATCCACAAGATTGTCTTTTCCATGGGTCGACCACAAGATAGAGGACCAAAATTTTATTATAATCTTGAGTGATGTATGCACATAATTGGGTTTAAAGGGGCTTGCCTTCTTCTAAAAACTAAATGAGCAACCATTCCCATTCAAGGAACTTGACGAACATAGATGTCGAAAAGAACCTGACCAAGAACTCCATGGGCATTTATATCCTAGACAGGTGAATTTAACCTTGGGGAAGGAGATGGGGACCTGTATCATTTTGGGGAAGGAGAAGGGGGGGAGGTACCTTAACCTTCTGGGGTATGACATTGTAGCAATTGACGGCAGAGACAATACTTCAGAACTGAAATTGAATCACTAATCTCTCTCACTCTCTCTGATTTTCTCTCCTCACTGTTCTGTAATCTCTATTTCTCAGAGAATGGTTGAGATAGATGATAATTATGGAGTGGAAGAAAAAGGAAATTGAGTTGAGACAGACGAAACTACCCTAACAAAGAGGTGACATCCATTAGATAATCGGAGAGGAAAGAGGCGATGAGGGGAGGAAGAAGCAATCTGCGACTTTACTTTGGTAGAGGAGATAGATAAGGTGTAATGACCCAATTACCTATTAGGTTTTGTCGTGTGACTTGCTATTCAACGCTGTTATGGACGGGGTGTACGATTATTGGGTTGGGCTTAAAACTCTGGGTTCTAAAGCTATAGTTTTGAATAGACGGGTACTAATGTTTAGAATGTGCCTAAGTTCGGGTACTGTTTGTATATTTTTCTTTTTAGAATAAGAATAACGTCATAAATAATATCTCAATCTTAAACCATTCGACACTTTGATACCTCAATTTTTATAAATATCACTACGGTATCTCAAATTATTTTTACCAATTAACTTTCATACTTGTCATCAACAAAAGAGTTAAGTAAAAGAGAAAATTTTAACAACAGGCCCCAACAAATGGCCCACTCAGAAGTTCGGTACGTTATCTTTTAAAAAAATCAAAACGGTTCATGACTTTTAAAACCTAACACACTTTTAGTATATGACGTTAATAACACAATTAACCTTATGCAATTATTCATTTTTCAAAGGGTAATTTAGTATTTCTCCCTCCCTCTCTCTCTCTCTCACTCAGACCCAGAACAAGAACAACCAAGAAAAGAAAACCCACAAGGCTCTAAAGCTTTGAATACTAGAAAAAACATAACAAGGACTGCAATACCTCTCCCAAATCTCACTAGCCCCCTCTCTCTCTCCTCTTCTAATCTCTAACCTCTCTCTCTCTCTACTCTCCCCCCTCAATTTCTTGTCTTTCTTTCTTTCTTTTTCCGTCTTTGATAGGACCCGCCCCGAATTTCACCCTGAAATTCGAGGTGGCTCTGTGGGGCCCACCTTAGGAATAACTCTATCAAAAATTTGATAGAGTCACTCTTAAAAATGGACTATCCAAAACCTGTAGAAACACATTCACACTTGAAAAAAAAAAAAAAAACATCCTTATTCTTGTGGAGTCACCCTGCTCCCCAAATCACAACAACTCTACAATTAACAACTGAAATCCGAACAATACAACATAAACCAAATACACAAATGTAACTCCCAAACTTTACAACATTTGTCCCACAGGTTATCAGAGTAATCTAAAAGAGAAAAAGAATTCATAATACTAGTAGGTTCAGCGATTAACCTACATTATGAAAACAACAGCAGCAGATGCTATGCACTATGCCGAACCAGCTACTCTGGAGACTGGGCAAAAGAAACCGAAGGGCCCAGGGGAAAGTACATAAAAACGTTAGCGTGAGTGGACAATAATAAGCAATTGTAAAGAAAAAAGGAGTTTATATTTTCCCACGTTTATTCCTTTAAAACCCCGATGCATGCAACAATTAAGGAAAACAAATCGACTGATGTTTAGCTCAAGAAAACTGACTAGCCTTGCTAGTCACCAACAATCAAGTAAAAAGATTGAAACTCTGATACTCAAGGAAATAAGACCAACCCCGCTAGTTAAACAAGATCGAACTAGTCCCACTAGTCAAGTAACAGAAGGACATGGGAAGAAAATATCACCATGCAATGAAGGGAGCCTTCCAGGCTCTATGTTCAACTCACCCACAAACACAAAGTAAGCAAGGAGGAGTACTAATAATACTTGACTACACCCACGTGAGGAGGAGAACTAAATAAATCGATCCATGGTGAAGAAAACAATAGAAAACCGAAAACAAGTAAAGCTTCCCCAAAATCTCACAAATGAAAACACAATATGATTCCCAACCGTACTCAAAAAATCGCAAGATAAACAAATAAATCACAACGTGTCCCATATGCCAAAAGAATACTCACAAAACCGTCAAAAAAACATAAGTAAAAAATAATAATTATAAATCGGAGATAAATCATCAGAAATCAAAATCACACAAAAATAGTAATCAAAATTCACTTCCGAAAATGTAACCGAAATGAATCATAATCAATCTCTGAAAATCACGAGATAACCCGAAGTCAATTTCCGAACTCAATATATGCTCAAGTTATAATAGAATGGTAAATTCTTAAATCAATAATTCAGAAAAAAATAACTGCATGCATCACTTAAAATCAAAAGTCCACTCACAGTATATGGCTAACGTGGTACCCAAGCTTAAGGATCCTTGTCGAGTGATGAGTCAGTACCTCATCCTATACACAATTATATTCAGTAAACTAGGGCTGGGCGCGGGTCGGGTCGGGCCCGAAAATCACTAAGACCGAGACCGAAATTATCGGTCAGGGCCGATTCGGGCTTTTTTCAAAATCAAAACCGATAGAAACAGAACCCATTCCGGCCGGTTCGGTCTTTCGGGCTTTTTGGGCCTAATTTCAAGTTCAACAAACTTTGCATGTTTTCCCTGTTTTCCAAACTGCAGTTCTGGTACCTAGAAGACTAGAATGCATATCCAAATATCCAATAATCTCATTAACATAACAATAATCATGCATTACTACAAGTTTATACTTTATAGCTTACAACACAAACTCACAAATACATTGTCCATTGTCCAATGGAAAATAATCCAAATTATTCAATCATTTAAACCATGTGTTCAATCAATTGAAATTCAAATTTTAAATGGTACTACAACTGCAAGTCTGTAACACAAACAGGAACACAATTTCCAGTTTTGCACAAATAGCTGCTCGGTCGGCTCCCTTGCTCAACAGCTCCAGAACTCCATGACAAGTTGACAACTCCCTCCAGGCTCCAACTCTGCATTCACATTTCAAACATGATTAGAGATCAATTTACAAATACAAAGTTAACATCTAGTACTCTCCAATCAAACATAGCAATGATGCAAGATAATATAAATTATAAAAATAGGCAGTCTGCCAAATCAAACATTAACACAATACAATGGGCAGTCTGCCAAATGGCCCAAATCAAACATTAACACAATACCAAATCATGAACCAACAAAAATGCAACAAAAACATGAAATCATGAACCAATACATTATCCAACAAAAATGCAACAGAAACATTAAATCATGAACCAATAAAATGTAGATTGCAAAAATGGGCAGTCTGCCAAATCAAACATCAACACAATACCAAATCAGCATCCACATTAGGCAGATTAAGTCATGCTACTGCCAATTTAATAATTCAAAACCAATTCACACTAAAATAGGTGAAAAATCAATCATATCAGACTCATATCAATCACATACTCATAAGTTCCAATACGAAAAAGTATAAAGCAGAGATATAAACTTGTAAAGGGTAAAGAACAATGTCTGGACTTTTATTAATGAATCGGTGAAAACAACAATCCTCCAATCAAGAACTTGGTAAAAACAACAAATAGTCATATCAAGCACAGCTAGGCAATAAATCATAATATCATATAGCTCATCAAATCAAAACCCCAATTTGCACATCTGGTAATTTCAACACTATATCCATCTCCACGGTCCAAAGCTTTGAAACACTTACTCTGGAGTTTCTGGGCAGTAAAATCAGTTCCACTGTGACAGACATCTCCATTTGCTATCTGAATCAGCCATGGCCTTAGAAGTCAAGAAAATATCTTCCCTCTTCAGTGAACCCTTAAACGCAAACCCACCACTCTGCCATCAGTGCCATGTCCCAAGTCCAATGGCTGGAATTTTATCTCCTGTGTTCAACACAAGGTAATTGATAGGAGCATTTTAATGCGACGTTTTAACTGCTATTTCCTCATATTTACTTAGTTATTTCCTTAAATGAATCCTTTTAGTTTAGGAAAGTTTCTTTTTCCGGTTTTTAGCAAGCTTCCATTTTAGTTTAGGAAAGTTTCCATTTCTCACTTTTCAAAAGTTTCTATTTTTCATTTTAGAAAGTTTCTATTTTTCATTTTAGGAAAGTTTCTATTTTTAGTAATGGTTTCTATTTTCAGGTCCTCGGAGCTCAAAAGTGGAAATGAACTCACAAAAGGAAAGATGAGCTAGTAAATGTTAAGAGGAGTGAAGATAAGACACAAAGGGCTACACAAATGAGCAGAAATGAAGAAATGAAGCTTTCCAGTTCCAACCAGGAAACCCTGTTCAAAATAGGAAAGTGTATCAAGCAAGATTTCGGAGATAACCAAGATATTTGATCGAAATCTTGAAGGAAGTGACGTTAGAGGCATCAAGGCTTAAAGATGACACAACAAGGCCCAAGAACCCTATGGATTAAATTGGATTTTCGGCAAAATGGATAAAAGCCCATGGAAATTAGGGTTTTGTGACGCAAAAGAGATATTCTTGGAGAATTATATGTGTTTTCCGTGCAAAGAGAGAAAGATGCCGTGAAAATCAAGAATAAAATAAAAAGATTACGCAAGAGATTTTCTAGGGAGAGTTTTAAGGAAAGAAGAAGTGTGGACAACAAGAAAATGCCAAAACAAGTCTAGATACGTTCTCTATTTTCTCTAAAGGAGTTTTTGCCGAAATATTGTGAAGAAAATCAGAAAATATCTTATATATTTCGGCAATATTATATCTAGACTTAATTTGGAGAGTTTTGATTAGTTGGATGACACACCAGGGCTTACTTGGCGCTACGGGATTGGTGAAAGCTATGTGGAATTATTAAACTAATTCCTTGGAAAATAAAAGAAGAATCAAGAACTTGGAGAGCACTCTTGCCGTCCCCTATATATATTCCCCTACTCTAGACGTTTTACACACCTTACAATTCAGAAAATACTCTATACGCGAAAGCTCTCTCCATCCTCTAGTGCAATCCACGGTTTTCAAGCAAGGAAGAAGAAGAAGAAGGAGTCGTGAGCATCATCGTCCATCCTCCACCTTGAAGACTTGCTTCCAAGATTCAAGAACCCAACGTCAACACCTCCATCCCCATCTCCATCTCACGGTGTAATTCAACCTCTTTCTTTGTAACCTTATTTGATTTTCGTTGGAATTGTTTCTAGTTAACAATAATATTTGAACAAAGTTTAATTATGAAATTTTATGATTGAATGAAGGTTTCGATTTCTATGATTGTGATTCTTTAGTTGTTTTTGTGAGATTATTCAATTAAATTTACTTGATTGATATCTTTTATGTGTTTATCTTAAATGGTTCGAAACTTTTAGGGTTTGCATGTAATTGGTGCTAGATTTAAGTTTATAATTCACCTAATAGTTTTGTGAACTTGAATCAAAAGTAGTAAAGGTTTTGGACAAGAACCGAATTTAATTGAAAATGATTGCAATTAGATGAACTTATTCATACTAAGTTGTGCACTTAAGTTGATAACCTTTCTCTTGTTTATTGCGTTGAACATGGCTTGATTTGCTAGCTTTCTAGACTTTGATTGCATGTTTGATAGGATTGATCTATGTGCTTTCACTTAGATTAATTAGTGAAGGAAAGTAAAATATGGGAAATCATTTGCTTCAAATGTTTCATATGATCAACTTCTTTCTCATGACTTGGAAGAACAATTATAGGGTTGATTCGAATTCGATTATGAACTTGGTTTTGATCTTTGTTTCTTATGTTTCATTCTTGTATTTGTGTTTTTGTAATTACTTTGTTTTATTTCTTTCTTTTGTTTTTCAGAAACCTAAAAACCCTAAACCCCCCTCTTAATTTCCTAAATTGTATATATTTGTAAATATTATACTTTGTTTTTATTTTAATTCTTTATTTGTTTGACAATGACAGGTGTACCCTCAATCCCCGGAATAGAACGATCCCTATTTACTAACGATGATATTTTCAGGGTTAAATTATATGCTTGCTTTGAGCGTATCAGTAATTTTATCTCATACATTTCAATTTCATTCACAGATCAAGAGGATTGAAAAAGTCAAATTAAAAACCCTTAAATCTAGATTACTCACCGAACTGAGTTGCGAGGAGCGGCGACGGCAACGACGACGGCGACGGCGACGGGAGAATCGAAACGGCTAACTGTGGGAGGCGAACTTCTGGAGCTTCGCATCTATTCAAGGAGTCGCTGGCGGAGGAGGATTTCGGAGACGGAGAGTGGTGCAGCAGCTGGTAATGGACAGAGAGAGAGAGAGAGAGAGAGAGAGAAGGGTGAGACCGTGTGGGAGGGACTGAGAGGGAGATTTCAGAAATTGGTAATCTGGGCCTCTGGGGCTGAGATGGTATCAACTCGATACTACCAAGAGAGAGGGAGGCTGAGGTGAGTGAGGTCGAGTTACTCGACTGGAGGAGACATGTTTTAGCGTTTTAGGGTTGTTTGTTATTTTGTTATTTTTTTAATATTTAACATAGGGCTAAATACTAGTTATTACCCTGTGGTTTAGGTCCAAAATCAATTCAGTCCCTGGACTTCTAATTTCATCAAAAACACCCATGCACTTTCAATTTTGATCTAATAGGTCCAATTCGTTAATATTATGTTATGAGTTCAAGTTATAGTTAGATTATTTATTAAAAAACTATTTATTTTATAGTAGGACTCACTCATAAATGGACTATGCAGGCCACCTCGACACCACATCAAAAAACATAGGCCATATATGAGCCACGTTAACAAGTTAAATAACTTGAATTATTGGAAAACTAACAAATTGGATCTATTATATCAAAATTGAAAGTGCATGGGTGTTTTTGATGAAATTAGAAGTTCAGGGATTGAACTGATAATGGACCCAAACTACAGGGTAGTAATCAGTATTTAGCCCTTTAACATATTATTATATCACCCAATCAAGGACTGACATGTGGCAACTGATATAAGATTCGGGTCAGTTCGGGCTTTCGGGCCCTAAAAATGTGAAAACCGAGACTGAACCGATTATATGAAATCGGGTCGGGCTTTAGACCGAACCGAAAATTCCTATATCAAAACCGAACCGAATCGGGCTTTTTTCCTCTGTTCGGGTCGGGTCCTCGGTCTTTCGGGTTCGGACGCCCAGCCCTACCGTAAACAACAATTCGACAAATAAATACGATTCTAAAACGAAACCCGAAAACCCCTAGTAAACCAATATTTCCATTTCTTTCCAGATTCAACCCAAACTTCACCACTAATATCAATCCGTCGATTAGAGTATTCCATAGCGGAAACAAGGGAAAACCAAAGGTTGGTTTCCCATAAATCGACATCTGAAACTCCAAACTTCAGAAATTCACAATCGATATCAATCTTCTCCAAATTTCGCCAAAATCACATATTCAAGCTCTACAACAATCATATGATTTAATTAGATAAAAATCGATGCCAGAAACCTGCTTTACTTGCCACCCACAGTGGCAGCACATGGTATTCACGAGCCACCGGCCATCACCTCCACAGGCCACCAAATTTTACCAGCAGCCTTCTCTCAACAACCCAACCATCTTTCTTAACTACAACAAATTCAGAAAACATCTAGAACTGCCTGAAAAACAACAAAAAAGTAAATCCCAATTTGCAAATAGTGCCCAGAATTTCAAACCTTCAATTCTTCCTCGACGCTTGAATCGCTTCAAGAGGTTTGGGGAGCTTCAAGTGCATCTCAAGGCTCTTCTAATGGACCTGATTTCGTCGCTGAAGGTGGCTGGATTTGAGAGAAATCGGCTTTGACCACTTTCTGCTACAGTAACCTCAAGCTTCTCGGTGTTATTTCTCCGTTTTCCAGCCAAATCGTCACAAGCCACCATTGCAGGCTTTAAGGGGAGGAGGAGACTCGTCTGTTGGGGGCCTGTTGGTGGCTGGATGGGGAAGAAACGCCAGAGAGAGAGAGAGAGAGAGCACGGGAGGTAGGAGATAGAAAAGAAAAAGAAAATTTACCGGCTCATAGTAACTTTTCAAATTTATACCATTTACCCCAAATAGTAACTTTAGTATTTCGTTTATAACTTTCATATACAAACTCTTATTTTTACTTACCACATATATACGCGCTCGGTTTAACATGCTCTATAACTTTCATGAAGGAAATTTTCTCAAAATCTGATCCGAACAAAAGTCAACTTTTAGGGCTACTAAACGTGTCGAACAAAGTAAAAGGTGAAAGTAATTGTCGTTTACCGTCCAAATGACTAGTAAACTGGTAAATTTAGGTTCGGGACCTAACAATCTTCTTCCTCTTCCTTTTGGTTTCTATCACTCTTTCTTTTCTCTCACCCATGGTCAACAACCAAAACCTCTTTTTGAAATCCTTCAAAAGAACCTTCAGCTTGAATAGCTTAAAAATCAAAATTAAAACCAGAAACCAAAGATGCAAGCAGTGAATCATGTCTCAAGTATAAGAAAGAGAGGTAAGCTCAGAGAACAAGTACTACTGAAATACCCAATATGCGCCTTCTTATATTGAACGAACACAAATTTAGGGTAAAGAAATGAACTCATGAAAAAATCTCCCATCTTCTTCTTCTTCTTCTTCTTCTTCTCAGCTCAGCACAGATCCCATTATTCTTCTTTATTGTTGTTGTTGTTTTTTTTATCAATCCTTGAAGAGATGGATTTACCCTTATATATTTGACCAAAATCACACTAACGGTTGATGTAATGGCAAGCACCAATTTTGGGTCCGTATTACAACTTCATAAACCGTTCTGATTTTTTTGAAAGATAATATACCGAACTTCAGAGTGGACCATCTGATAAGAGCATTTTAATTTGACGTTTTAATTGTTATTTCCTCGTATTTACTTAGTTATTTCCTTAAATGAATCCTTTTTGTTTTGGATAGTTTCTACTTTTAGAAAGTTTTAGAAAGTTTCTATTTTTAGTAAAAGTTTCTATTTTTCGGAAGTTTCTATTTTCAGGTCCTTGGAACAAATAAAACTAAAATGAGCTCAAAAGAGGAAAGAGGAGGAGCTAGAAAACGTTGGAGGGAGCAGAGATAAGACACAAGAGCTGCATAAATGAGCTGAAGCAAAGAAATGAAGTTTTCCTTGTCCAACCAGGAAATCCTGTTCAGAAGAGGAAATTTTGTCAAAATAATATGATCAGCTAAAAATATACTAAAAATAATAGGGTTATTATCACAAATTGTACCTGAACTATACATCAATCTTATCGATGGTACCTGAACTTTAATTTTGATCACAACCAGTACCCGAACTTTTCGATTTCATTTTAAATGGTACCTAGAGCCACCTCCGGTCACTATTCTGACTAAAAACGGCATGGGAGGCCATCATAGTGATGATTTTTGATGATTTCGAGGGTTGCAATCATATATAGTGATGATTTTTTAGTAATAGACTTGCATTGAACTTGTTTTTTTGTTTTTTGTTTTCTTAGATTTGGCTTTTTTGGCTGGAATAGTGACCGAAGGTGACCTTAGGTACCATTTAAAATGAAATCAAAAAGTTCAGGTACTGGTTGTGATCAAAATTGAAGTTCAGGTACCATCGATAAAATAGAGGATAAGTTCAGGGACCATTTGTGATAATAACCCAAAATAATATATCAGAAAGATATTAAAATTAATATCGATGCTGGTAAAAAAAGAAAATTTTGAGGAAATATTGAGGATATCTTGGATATTTTAGTCCTTAATCCAAAATGAGCTGGAGCCAAGGACTAAAAATTCAAAAAAATTTGCCGAAATATCGGTGAAATTTTCATTTTTTTAGGGGTCCGATATTTTGGTAACCAACCAATTAGATTTTGACAAGATTATCAAAATCTCGCGATATTTTGCGATATTTTCCGAAATCATCGATATTAACAGCAATATCGCGAAATTTCAGACAGCATGGAGCCCGCACGAGCGAAATTTCAGACAACCTGGGACCCACACACTCACTGAGATTTGAAATTGTACATAAAAATGCAACTCGCATGCAATGTACAAGATTCGAACCTTGGTTGCGAATGGAGCATCAAAGCAACCCAACCATTGTCGCTGCAATGCTTTTTGGTTATTTAGTACATTCTATATATATATATAGATACACACACGATACCTAAACTAATATATATATATATACATATTTGTTGTTTTGAATCAAACCCGACGCCATAGGCCAATATATACATATTTTTTACTTCTAAATCTGGAAATTAAGAGAAATATTGTGATGCCCCGGAAATTTGTATTTATTTTTCGGAATTTAAATTGTGAGTATCGGACCGTTTCGTGGGTCGTGGATGGAGCGGAAGTGTTTCGGGCGAATAATTATTCAGGAAGCGTCGTTTTAGGGGGCCCAAGGGTTGACTTTTTATTCGTTGGGATTCTCTAAAAACTTCTTCCACAAAATTTGTAGAGCGCATCGATACGAGTTCGTTGACATGCGGAACGCGAGAATCGGAGTTCGTATAAAGAAGTTATGGGCTTCGTAAAAAGTTTCCATTTTGGTATATATGAGATTTTTCCAGAAAAATCTGAGTTTCCATTTTGGGAAACTTTTCTCTCTCTTCGGTCTCGACCCCGGTTCGCCCCCTCACCTTCGCCGGCTTCGTTCTCCCTCCTCCGGCCACCATAGGACGCGATTCAAATTGGGTTTTCTTCGCCTCAATCCCCTCTTAAGGTCTGTGGAAGAATTGGAGCATGAAACGAGCTGTGGAGGGCGGTGCAAGGCAGAGAAGTTTGGCGGCGGCGATGCTTCGAACCCAGATCGGAACTTCCGATTCCAGCCACCTTTTCCGGTGATTCTTGAGGGCTTTTAGAGCCCATAGGACGTTGATGCTTCTCCCAAAGAGGCTTGGGACGATTTCACTTGTGGAGGACGAATTGAAGTTTTGAAATTCTAGGGTTCATCGAATTTCAGATATTGCGAGGTAAATTATGGGCAAACGGCTATGATTTAGACTTTGTGTTAGTTATGAACGTTTAAATTGGAGTTGAGATGAAGAACTTTGGTGTTGGGAGTTTTGTCAAATTCTGACTTTGGTCCCGCAGCTGTGCTGCCACTATGGTGGTGTTTTCCGGCAGTTTCCGGCCACCTCAGGGATAGTTTCTATTCTTGAATTCGATCTACTCGTCAATACGAGCATTTCAATATATTGTTTGTAATTTTTGGAGATCGTATGAGCATGTTAGGGTTTTTACGGTTTCAGACCGTTCGATGTTTCGACTATTCGATCGACTTGTGGTTTTGGCATATCGATCGTAGAAGTATTCCGGAGACATTGGGTGGTCTCGGATGTGGTTTCGCCTCGATTGGCGTCACCATGGGGATTTTAGTTCAAAACAGGGGTTTCAGACTTAAATCGTTTGTGAATTATTACTAAGTGGAAACCGATTGTGATTAGGTACTTGACGAGGTATCCTTGGACGATTGTTTTGTGGTGTGGCTGCCTTGTTTTGTATTGAAGACGCAGTAGGAGTTTCGAGGTGAGTAATCTCACGATATTCATTCACGAACGGGTTTACCATATTGTCTTGGGAGTTATGGGATTAACTGTGACTATAGTGGTATTAGTGGCATTCCTGAGTGGTTGATCGTGTGTGTGTGTGTATATATATATATATATATTGGCGTGATATATATATATATATATGTATTGGTGGAATCTGTGTGATGAGTTGGATGATTGTTATCTGGGTGATGACTGATGAAATTGTGTATTGAGTTGTGATTTTAGGATATCATGTATTGAGATACCATGGGTCTAATATGACCGTCTTAAGTAAGATTTAAGATATGGTAGCTTGTGTAGGAATATCTATGTGATGAATCGATGACATCAGTATGATGAATCTTTGTGATGATTGTCATGTAAAGCTTGTGTAGGAATATCTGTGTGATGAATCGATGACATCAGTATGATGAATCTTCGTGATGATTGTCATGTAAAGCTTGTGTAGAAATATCTGTGTAGCTTGTGTAGGGATATTTGTGTGATGATTGCTATCTGTGTGATGACTAGCAATGAATCTATGTGATGACTGGCGATATCTGTGTGATGATTAGTTGGATGATCGCTATCTATGTGATGACCGACGATATCTGTGTGATGAATATGCGTGATGATCGCTATCTATGTGATGACTGGCGATATCTGTGTGATGATTAGTTGGATGATAGCTATCTATGTGATGACTAGCGATATCTGTGTGATGATTAGTTGGATGATCGCTATCTATGTGATGACCGACGATATCTGTGTGATGAATATGCGTGATGATCGCTATCTGTGTGATGATCAGTAGGATGATGACTATCTGAGTGATGATCGGTGAAATTTGTGGGATGATCAGTGTGATGACAGCTCGGTAGCGGAGCTGAATTGTTATTAAGTTAACCAAGATCAAGAGGACTGCTGTGATGGTCGGGGTTACCTACAGACGTCAGAGTGTGGGATTACGATGATTACTATGATTTGAATTGCTTGACTTAGTGTGACCTCCTGAACTAAATTATATGCAGAGGTTACCATAATTTGTTTTGCTTGTTTTGAATTGTGATTGCCTTGTTTTCTTCTTGATTTGATTGATTGATGGTTTGTTTTATCTTGCAGACCGTAGTGGTGACGTTTGTGCTCTGTGTGTGATGCAGCCTGAAGCAAGCGCATAATTTAACCCTGAAATGTCATTAGTAGTACGTAATAAATAGGGATCGTTCTATTCCGGGGATTGAGGGTACACCTGTCATTGTCAAACAATTAAACAATTAAAATTAAAACAAAGTATATTATTTACACAATATAGACATATTTACGAAAAAGGGGGGAATATTTTTGTTTTTGGGTTTTCGAAAATAAATTAAGTAAAGAAAACAAATAAAATGCAAAAACATAAATATAAAGATGGAATGAGAGAACAAAGATCAAAATCGAAACATATGATTAAAATTGACTCAAACCCTAATATTGTTCATCTAAGTCATGAGAAAGGAGTTGATCATGTGAAACATTCGAAAGCAAATGAATTCCCATTTTTTACTTTTCAATGCTAATTAACCTAAGCGAAAGCACCTAGATTAATCCTATCAAACATGCAATCAAACCCTAGAAAGCTAGTCAATCATGTCATGTTTAACGCATTACACATAGAGAAAGGCTATCAACTCAAGTGTACAACTTAGTATGGAAAAGTCCACCTAATTGCAATCCTCGTTAATTAAATTCGATTTTTGTACAAAACCTTTACTACTTTGATTCAAGTTTACACAAAACGAAAAGTCGATTTCATGTTCTTAAACCTAGCACCAATTATATCGAAACCCTAAGTGTTTGCAACCACATAAGATTAAAATACAAAAGTTATCTATAACGCAAATTTAATTAAACAAACCCACATAAGCAACTCTCGAAGAACAATAATATGAATCTGAAAATTCTCAATTAATCATAAAAATTCCAGAAATTAATATTTGTTCAAACACATATGTCAACTAGTTCATAACCAACGAAATTCAAAGCAAAGGTTACAAAGGAGAATCGGATTACACCGTGAGATGGGGATGGTGATGAACGATTGATGTGGTGGTCTCTTGAATCTCGAAAGCAAGCTTCAAGGTTGGAGATGGATGATGGATGCTCACGGCTATGCTTCTTCTCCCTTGGCCTTGCTTGAACTCGTGGAGATGACTAGAGGATGGAGAAACTCACGGCTATGCTAAGAAGATTTTCTGATTTTTTTCTAAAGTGTAAATTGTAAGGTGAGAGGAACCCTTGACGTTGAGAAAAGGGGAGAATATATAGGGGCAGGGCTAGGGTTCTCCAAGCAATCAGAAATTTCCACATCACTTCAACCAATGGTATGATGCCAAGTAAGCCTTGTGATGTGGTCCAACCAATCGTAGAATGCCAAGTAAGCCTTGGTGTATCATCTAACCAATCAAAACTCTCCAAATTAATTCCCTAAATTCCTTTAATATATATCCTTGCCGAAATTATATAAGGATTTTCTGATTTTCTTCATTAATTTCGGCCAAGAATATCTTAGGAGAGAGTAATTGCCGAAATTCCATAAATAAATTCTGATTTGCTTCACCAATTTCGGCCACAAATATCCTTGGGAAAGTAATTGCCGAAATTCCATAAATAAATGCTGATTTGCTTCACCATTTTCGGCCAAAAATCACATTTAAATCTTCCAAGAATATCTCTTTGCCCTTAAAAATCTCCCTTGAATTACTCCAATCAAAATCTTCAATTATATTTTCAGATTTTCATGTTGCCTCCTCCTTTTCCTCTTTGTATTTTACGGCAAACACATATATATTCTCCAAAAATATCTCTCATGTGTCACAAACCCTAATTTCCATGGGCCTTTATCCATTTGCCGAAATCCATAACCTCTTGAGAGTTCTTGGGCCTTTGTGCGTCACCTTCAAGCCATGTCATCTTCTAATGTCTTCAAGAAGCTTCTTTCAATGCCATGACACTTCATTTTTCTGATTTCCTTTCTTGGTTGACTCAAGAGTCTTGTTTTGGCAGGGTTTCCTCTTCTGGACAAGGTTTCCTGGTTGAAACAGGATTTCCTGGTTGAACCAGGAAAACTTCATTTCTTCTTTTCAGCTTATTTATGCAGCCCTTTGTATCTCATTTTGTCTCCTTCCAACATTAGCGAGCTCCTCTTTCCATTTGTGAGTTCATTTCCACTTTTTAGCTCCGAGGTCCTGAAAATAGAAACTTTCTAAAATAAGAAATGGAAACTTTCTTAAACTAAAATGGAAACTTTCTAAAAATGGAAAATAGAAACTACAAAACGGAAACTTTCTACAATTAGGAACTTTCCCAATCAAAGAATGGAAACTTCCCTAAACAGAGTTTTAATAAGGAAATAACGCAAGAAATGTAGGGAAATAACAGTTAAAACGTCGCATTAAAATGCTCCTATCAAATTCCCCCACACTTAGCTTTTGCTAGTCCCTTAGCAAAATCACACAAAGACACACACTAAGACTCAACGAAAATTTAAAGACTCAACCAAACGAAAATTCTATTGCCCTTCAACTTTTTGTCTCAGCAATCTCTTACTTTCACAACACCAAGATTAGCACTTAACCAAGAGTCAATGTTTAAGCATTCGAGAGTTAATTGAAACACATAATTTACACATACACAAGTAGGACTTGGTTGTAACAATGGTGATGGGTTCTGTCAAGCATGTTTCAAACAAGTTTGATTCAATCCTCACAAGGCATATCCACTCTTTCTTCTCTCAGAATTCAAGGCAATGCTTAAAAGCTTATACACTCAAGTATATGTGAAAGATAGCAAGTATATCACATATTATATGAAACGAAAGCACATGCATACAATTTTCTTTTAAAGATATCATGAAAGGTACCAACTACTTGCACAGATGGACCCAAGCCATATGTTCAACTCTTGTAACTCATCTCCACATCAAGGGTTGTCCCATCTTAAGGATCAAGAAGGTCTTGTCAAGGGTTGTAATGGGGTCATGGCTCAAGGTTTAAAGAAACGAAGGGTAAGGAATTTTAACAAGGTGTCCTCAAAACCTAGTAGAGCTCATGCAGATGTAAAGAGACTTCTAGAAATCCACCAATTATGCAAAAACGTCACTTCCCATAGAGGTTTTATAAAAGGGCCTAATGACTTCATGTTGGGCCCTAACTTCACTCTAAACTTCCTTTGAACTCTAGTGAATTGGACAAAGGCCAAATTTTTTGTAATGGGCCTTCAATTCAAAACAAACTCCAAACTTCCTTTGAACTCTAGTGAATTGGACAAAGGCCAAATTTTTTGTAATGGGCCTTCAATTCAAAACAAACTCCAAACTCACTAAGTATGGGGGACTAAAATCCATAGACTTATTTTTCTTTCCTTCCTTTTTCTTTCTAGCCGTGTAAATTTTTTTCTTTTTTTTTTTACGGCTCCACATATATTTTTCCATGGACAAGTCTACCCCCACACTTGAACTTTCACCTCTTCTCAATCTTCATTCTCAGTGCCAAATCCTTAAGTAAAGTCCCAAAAGATAGCTCCACTAAGTTTTTAGAACAAAGGGTAAGAGTGTAGCTATACTAAGGTTCAGGGTTAAGGATTTTAAGGGTGATGAAAGAAAAGGCTTAATGTAGGCTCAAAGGGGTTTATCTAGGGGGGTCCCACGACGGGCACAAATAGGGACACAAGCTCATTTCGCAATAGTGGTAATTCCTAGGGTGCCTCTATCCTTTCCAGAATTAGGGCCATGTATTGATAAAACGTCTCAACAAGCACAAGAGTGAATTCTAGCATTCTCTAGTCCATCAAACTTAATCTATGGCAAGCAATCAATCAAATGAAAGAATAATGAGATCATCAAAACATCGCCAAGAAATTAATAATATATTTTTCATTTATCACTCCAAGAAAAAGGGACATGGGCTCAAATATCTCACATGGGCTTTATGAATCAAAACTCATCTTAACATGCTCATATTCTGTACCAAAGTCACGAAATCCATATCCACTACACATGCATACATTTTTCATATATCTCAATTAACCAAAGAATACCATTTTAGAAATCATCTCAATTTTGTGATCCTCTTTTAATCATGATTTCAGAGATATAGAATCATCCTAGACAGTTGAAAGGGCATCCTAAGACTCAAAACAAAAGCAAAAGCAACGAAAATTTTTAAATTTTTGACATTTTTCAATTTTTTTGTATTTTTTCAATATATGACTCAAGATAAAAGTGTAAATCCCTTCCCCCACACTTAAATATTGCATTGTCCTCAATGTAATCAATCACAAGCATGCAATGAAACACTTAAGCATATAGGAATGGAATTTATGAAAACACTACAAAAATAAAGGAGAAAATTATAAAGTAAAAGAAATAGCGAAAGAGAAAGCAAATCTGTGTTATTGAAGACTCCTTCACAGCTGCTTCTGAATTGGGTTGCCTCCCAAGCAGCGCTTGAATTTAACGTCTTTCAGCCAGACGGTACCTCCATTAAATAAAGTTAGTGACTATAATTAACAAAGAAATACAAAAAAAATATATATATAAACAAGTATAACAAGTTAGTGAATTACAAACTACATGTAATATTAACAAGTACACAAGTTAACAAGTCAATACATAAGACACAAGTTAAGTACACAAGTGAGTAAAAAAAAAAAAAAAAACACGAAAAATATTTACACAAGTGTTTTTTTTTTTTTTCCTTTTCTTTCTTTGTACGAAAATACTTACAAATATTTACATTCTTACCTTTCCTTTACAATTATTTTCAACACTTAGGTACGGGAACAGGGAGTCTCGAAGTGCAATGGGACTGAAACAGCTACCCTTTTCAAGACTATGTTTAATCCAATATACCTTAGTGAATCACAATATTTTCGTTTGTTATAAATACCATTGATTTCGAATTAAATTCCAAGCGGTAAATCAAGAGGACGTGCGGCCCAAGTATAGTCGTCTAGACACCAAGTCCCTCCTACATCCTTTGGGCAACCTTACTGAAATGGCCAGGTAGGGGAGGGCGACCACAAGAGGTAGGATCCATTTTGGCATGAGCTACTCCCTCATTGAGGTTTACGCCCATTTGCATGCACTTCTGGATCCAGAACCCGTTATGAATGTTGTCCCCTTCCTAGACACCATCCCACATAGGCTATACTTACTTGGATGAAAAAGATCCTAAGTGTGAAGACAGTTCAATGAATGTTAATAAAGGCCGCCCTCAACCTTAAGGGACCTGGACTAGGTACCAATAAGGGGTTTAGGCCAATATTAATAAACACGACTTCACCTATTCCTTCTTTAATTTACAACTCACAATTAAAATTCGTATTCAATAATATAAATAACAACCTAAGTAATTAATTAACTAATTAACTAACAAATTATGAACAATTAACAAGTAAATTTTTTTTTTTTTTTCGAACACAACATATAAACAAAACAAATATTCACATATTTAACAAGTGATTTTTCAATCCCCGGCAACGGCGCCAAAAATTGATGCGCCTTAAAAGCAAGCGCGCAATTTAACCCTGAAATGTCATTAGTAGTAAAAGTAAGTAGGGATCGTTCTATTCCGGGGATTGAGGGTACACCTGTCATTGTCAAACAATTAAACAATTAAAATTAAAACAAAGTATATTATTTACACAATATAGACATATTTACGAAAAAGGGGGGAATATTTTTGTTTTTGGGTTTTCGAAAATAAATTAAGTAAAGAAAACAAATAAAATGCAAAAACATAAATATAAAGATGGAATGAGAGAACAAAGATCAAAATCGAAACATATGATTAAAATTGACTCAAACCCTAATATTGTTCATCTAAGTCATGAGAAAGGAGTTGATCATGTGAAACATTCGAAAGCAAATGAATTCCCATTTTTTACTTTTCAATGCTAATTAACCTAAGCGAAAGCACCTAGATTAATCCTATCAAACATGCAATCAAACCCTAGAAAGCTAGTCAATCATGTCATGTTTAACGCATTACACATAGAGAAAGGCTATCAACTCAAGTGTACAACTTAGTATGGAAAAGTCCACCTAATTGCAATCCTCGTTAATTAAATTCGATCTTTGTACAAAACCTTTACTACTTTGATTCAAGTTTACACAAAACGAAAAGTCGATTTCATGTTCTTAAACCTAGCACCAATTATATCGAAACCCTAAGTGTTTGCAACCACATAAGATTAAAATACAAAAGTTATCTATAACGCAAATTTAATTAAACAAACCCACATAAGCAACTCTCGAAGAACAATAATATGAATCTGAAAATTCTCAATTAATCATAAAAATTCCAGAAATTAATATTTGTTCAAACACATATGTCAACTAGTTCATAACCAACGAAATTCAAAGCAAAGGTTACAAAGGAGAATCGGATTACACCGTGAGATGGGGATGGTGATGAACGATTGATGTGGTGGTCTCTTGAATCTCGAAAGCAAGCTTCAAGGTTGGAGATGGATGATGGATGCTCACGGCTATGCTTCTTCTCCCTTGGCCTTGCTTGAACTCGTGGAGATGACTAGAGGATGGAGAAACTCACGGCTATGCTAAGAAGATTTTCTGATTTTTTTCTAAAGTGTAAATTGTAAGGTGAGAGGAACCCTTGACGTTGAGAAAAGGGGAGAATATATAGGGGCAGGGCTAGGGTTCTCCAAGCAATCAGAAATTTCCACATCACTTCAACCAATGGTATGATGCCAAGTAAGCCTTGTGATGTGGTCCAACCAATCGTAGAATGCCAAGTAAGCCTTGGTGTATCATCTAACCAATCAAAACTCTCCAAATTAATTCCCTAAATTCCTTTAATATATATCCTTGCCGAAATTATATAAGGATTTTCTGATTTTCTTCATTAATTTCGGCCAAGAATATCTTAGGAGAGAGTAATTGCCGAAATTCCATAAATAAATTCTGATTTGCTTCACCAATTTCGGCCACAAATATCCTTGGGAAAGTAATTGCCGAAATTCCATAAATAAATGCTGATTTGCTTCACCATTTTCGGCCAAAAATCACATTTAAATCTTCCAAGAATATCTCTTTGCCCTTAAAAATCTCCCTTGAATTACTCCAATCAAAATCTTCAATTATATTTTCAGATTTTCATGTTGCCTCCTCCTTTTCCTCTTTGTATTTTACGGCAAACACATATATATTCTCCAAAAATATCTCTCATGTGTCACAAACCCTAATTTCCATGGGCCTTTATCCATTTGCCGAAATCCATAACCTCTTGAGAGTTCTTGGGCCTTTGTGCGTCACCTTCAAGCCATGTCATCTTCTAATGTCTTCAAGAAGCTTCTTTCAATGCCATGACACTTCATTTTTCTGATTTCCTTTCTTGGTTGACTCAAGAGTCTTGTTTTGGCAGGGTTTCCTCTTCTGGACAAGGTTTCCTGGTTGAAACAGGATTTCCTGGTTGAACCAGGAAAACTTCATTTCTTCTTTTCAGCTTATTTATGCAGCCCTTTGTATCTCATTTTGTCTCCTTCCAACATTAGCGAGCTCCTCTTTCCATTTGTGAGTTCATTTCCACTTTTTAGCTCCGAGGTCCTGAAAATAGAAACTTTCTAAAATAAGAAATGGAAACTTTCTTAAACTAAAATGGAAACTTTCTAAAAATGGAAAATAGAAACTACAAAACGGAAACTTTCTACAATTAGGAACTTTCCCAATCAAAGAATGGAAACTTCCCTAAACAGAGTTTTAATAAGGAAATAACGCAAGAAATGTAGGGAAATAACAGTTAAAACGTCGCATTAAAATGCTCCTATCAGTGTGAGGATAGGAAGGTGATTCATTGTTTTCACCTTGATGTCATGATGATGACAAGGTTTCCGGTGGGAAAGAAATGAGTGTGATCCTTGTGACTCACAGTTGTGCGTCAAGGGATTTTCAAACATTATCTAAGGAGGTTTTGTTTGACGGGGAATTTGTGTAATGAGATGCTAGGTTGAGAATCTGAGCATGTAGTTTAGTCACGAGTTGATTTAACCCTAAAATATCATTAGTAGTATAAGCAAGTAGAGATCGTTCTATTCCGGGGATGTACACCTGTCATTGTAGGACAATCAAACAATTAATTAAAACACAAAATAAATTATTTACAAAAATAATATAAAGTATAAACATATTTACGAAATAAGGGGGGATTTTTAGGTGGCGTTTGGTAACGTTTTCAAGTCATCTTTTTCATTTTATAAAATGAAAATGGCTTGAAAATGCGTTCGTTGGTCTGTTTTCAAAAATGCAGAAAATATTTTTTGAAAATATTTTTTTATTTTACTCGTAAAACAGGAAAACAACAAATAGACGTTTTCACATTTTCGGTCTCATATTTTAGAAAACATGGAGATATATTTTCCAAAACAAAGAAAAAAAAGAACGTGCTCTCTTCTTCCATATTCTCACGTCGCTATCTTCTTCTCAGGTCTCTCTCTCATCTCTAGTCGCCATCTTCTCTCGTTTTTGAAAATTGTTTTCGGAATAAGCTACCGGACACATTTTCGGATCTCAAAAATTCAATCTTGTTTTCTCATTTTTATTTTCAAAATCGATTTTTGAAAAAATCATTTTTAAAAACGTTACCGGACAAGCCCTTAGATTTTGGTTTTCAAAAATTAAAAGGAATAAAACAAAGAAAATGTATAAACACAAAAACATAAATACAAGAATGAAATGAGAGAAACAAAGATCAAAACCAAAGTCATAATCAAATTCGATTCAACCCTAATTGTTCATCTAAGTCATGAGAAAGAATTGATCATGTGAAACATTTGAAGCAAACGATTTCCCATTTTTTACTTTCCATTACTAATTAACCTAAGTGAAAGCACAAAGATTAATCCTATCAAACATGCATTCAAGTTCTAGAAAGCTAGACAATCATAACATGTTAGACGCATGAAGAACACAAGAAAGGATATCAACTCAAGTGTACAACTTAGTATGGAAAAGTCCATCTAATTGCAATCATTTTCAATTAAATTCGGTTTTTTTTGTCCAAAACCTTTACTACTTTTGATTCAAGTTCACAAAACAATAAGTTGAATCATGTTCTTAAATTTAGCAACAATTATATATAAACCCTATATGTTTCGAACCACACAAGATAAATACATAAAAGATTTCAATCAAACAAATTTAATTGAACAATCTCACAAAAGCAACCAAGAATCACAATATAGGAATCTGAAATTCTCATTCAATCATATAAAATTCGGAATTAAGAACTTTGTTCTAACATCAATGTCAACTAGAACATAACCAACGAAAATCAAAACAATGTTACAAAATAGAGGTCGAATTACACCGTGGATGGATGATGGAGATGGAGATGTAGATGTTTGGATCCTTGAAGCTTGAAAGCAAGTCTTCAATGGTGGTTGATGGATGGATTGCTCACAGCTCCTTCTTCTCTTCTTTGGCCTTGCTTGAAATTCGTGGGATGCACTAGAGGATGAAGAGAGGAGGAGAGGGTAGACGTTTATGACAGAGTAATTTTCTGAAAATTCTAAAGTGTGGAACGTGTGGAACCTCCTTTGACGTCAAGAATAAGGAGTATATATAGGGGAGGCCAAGGCTTTCCAAGCAATCAGAAATTTCCACATCACTTCAACCAATGGTATGATGCCATGTCACCTTTGGTGTGTCATCCATCCAATCAAAACTCTCCAAAATAAGTTTATAATCCCTTAATATATATTTGCCGAAATATCCATGAATTAAATCTGATTTATTTCCTTATTTTCGGCCAAAATTCCTTTAGGGAATGTAGGGATGAACCTAGACTTGTTTTGAGCATTCACCCTTCCTTAAAACTCTCCAAACCTTATCTCCAACGTCACCCTTGATTTCCTCTTGAGAATTTCACGTTAACTTCCTTATTTCCACGGCAAAATCAGTTTTAATTCTCCAAGAATATCTTTTATTTCTGATTTCCCTTCTTGGTTGACTCAAATGTCTCGTTTTGGCAGGGTTTCCTCTTCTGGACAGGATTTCTTGGTTGAAACAGGAAAGCTTCTTTTCTTCATTTCTGCTCATTTATGCAACCCTTTGTGTCTTGTCTTTACTCGCTCCAACGTTGGCTAGCTCCTCTTTCCATTTATGAGCTCATTTCAACTTATTTATTCCAAGGACCTGAAATAGAAACTTTCTAAAATAAGAAATGGAAACTTTCCTAAACTAAAATGGAAACTTTCTAAAAAATAGGAAATAGAAACTATAAAACGGAAACGTTCTACAATTAGGAACTTTCCCAATCGAAGAATGGAAACTTTCCTAAACAGGGATTCTTTAAGGAAATAACGCAGGAAATGTAGGGAAATAGCAGTTAAAACATTGCATTAAAATGCTCCCATCACGAGTTGACCTACGTAAGCATGAGATGGAAGAGTGAAGCAGATGGCTATAGGTGTGATATGTATGTTTATTGTTGTTTAGGTTGGGTGACTTAAGAAATGTGTTTTGCTTTGTGATTTTGAGTTACTCATACGGGCTTGCAAAAGCTTACCGGGTTTGTTGTGTGGCAACTCGGTACACCATTCCAACGGTGTAGGGGTTATTTCTGCAGGTCAGGTTAATCGTGGCTGATGCTGAGGTAGCGTGCTTGCAGCTTAACAGTAAGAAGTCAATTTTGTGACTTTACCGTTATAAAGACTTCCGCTTGTAGTGAGCTCTGAGGAGCATTTACGTTTTATTTTGTTGTTGACAATTTAATTCGTAAGCTCGTGTATTATGTGACTCTGTGGAGCGAGTCAATATTGGAATTGTGGGTTCAGGGCATCAATATGTACTTGGGTTAAAAGGGAAAAGGTTTCTAAGTATTTTGTATTGATGGCTGAACGTTCACGCATATATAATTATGAGATTATATATCGATTTTTTTATTGTGTTAAAAATCAGGGGCGTGACAAATATTTAATTAATAGCCAATTTACAATAATAAAAAATTTACCAACAATTCTCAATCTGAAATAATCTTTATTACTTTAAAAACAAGAATATTTTCTTCACACAATTCATTTTTTTTAGCTTCATGCTTCACAATAGATATATTTCTTATAATCTTATTTCAGTAATACAAAATTAGGTATACTATTATTTAATATTACTAAGTAATTGGTTTCTATACTCTATTTTGTGGATTTGAATTAATCATATCCACTTTTCCATCTAGTATAAAAAAATATTGAGAATATTGAGATAAATTTCATGAAATGTCAAACTGTAATGCCCCGTACCTTAAAATTTTTGCTAGTTACATTTTACCATTATTGACAAAGGAGTGACTTTTTCTTGAGTTCAGTAAATTAGGGAATCTCTTTGTGAATGCTGTAGTATATGAAAAATCGAGTTCGTGGACACGTAATTTGTTTAAATCGGAGTTTTATCGGGAAAGTTGTGACCAAAAAGGGAAGTTACTATTCATAGTGGTTATTTTTAATAGAATTTCCATTTTGGGATTTAGGAGAGAGAAGTCAAAGCTGCCAAATCGGGATAGACCCGACCTCCCCCTCCTCTTTTCTTCTCCTTTTCGTCGTTTCTGGTTTTCCGGCGATTTCGTCGCCGTCCGGTCACCCAGGACGAACCGTTTGGCATGGCGTGATCCTCTCCTCCTTCTCTACCTAGTCATGTAAGTTTTTCACCTTAGGTAGTCTTGGTTTTTGAGTTTTGAAGAGAATTTCAGAAATGGGAAATATCGGGATTTTGCTTTGATCTCCGGTTTCCGGCGGTTTCTGGCCGGATTCTTTGAGGGTTTTGGTTGTTGGTGAAGTGTTGAACGTGTTCCTAACCTTGTTGCAGCTTGTTTTGATCGGTGGAGGAAGATTTGAAGGTGTTTGAGGGTGTGAACAGTAACGTGAACAGTAACTGTCGAGTTCTTGGTTTTTGTTTGATCTTTCCGGCCATTTCTGCTTGAATTTGGTTGTTGTTGCAGGTATGGTAATTGTTGGGTGTGTTGTGAAGATGATTTTGAGCTAAATAGGTTGAGGAATTGGATTTAATCTTTGAGTTTTGTGTTAGATTTGAGGTTGTTTGGATAGTAAGATTCCTTGGAGTTTGAGGTTGGGTGTGGTTGTTGGATTATTGTGGTTTATAATTTTTTTTTAGGTTGAATCTCTTGGTGAAATAATTTGGTGTGGTTTTGATTTCTGATTTTTGTGGTCCAAAACTCTTGATTAAATGCTCTTGGTTATAGTTTCATATTGAATGAATGTGTTGGAAGTTGGAGAAGTGATTGTGGATTAAAAAGGGAAAATTAAGAGAGAAATTGGGAATTTTGGGAAGGAATTATTTTATATTTTGGTGGTTAAATTATGGTTGAGCTGTTAAAGAGTTTTGATGGCATTGACATTGTAAGGAATTCCGAAATTTGAGAATTGAATCTTAAATTGAAGAATTGGTTGTTAGAGGAAATTTCTTTTGGGTAATGAGTATTAATTTCTGAAGGATTAAGCTTTGACTCTTAGATTAATTTCTTATCGAGGTTAATTATATCCTGTCCTTTTACCACAGGACGTACTGAGCCCTCAAGCGAGGAGGACACGGGCAGACAGCAGGATTAGCTGCGAGATTCACCCGTGAGTGGACTTTTGTTTTATTTAAATAATGCATGCAGCATAGTATTAAATTTATAATGGATTATTATTTGAGTAAATGTGGTTTTTGTGAAAAGAAAAGAATTTAAAGAAAGGAGTTGGCAAGGAGGCTAGTTTCGGCGCATGCGTACATTACCTAGTCGGCAGTCCCCTCTAGGTAATAGTCTGGTCGGCAGTCCCCTCCGGTGAGTCATCTGGTCGGCAGTCCCCTCCAGATGAGGTAGTTAGTCAGCAGTCCCCTCCGATGCGTCATCTGGACGACAGTCCCTTCCAGATGGCATGAGATGATTAGACAGTAGTCCTCTCTAGTCATCGAATGATTTTCATGAAAGGATGGTTTTAAAGGAAGGATTTGGATTGTTTTAAAATCTTCCTGCGTATCGGATTTTTTTTTTTAGTAATGAGGAAATGGGAAAGCATTCAAGCATCAGTTTCATTAATTATTTCAGTTTTGTCCACTCACTCTAACGGATTTTAAATGTTTTTCCCTGGGCTCTTCGTTTTTCAAATGCCCAGATTTCAGATTTGCCGAGATCACGTCCAGGAACTTGAGGCATAGGAATCAGTGCTTCCGTTTTGTCCGTAAGTTATTACTTAACCTACCTTGTTTGATATCGGCTTAATTGTGTATATCTGCTCTGATAACCAATTTACTTTGGAGAATGTTAATGTTTGAGAATCTATTATCGTAGTGTAGTTAAGGTGACACTTGTGCTATCGGAATGTAACATATTCACTTGGAATGTAAATATTGGAATGTATCTGGGAGTGTGAGTTTAGTTTTAAGCATGTCCAGGTTTTGTAAAATTTTGGGTAGCCCATTTTAGGGGAGGTTCTGTCGATTTTTTGGTAGGATTTCACTTAAAGTGGGTCCCACAGGCTCGTATCCGGGTTTTGGGGTGAAACTTGGGTCGGGTTCTATCACAAACGATTAAGCATATACTAATTTATCTTAAATTACTATAAGTCAATATATTACAATGTTTATTCAACATTTTCTTTTGAACTATAGTAGATAATTGATTAAATAACATTTCCAAAAGTCTTATTTAAAATTTCCGGGTTTTATCTAAATTTCCATCATTTTTCTCGAATATTTATCGATATCGATATTTCCTCGATATTTCCATTTTTGGGACTGTCGATATGTCCTCGATATGCAATATTTTAGTCATTGACTGGAGCCATGTCTTCAATACCCATGGCAGACTGATAGGAGCACAAAGTGCGACGATATTAATGAGTATATGCCCCATTTTAGCCTTATTTATTCTTTAGTTTCGTGTTTTGAGTCATTGAGTCATTTTGAGAGTTTTGTAGAGTGTTTGGCGTGAAATATAAACTTTCCTGTTTTAATGGAAGTTCTGAGATGGATTTGGGCCTGGCCGTGAGCTTTGTTTGATGAATGAGGAATCCCCATTTCATACTTGATTAGTGAGCCTGAAGAGAGAATTTATGCGAGAAACCTTGCCTGGTGGGACTCTTGGAAACAGCAACGATGAAATCAGAAAATAAAGCATTTAAGACGTTTGACCAAGCAATGAAGAAAAGAAATAAAGGAGAGAGACGTTTCAGTAGGGAAATAAAGGAGAAAGACGTTTCAGTTGGGAAATAAATAAGCGAAACGTTTCAATTGGGAAATTAAAGGAATTGCCCCATTATGAGAGGAATTAAGGTCATAAGTGAAACATTTCAGTTGGGAAATTAAAGGAATTATAATGCAATCTCATCCGTCCAAATGATGAAGGGTATGATCGACAAAAGCCAACCAATGCTCCTCTATATATAGACAACGTCCAGAACAGAATTGGCATCACTTCCTGGCCAAAAACTATTCCAAGACTCTGCCCAATTCACTCCTCAAACCTCCTTCACCTACAAGACCGTGATCACCATCCATCTATCAATCTACGAAGCTCTTAGGCGCTACGTTAAGGACGCTCCACCACCATAGCAGAGACAAGTTCATCACCTTGTTGCCAATCCGTTGTGGAAAATGCTTCAAAGTGTAACTATGACTCTACTTACAATTTTGTTTCGGTTTTGTGTGTGAAGACTTGTGAATTATCTTGGGATTTGCGATTTGTGTAATTGGAGACATGAATTTTCAAAATATTTTTATTAATATTTTTGAGATTTTCAGTTTATTATTGAGTTAATTTCGAGAATTCTTTGATGATGCATGTTACAATATTGTGTTGTTTTACTTGTTTAGGTAATTTTCAGAGTTAGGTTAATAAATTTGCTTACTAGAATAACGTTAAGTGTTCTTGTGTGTTTGCTTAATTTGCCAAGAGTAATTGTTATTTGTTAGATGCTAAGTTAAACAAGTAGTAGTTAGTTCTAAAGAGTGGTTAAAATCATGTTTCAATGGTTAAACGATTCTGAAAATTGCGTGTTAATTGCTATGTATAATAGTTAATTTTCATGTGTGAGTTGATTCGAGGGTTAGATAATACTACTAATTAAGAGAATTACGCTAAGTGTTTTCGAAAATTAGTAGTATTGGGCTTGGTAAGGACTTTTCCGATTCAAGCCCACATTAGAACGAATTAGACAAATTGATTGGACTTCTAAGACTTTTCATTCCAGGTTCGATCGGGATTGACAACTCAAGCTCGGTGTTCTTGCTATTCCTCTTGTTGCTTATACTTGATTTAGTAAGAAAATTCATGTATAGTGGATTGATTCGTTTTCAGATAAGTTTACTACTTGAAGATCTAGATCCAATTTTCTTGTCAAGGATTCATAGAATTTGTTGATGATTCATAGCATTGCAGCTTCGGATTTGTATTTAGAATACTCGATTACTGCTCATACAAGAAAATCATACATGATGTTGAAGATTTTGTGCTAGATGCAAATTGAAACCTTAATTTTTGATTCGTGAAGATACTAGCCTTTGATAATAGATATCTGTGAAGATACTCTGCTTTACTACATTGGAATTTTAGATTTGTTCATCAATCTGTGAAGAAAAAGTTCGTATTGTTTGCCATGGCTGCTTCTAGTTCAACTACTTGTACTACTCATACCACTGTGAAAAATGGACATTCTGGAACTTTGGGAATACATCAAGTACCTTCCTTTATTTTGTATTGAAGTTTTGGCTACTGTGAGAAGTTCTACTGTGACAAGTTGAAATCTGCATCTTAAAGTTCTTATCATTGGGTACTAATCATCTACTAGTTCAGTATGGACTTAAGCAATTGTCTACTATCTAATTTTTGCAATCTGGTTCCAGTCCGCTTAGACAACTCTAATTATGTCACATGGAAGTTTTTGCTAGAGACAATGTTAAAAGGTTGTGGCCTAATGAAATATATAGATGGTTCATTCCCTTGTCCTGCACAATACATGATCACAGAAGAAAAAGAAGGCACATCTGAAACAACAGCAGAGTACAGTAATTGGAAGCAAAACGATTATGCTATTATGGCTCTTCTTGCTGCTACTCTATCTAGTGATGTCCTCTCTTTTGTTGTTGGAAGTAACAGTTCTAGGGAACTTTGGTGTTTGCTCAAAGAGAGATATGCTTCTACTTCATGGTTTAACAAGGAGCAATTAAAGACCAACTTCTACAAACTTCAAAAAGGTTTAGATTCTATTGACAAGTACTTGGATAGGGTGAAGATAGCTTGTGATCAGTTGGCTAATGTTGGGATTCATATGACAGATGAAGACATAATTGTCTCTGTTCTTCTTGGTTTGCCATCAGACTATACTACCATGAAAACTATAATCAGGGCTAAGCATAACCCGGTTTCAACACAAGAATTAAGGTCTCTTTTGCTCATTGCTGAAGCTGAACTTGAAGAGGCTAAGAAGTCTATATCTTTGCCTTCTAAGACTGAATTTGTGGCACAAGATGATAGTTGCAGAAGAAATGGTGGTATGCATCAACAATATGATATTCATATGCCTCAAATGCAAGCCAATAGTTACATGTTGCAGCAAGCAACTCCCTCTACATTCACTCCTAGTCTTGCAACCTATGGTGGAATATCACAAGTGCACAATGCTTCTTTTCCTCAAAATTCAAGCTTCTTGCAGCAGTCTAGTTTTTCACAACTTTCTACACCATACAGTAGTAGCACACAACAAAATGTTTATGGTTGTTTCTCTCAGCCTACTGGTTTCATTGCACAAAGTGAAGGAGTGCAAAAGTCTAATGGTAATGGAATTCGCAACGGAGCACAAAGCTATAATGGTCCAGAACAGCTACAGGGCAACTCTCAAAGTTTGAAAAATGGCTTCTCACAACAAAATGCTTCTACACCAGGAGAGACTTCGGTAGGAACAGATTTTGAGAAAATGACTAAATTTGGTGCTCTAGTAGACATTGGTCGGAATGTAAATGAGAAAAAATCTGAAACATTGGTTGGAATGGATTCTAAGCTTCAATTACAAATTGATCAGGCAATGATAGACTTGGATAAGGCAAAAAAGGAGGATGAACTTGGAGTAAATGTCATATTGGCTGCTAAGATAGGAAATGAAGGTACAATGGAACAACCTGAACAACTTGAAGTTTCCTCTATTCTTAACACTACAAATGGTCTTGCTACTATAGGTAGTGTGATTAACTCGAGGAAGGGAAAGATGAGCAAAGGTGATGGTGGCAATGCTAATTTTCATATTGTTTCTAGTAGTAGTGATCAAATGAAGCACTCTACTTCACTCTCAGCTGGAAGCATGAGACCAATGGTTAGAGTCAAGCAAGAAAGGCAACATTTAATAGAAAGCCAACTGGATTTGACCAACAGTAGTAGCAGTTTGGTGTCTCAAGCAATGGAGCTCAAGAAAGTCAAAACTATGATGAATTGTAGGAGAGCTTGTCAACCAATGGAGTTATGGCCATCACTTCCTCTTCTTCCTCCTGGTTAAAACCAACTTGCCGCCCTCTTCTACCTTTCTCCTCTGCTTCCTTTACAGATATGATGGTGCTAAGGAGGGGTATTACAACTTACTTGTTTTTGCTGCATCTTGAAGCTTGTATCCAATCTTCAAGCTGAAGAGGGGTGTTAGCACACTATGATCCTATTCAGCTCAATTACATCATCTGATCATGCACAAGTTTTCTCTGTGTAATAATGTTAGCTACACCAGTTACTAATTAGTTAGTCTGCTTGTGGCCTACAGCTGTAGTCCACGTGTAAGCAATCTGCAGGTAAGTAGTTAGCATATAAAGCTATTAGCTACCTCAGTTTTCTATTATTGTATTAGAGCCTCATCTTCCATCAATAGAAATTCTTTTTCTGGCATTTAAAATGGCCACATTTTTGTAGCATGTTGAAATAGATTTTCTGTTTTTATACTTAGTAATTTCCAAGTGGTATTGGTCTAAGTTAGGAAAGTCGATCATTGTAAATAGTTTTATTTGTTTTGTTTTTATTTTAAGTAGATTAGGAACCAAATTTCAAAACCCCCATTTTATTCTTTTATTTGTTAAATTTACATTTTTGTGCAGCTGTACCCTACAATCCTCGGACTGAACGATCCTTGCTTGTGCTATACTAACCTCGATATTTTTGCATGGTTAAATTGTGAGGTTATTTTAACCATATCACAGACTTACTCTGAAAGCCCCTTGACAAAAACATTAATCATACTTAAATGAGAAAGATTAATCACGTCGGACTCACCCAACGTCAATTTGGAAGCTAGATTCGCTGTCATAATATACATAGAAGACATGGTATCCAAAAAAGAAACCTTAATTAATCCTAGGAGACTCGTATGCATACTAGGCCGATATTAAATATACTGGAGAGTCTTATGGAGGTGTATTGTATGTGGATCTGTGCAGACTTTTTTAAATGACAGACTCTTTAAAAAGTTGATAGACTATTATTGATTTCTTAAAACCATTGATTTTAGCAATAGATTTTTATTGATTCATGACAATCTATATGCTTTATTATAAATGATTTCTACAGATTTCCTAACATGGATAAAATATAAAAACAAAAAACCAAAAACAAAACTAATGCAGCCCAAACACAAAACAAGATAATAACTCGTTACCTCTTCAATGCTCAAGTATCTTCTAATAGAAATTGACTCAAAAGAATGATTGTTACTCTGTCTAGCTAGCTAGTTTGTTCTCATTTCTAATCTCCCAACAATATAAAGATACAATATAGATCACTTTATATTTATGGTTAATTATTCTCATCAATTTTGTTTTCACCGATTAATATATATCATAACAATATTGGTTAATATCTTGATCTATAATCAATCAATTGAAATTCTATTGTTCAACCTTTCCTTTGAACCATAATATAAATTCAAAATCGATGAGAATAATTAATAAGATAAAATTCAGTATGTCATAGCAACACTGTTCAAGTTTTTAGGGGTAGACCACAATATTTGGGTTTTAGGGTTTCATAAATCATTTTTATTGCTATTAGGGTTCGAAGTATCACAATTGAAAACAAAAAAAATCACATGCAACAACTACAATGAACATGTTGGGTATCAAAAAACATTGATATCATAAAAGATTAGAGAAAAGACCAAAAATCAATAAAGAGAGATGATGAAGGACTAACCTCTTCGCGCGTAGAGAGAAGAACTTTGATAGATTTTTTTTTTTTTTAAAGAGGGAACTTTGATAGACTTTTTCAAATCTTTGGTCTGGAGCCTGAAAAATTATTGGAGTTTGGTATATATAGTTAACACTACAAAGTCCATGATTATCTATGAATGATATTTTAAATACATATTTTTATTTATTTTTAAAAGTTATAATTGAATACCCCTAAATTTTAGTGGAATTCATGAAGTCTTTAATAAAAGTCCTAATTGAATACTGTTAAAAGTCTATATTGAATATACCAAGAGTCTTGACTAATTCCATAAAAGTTTTTTATAAAAGTTGTTTGGACCAAGACTTTTAAATTCTATAAATTTTTTTTATAAAAGTTCCACTAATTCCATATTAGCATTTCTCTACACATCTCTGCATGTGCAAGTGTTTTTTTTTTTTTTTTTTGCAGAAAATAATAAAGAAAACGGTTATTGCGGATATAAGATAATGGGAGAGAAGAGTGGATTGTGGCTTTTTTTGTTGTTTATTTTTTGAATAAAAATATATTTTATAAATGTCATAATTGTCCTTATAATTTAATTAACTCTTAAAGTTTTTTAATATTTTAGAATCAATTTGGTTTTGACTAATAAAATCTCTTCCGTTAACAGTAGTATATAGATACAATACACCCTCGTGGGAGACCAAGCCGCAGAATTGTGGAGCTCAAGTCTCCCGTCACTTTGAAATCTGGTTGCTAAAAAAAAAAAAAGAAAAAAAAAAAAAACCGTGTTGATGTGACTGTATACAAAATTAGAGTAACCAAAGTCTCTCGTCTTCTGCTCTCTCTGCTTTTGAAAAGCAACCAAACCAGGCCCCCTCTTCTCTCTCTCTCTCTCTCTCTGTAGATTTGTGTAGATTATCATTTTGGATGATCAAAACAGTTTCGTTTGATCCCAGAATCGCACACCTTTGTCATTGTTCCATACAGTTGAGTCTTGCGTAAGACCAATTTGTCTCCCTTCCTTTGTGAACAAAGCCGATATGCATTCGACGACGGCTAGGGTTCCAGTTCTTGTGTTCTAAATCTCTTTTCCAGCTCAGTGCTGCATTGGGTAACTAATATTTTTGGTTTTCCCTTGTTTCGTTTGTAGTGGTTTTGCTTAAGAATAGCTGATATTTGCTTTGTCTCTGTCTTAGGTTTGTTAAATTTGGAAATTTGGTTTCCTTTCCCTAATATTAGATTCTGCTGTAGGCTGTTTTGGTTTAGTTACACTGAGGCAACAGGTGTGCATTAAAATTGAAAATAAAAAACTAATGATATTGAAAGTGCCTAAACCAAACTGCATTTAGTCTTAATACCAAATCAAATCAGCTTCTGCTCTAGAGGTTTCCTCTCGGGTGATTGTGATCTGTGGGCTTCCTGATGGACCTCTGATCCAGTCTACTTCTGACAATGCAAAATGTGAATTTAAACCTTAAAGTCAAGTCAGCGACTGGTTTTGAAGGTTGTGGCTGCGACAAAGTCATCTGGCGTGGTACTAGTAATGGCCACTTTAAGGTTAAGTCAGCTTATCAAGGAGGAAAATTTTACCCAGTGTCGTGGTCATTTCCTTGGAATCTCCCTATTCCACCTAAGCTAAAATCCTTTTTCTGGCTCATCTGCCATGGTAGTAACATTCTTCTCACTAATGTTGAGAGGGTTAAGAGAAGCTTGACTTCTGATTGCTACTGCCCTTTGTTTCATGATCTTGATCAGCCTGAAACCCTCCCACCTTCTTAGAGATTTGTCCAGTTGCCCAAATAGTTTGGAATAATATTCTATCATCTGAACTATGTAGCTCAAGTGCTATGGTTGTTTATTTTTTTGCCAATACTTGGTGTACGAAAACTTGCTATGGTAATTTGAAATGTGTTCTGTTTTTGTGTACTCCTGCTGGTACTCTAGGAAATTGAGGAATAAAGCTGTCTTTGACAATAAGTTTCATTTCCTTCTAAATCCTAGCAAGGTAACCATTGATGCTGCTAAGGAGTGGAACTTTGTTAATATAACCAACTTGCGGTAGTCTAGAAAAGTTAGTCTGAGTTTTTTTTTTTTGGACCAAGCCTCCTGAAAACTATTACTAATTAAATGTGGATGATGCTAAAAATTATAATGGGAAGACCGGTGCCGGTGGTGTTAAGGGACCATACTGGTTCATGGAATTCTGGTTTCATCGCACACCTAGGCTGCGGTTCTGTTCTGGAAGCTGAAGCTTGGGGTTTGCTGCTATTTTTGAAGATAGCTTTTTCTCTGCATTTTCATCATATCTTGGTTGAAATTGATTCAGAGATTTTAGTTACTTTGGTCAATCAAGGAGTGGATGACTTACATCTTTAAAAAATTATCATCGACTATTGTGAATCCATTCAAAGACAATTCTGAAGCTGTGAAATTAAACACGTGCATAGGGAAGTTAACCTGGTTGCTGACGTGCTTTCTATGTCTGGGTTGGTCTCTGAGTTTGGACTGCAATTGATGGAGCAACCTCCTCCACAAGTAGTCTCTACCATGTTATATGACTTGCGTGAAAGTTCTAGAGTCAGGACTGTAATTTCTGCTGTGTAATCTGTTTGTATGTTTTTGGACCTTTTGACCCCCATCTATCCAAAAATGTATATTTGTTAAATTAAGTGGTATGGGTTGGTGTCTGGTCAGCCTCATTTTGTTTTAGGTAGAGATTATTTTTTTATTTATTTGTTATCTTTTGCATTGTTAGTTTGTCAATTTTAAAATGTAGCTGTGGTGGTTGTTACAGTAAGTTGGAAGGAGAAATGACGAGGGTAGGCCGTGATTTTGGGGACACTATGCATAAGGATGCTGTTCCAGCAGTTTCAGCTGATGTAACTTTTGCCTCAAGTCGATTTCCTGATTACAAAATTGGACCTAACAATCAGATTGTGGAGGCAAAGCTGGATCAAAAGGTACTTTCAATGAAGGAAGTTGTTGCACGCGAGACAGCACAATTGTTGGAACAGCAGAAACGTCTTTCAGTTCGGGACCTTGCCAGTAAATTCGAGAAGGGGTTTGATGAGGACATCATAGCCAAACCTTTTAAGGTTTATGAGCGAAAGAAATGGAAAAAGAGAGCATCTAGTCATTCCCTTTCCATATGGTTTGATTAATTGCTTTCAGTCTAGAAGTCTCTAGGCAGGTGTCTTTCAGTTTCAGTTTGGGTCAGTTTCAGTGTGGAATTTTAAGGTTTCTTTATTATTTCAGTTTCAGTTAGGAGTTTAAATTCCTTTATTAGGTCTTTTATGCTTCAGTTTTGTGAAGTGTAACAGCCCTAGCTATGAAAGAGTCTTTAATGCTAGTTAATATGAGCTATCTGCTCAAATATAAATAAGTGTAAGTGCCAAGTGGCCATATATGTTGTGATGAATAAAAATTTCAGAGAGTTTCTGAGTTTTCCAGAGATTGGAGTGTTGGTGTGAAGCCTTGTGTGTGGGTGAGAAACCTGGGAGGGAATCCTAGTTCTTAGTTTTCACTTTCTACCCTACAAAACCTGTGAGTTATAAGCCCTATACCTTAGAGTTTGTTGATCCTGGCGTCTAGGCAGTGAATATACTGCATCAGTTTTGGTATCAGAGCAAGACAAGCTCTGTTGTCTCCTAGCTCCAGCCAAAAGAAACTTCATTTAGCCATGGACCTTGAAACTTTGGCTAAAGCAATAGAAGGTTTAGCCGCCCAAATTGGTCATCTTGAGACCAGAATACAAGATCAAGCCGTTGCTTCTGACCGTCGTTTGGCAGAGATTGAAGCTTCCATCTACAATGAAGAAGAGAGTGTACGTGGGGGACCAAGGATGCAACCTAGAAGGAATGTTCGCAGACAAAATGTTCCACATAACAGTGGGCAAAATGGACATGATCCTGAAGAAAAGGCAATGAAGTCTATGAGGATTGAAGCTCCTAGTTTTGATGGCCAGCTGAATGCAAAGGTTTTCTTGGATTGGTTATCAGACATGGATCATTATTTTGAATGGTATGAGTTGTCTGAAGATCGCAGGATAAGGTTTGCAAAGATGAAGTTGGTGGGCAAGGCTCGAGATTGGTGGTCTAATGTGGAAAGACGAATTGCGAGAGATGGTGAAGATCCTATTGCTCATTGGGATGAGATGAAAGAAAGGCTGAAGGAGAAGTATGTTCCTTTGTCTTACAAGGAACGCTTGCTTGACCAGTGGCAATCTCTTCGTCAAGGAAGCATGACAGCTGCTGATTATATTGATAAGTTTGAAGAATTTATGGTGAGATGTAACATCACCGAAGACCCATCAGTAACTCTTGCTCGTTTCAGAACCGGTCTTCGTCCAGAACTTCAAAGAGAGCTGATTCCTCATGATGTACATTCATTAGAGCGCGCTTATCAATTAGTGCTGGAATTGGAGCGCTACTTGAAGACCCCTACAACCCCTGTGTACAAGCGGGTTGATCAGCGGAACTCTGAGTTTCGTCCTAGCATCTCTGGAACAAAACCGTCTCCATTCTCTAAGGGCTCCAATACTTCCAATTCGTTGGTGAAAGCTGAAAAAGAAAAGGGATTACAATCTGGCATGCGAGGAGGGGGATCTATAAGGTGCTATAGATGTCAAGGTTATGGTCACTATGCTGGTCAATGCCCAACTAAAGAGCAAACTCGAAGTTTGTTTGCAGCAAGCACAGAAGAAGAGGCTGATGCTCAAGGAGAATTGGAGGAAGAAGTTTATGAGCCTGAAATTCCAGCTACTGATGATGATTTGGAGGGTGAACCTATAGACATTGTTCAACCAAGAATGACTGTGGTTAGATGCACTTTGACTCAACCTAAGAGTACGGAAGATTGGCGGAGAACAAACATTTTTCACACTTATGTCAAGTGTGGAGACAAAAGTTATAAGGTCATCATTGACAACGGAAGCTGCATCAATGTTGTCTCCCCTCAAACCATCTCTAAACTGGGTTTGACCGCTGCTGATCATCCTCAACCTTATCGTGTGGCATGGATTGACAAGTCTTCCATTCCCGTGACACAACGATGTCAAGTTCCTATTCAGTTTTCATCTTACAAGGATACTGTTTGGTGTGATGTGGTGCCGATGGACGTGGGACACATTCTTTTGGGTAGACCATGGTTGTATGATCTGGATGTAACCATTTCGGGCCGTGCCAACTCATGCTCCTTTATTCATGAAGGAAAGCACATCAAGTTGAACCCAATCCAGCCCAGACCAGTACCTCAACCAACACATAACAAGGGAGGACAACAACCAAAATCCCTTAATATCATCAGTCCAAGACACTTTGCAAGGGAGACAACAGGTGATTCTGTTATTTTTATATTGATTGCAAAGGAATCTCACCCTTTGACTAGTTTGGAGTTGCCCTCGGATGTGAAATCAATCCTTGAGCAGTTTACTGATGTATTTGCCGAGGACCTTCCAAATGAACTTCCTCCTCTCCGGGATATTCAACATGCAATTGATCTGGTCCCTGGAGCAACATTACCGAATTTACCACATTATCGGATGAATCCAACCGAGCATGCAGAATTGAAAAGGCAAGTTGATGAGCTTCTTGCAAAAGGGTTCATTCGGGAGAGCCTTAGCCCTTGTGCTGTTCCTGCCCTTCTCACACCAAAAAAGGATGGCTCTTGGAGAATGTGTGTGGATAGCAGAGCCATCAACAAAATCACAGTCAAATATCGGTTTCCAATACCGAGACTTGATGACATGCTGGACATGATGGCAGGAGCTACTATCTTTTCTAAGATTGATTTGAAGAGTGGTTATCACCAGATCCGCATCAGGCCTGGAGATGAATGGAAAACAGCCTTCAAGACAAAGGATGGTTTGTATGAATGGTTAGTCATGCCATTTGGACTTACTAACGCACCTAGCACTTTCATGAGAGTTATGACACAAGTTTTGAGGCCGTTCATGGGTAAGTTCTTGGTTGTCTATTTTGACGATATTTTAATTTATAGCACATCCAAAGAGCAGCACCTTAATCACTTGAATCAAGTCTGCTCAGCTCTTAGAAGAGAGAAGTTGTTTGCAAACCTTAAAAAGTGCTCATTCATGTCCCATGAAGTTATCTTTTTGGGATTTGTTGTGTCGTCAAAGGGAATGCAAGCAGATCCAGAGAAAGTCAAGGCTATTGCTGATTGGGCAGAACCAAAAAGCATACATGAGGTGCGTAGTTTTCATGGATTGGCTACCTTTTATCGTCGATTCATTGCTGGGTTCAGTTCTATCATGGCTCCCATTACTAATTGCATAAAGAAAGGGGAGTTTCGATGGACAACTGCAGCTGCAAAGGCATTTCAGGAGATCAAAACCAGAATGATTAATGCTCCTGTTATGCGCCTTCCTGATTTTACAAAGCCTTTTGAGGTTACATGTGATGCTTCAGGTGTTGGAATTGGTGGAGTTCTAAGTCAAGAGGGGCATCCTATTGCATATTTCAGCGAGAAGTTGAATGAAGCCAAGCAGAAGTACTCTACCTATGACAAAGAATTTTATGCAGTGGTTCAATCCTTGCGGTATTGGAGACATTACTTGCTGCCACAAGAATTTGTCTTGTATTCTGATCATGAGGCTCTGCGATATCTCATTTCACAGAAGAGATTAAACCCACGACATGCAAAATGGGCTGAATTTATTCAAGAGTATACTTTTGTGCTGAAGCATAAATCTGGAGTGGAGAATAAAGTAGCAGATGCTCTTAGCCGCAGGAACTCACTTTTACACATTATGAGTGTGGAAGTGGCTGGATTCGATAATCTGAAAGAAGAGTATTTGAGTTGTCCAGACTTTGGAAGAATATATTCAGCTCTCATGGAAAAGCAGTCCAAAAGCACTGAGTTTGTTCTACAAGATGGGTTTCTTTTCAAAGGAACCAAACTTTGTGTTCCTTGCACATCGGTGAGAGACTTCCTAATTTTAGAGCTACATGCTGGTGGGATCGCTGGACATTTTGGGAGAGACAAAACCATTGCTCTTGTGGAGGATCGCTTCTATTGGCCTAGTCTCAAACGTGATGTTGCTAAAGTTGTTGAACGATGCCGTACTTGTCAGTTGGCAAAGCACAAAAGGCAAAACACAGGGTTATACACCCCGCTGCCTGTCCCACATACTCCTTGGCAAGATATTAGCATGGATTTTGTGCTTGGGTTGCCCAAGACTACACAGCGACATGATTCCATTTTTGTGGTTGTGGATCGTTTTTCTAAAATGGCTCATTTCCTTCCTTGTTCTAAGACATTTGATGCTTCTGAAGTGGCCAAGCTTTTCATGGATGAGGTTGTTCGGTTGCATGGTTTGCCTAAAACTATAGTGTCTGATCGTGATGTTCGATTCATGAGTTATTTTTGGAAGACTTTGTGGCACATGTTGGGCACCAAACTCAAGTTTTCATCTGCTTACCATCCGCAAACAGATGGGCAAACTGAAGTGGTGAATAGAAGTTTGGGAAATCTGCTGCGAAGTTTGGTTGGTGAGCATATCAGGTCTTGGGATTCAATTTTACCTATTGCTGAGTTTGCATATAATAATTCAGTTAACCGGACTATAGGCATGAGTCCCTTTGAAGCTGTTTATGGTCACAAGCCCAAAGCTCCAATAGATCTCATTCCCATGACGGTTTCACATAGGCCATCACAGTCAGCTAATGAATTTGCAAGTCATATTCATGAGCTGCATGCTGAGATTAATCGTCGGATTAACAGGAGCAATGAGCAATATAAAAAGGCTGCTGATGTACATCGAGCATTCAAGGAATTTTCAGTGGGAGACTTTGTCATGGTTCGAGTTAGACCTGAACGTTTCTCTAAAGGGAAGGCAAAGAAGTTACAAGCTCGCAGCATTGGACCTTTTAAAGTATTGCAGAAGGTTGGAACCAATGCATATGTGTTAGAACTCCCTCCAGAAATGGGAATCAGTTCTACTTTTAATGTGGAGGACTTACTGCCCTATAGGGAACCTATGGTGCCTGTGTTGCCATTTTCTTCTGAATTTTCACCAATCACCCCACCTTTGCCTCGTTCTAAAGTTCCTAAGAGAGATGTGGTGGAAAACATTGTGGATGAGCAGGTTGTTTCGACAAGACAAGGTGGCTACCAGAAGTACCTAATTAAATGGAAGGATAGACCAGATTCTGACAACACTTGGGTAACTAAGGAGGAGCTGCAGCGCATCAATCCAGATATTCTGGAAAGATACTACAGCTTTATCTCACCGGAGGCGAGTTCTTCCCAGCCGGGGAGAATTGATGAGGACATCATAGCCAAACCTTTTAAGGTTTATGAGCGAAAGAAATGGAAAAAGAGAGCATCTAGTCATTCCCTTTCCATATGGTTTGATTAATTGCTTTCAGTCTAGAAGTCTCTAGGCAGGTGTCTTTCAGTTTCAGTTTGGGTCAGTTTCAGTGTGGAATTTTAAGGTTTCTTTATTATTTCAGTTTCAGTTAGGAGTTTAAATTCCTTTATTAGGTCTTTTATGCTTCAGTTTTGTGAAGTGTAACAGCCCTAGCTATGAAAGAGTCTTTAATGCTAGTTAATATGAGCTATCTGCTCAAATATAAATAAGTGTAAGTGCCAAGTGGCCATATATGTTGTGATGAATAAAAATTTCAGAGAGTTTCTGAGTTTTCCAGAGATTGGAGTGTTGGTGTGAAGCCTTGTGTGTGGGTGAGAAACCTGGGAGGGAATCCTAGTTCTTAGTTTTCACTTTCTACCCTACAAAACCTGTGAGTTATAAGCCCTATACCTTAGAGTTTGTTGATCCTGGCGTCTAGGCAGTGAATATACTGCATCAGGGTTGGCTGCTGCTGCTAAGTTGTCTGAAGAGGTTAAGTTCATTTCTGCTAAGTTGTCAATCTGTTTTCTGACAAGAAATTGTGCGACTTCTTTGCTATGCACATGCAATCTCTTTCTAATAGGCAAAAACAGTATGATGTGAAATGGCTAGCATATTTATTTCACTGTAGACTATACCTTAAATAACTGGGAAGACTTGTGATTTCAATTTAAAGAGATATATATATATATATATGTATAGAGGGAGGATCTAGAGAGGACCTCCTTAAACTTCAAAAGTGAGGGTGTTTTTATTTTTAGCCAATGCCCGCCCCACCACCCTGCTGTGAAGATTTAAACATCAACAGCCAAATAGGGTATGATTGCAGAATCTAAAAACTATTTTATTGATGTATACAGGCTAAACTTAGAGAGGCAGCTTCTTTGGAAAAGCATGTCCTTTTGAAGAAGCTTAGAGATGCTCTGGAATCATTAAAAGGACGGGTGGCGGGCAGAAACAAGGATGATGTGGAGGAAGCTATTTCAATGGTTAGTTGTATATCTTGCTTCATTTCAGAATTCCTCTGAGTAACATTAATCCACGTATCAAGCTTTTGTTATTACATTCTCTTATTGTTAATAGGATACCAAATTAAGCGTTCAACTATTTGACTGGAATTTTTATTTGGAAAGGATACAATAGCATCTTGTTTGTATTGTTTCGTTGGTCAACAAGTTGTTCCGAACTTGTCAATTTTATTGTATTCTCCTGAATTTATTTTATAGTCTCTGTTTCTTAATTAAAAAAATATTAAAACACTTGATGTTGAGTGGATTCTAACATCAACTCTTTTTTGTTTAAATATCATTGCTATTATTATTTTTTAAATGAGTTTGCAAAAGAAATAGTACAACTAGAGAGAGAGAGAGAGAAATTGCTATGAATTACGAACTTTTTTTGCTTCTTTTTTTTTTGGAAAGTGAATTACGAACTTATCAAAGATACTCCTGTTCCTTTTGATCCTCATAACCCAGAAAATAGCCATTGTGGCCCATCTTCCCAAAACCACAGCCTTTTTCTTGCCTCAGAAAAATTTAAACCTTTCAAAAAGTGATGAATTGAAAGTAACAGGGTTATCTGAATGTAAATTTGCCACCCAAAATTTTCTGTTTCTCTCTTCAGGACAAAATAGAACATAAATTGATAATCATTATAGGATAATTTGGTCCAAAGGAAATCTTTTGATTTTGATAGATCATTATAGGGTGTCATGTAAAATTAGTTGAACAGTAAAGGTTAAAATAGAATGCATTTTACTATAGCTACATGAGAAATGCAGACAAAGCTAAAAGTATTACAAAAAATTCAACAATTTTTACCATAATGTTGACAGTATTGATTACATTCTACAGTTCTTGTTTTATTGTATCAGTGTTCAATTACGACAAGGACTTAATATCATCTTTCCACGAACGAACGAAACTCCCTTAAATTTTGCCTCTCTATGCTTATCAATCAAACTCCTAAAGTGGAGGTTTAGATTCACAAGTTACAAGTTAATTCTTATCCAACAGTTCTCTTTGTTTATTTATTTTTTCACGACCAGAAAAAAAAGGAAGAAGTTTCTTTATTCCTAGTTTTGTCTTTGAATTCTATCCGTTGCATACCATTCACAACAACAATACCTGTTGTTACCTTTAGATTTATAGACTTCCTTCATGATTATAACTGTTGTATTCAAGTGTGGATAAGCCCAAACATTCAGTTCATCCACATCATCGAAAACTGATGACAGAGCACATCTTCCCAGCACCATTGCTTTCTTCCTACTGCACACAATAAGGAGACTAGAAGAGGATCTGTTTTTGGGTGTACTTATGGGTGTCTACTTCAGCAGAGTTAGGCAAATTTGTCTTGGTGTAATAGAGTTCTTTTGTAGTTGCTTGTCCCTTTCTATTTCTCTCTCTCTCTCTCTCTCTTTAGTGGTAGACTTGTATGCTCACCATTTTGTTTTTTAATTTTTTTCTATCTCTTAATGAAGGTTCTGTTTTATCATCCCGGAAAAAAGAAGAAAGAAACAAGAAAAGTAGGATTTTGAACAAAATTATCACAACACAACAGAAACTTAACTTTGATGTTTACTTTTTCATGTAGTACCTTTGGCTTTGTCTCCTGATTGTATTCACCTTTTTCCATATGTTTTCCTATAATCGATAATCAATTTATGTTCCAAATATGTTTCTTGTTTTGACTGATTCATTTCACCCCATTTGTCTTGATATTTTTTGTTCATTGCCAGTGCACTTCTCTTCAAAAGAAGCGATTAATTACAAAATTTTATGATTGCTCGTTGCAGGTGGAGGCTTTAGCAGTTCAGTTGACTCAAAGAGAAGGGGAGTTGATGCAAGAAAAAGCTGAAGTGAAGAAACTAGCAAATTTTCTTAAGCAGGTAATTTTCTTAAGTGGTCAAAGGTATTTTCTTTTGTTTTATATAAAAATTATATTAAAATGATATTAGGTATGTACTAGTTTGGCTCAATCTTTAGGCTTTGATGAATGACATTCTGTCTTTTATATTTATTTATGGGTTTTCTAATAAAGAAACTTTTAGTAAGCTAGCACAAGAATACATACCGTGCACAAGGAGTGTACTCTAGTACCAATTTGCATTGTCCTTGGGTAATACTTGTGATCCATCCCTAATTTTGAATGAAAGTCTTTGTATATACTCGTGTTTTATTTTTCATTTTTTGTATAAAAGAAACACGCATTAAAACCCAAACACAAGAATACATACAGTGAACAAGGAGTCCACTCTTATTTTATGTATACGTTTTTATATTGACTGAGGTTGGTATAGACATTAAATGCTTTATTGCTTATTTGGATTTAATTGGTAGAATAGCCCTGTTTAGTTCAAGTAATGGAAAATATCACTTTCAAAGGAGATTGAGAGATTGAGAGACACCTTTAGTTAGGGATATTGCTTTGGTCTGGCTTTCGGAGGTTGAGAGACATCTTTAGAGAATATGTGAGGCTTTGAAGATTCTCGGTTTGTGGGTTGAAAGAGACTCATTCAACAGGGTGCAGTGGAGACACCATGTAGAGATCAAGGTTGAAATACAACAGCAAGGATGTGCCGCATTAGATCCATTTAGAGATATCCATGTGTGGATTAATTGAGAGATCGGGTGTATTTGAGAATTTGGGTTGTGAGAGAGAGATAATTCTAAGAGTTGGAAGAACCAAAACATTCTTTGATTGTAATCTTCTTTTTTAGTGGATCAGCCAGCACCATTGCCGGGGTCGTGGGTCAATGATGATCGAACCTCATCAACAAGTTTGTTGTTGTTTGCCGATTCAGTGGTTTAGTGGTTATGTCTTTGCTCATATTTGGTCTTGGAGCTACAGAATTTGGAAAGTGACCCAAATTTCAACAAAAACGAAAGAACGATAAACTCATTCATCCTCTTCGTCTTCTCATTATCAATAACATATGCTGGTTCATTATGTGTGCCATGTTGTGAAATAATCTGCCAAGTGTTTTTATTGATTCAACTTGTGAGGTAACCTTTCCTCTGTCAATAGAAATCAGAAAAATGAAAAAAAAAAAAAGAAAAAAAGGAAAAAAGACACTTATGAAGGAATAAAGCATGAAGTACACATTTGTTGCTCCAGTCCATGGTCATTTCAATCTCCCTAGTTATTCATCTTCAACCAGAAGTAGTTTGAGATGTCATTCTTTTTCTGCCCCCCCACCCCCTTTTTTTTTTTTTTTGTGTGGAAGAGCTGGTATTATCTTTTAACACTCTCACAGGCACACACGCTACCATTGATGTTGTGGGAATCGTTTATCTAGATTTATCACGCTTACATGCTTACAGTCATGTTAGTTTAGGAATATGGGGATTAATTGTGTTTGTCTCATTTCTGTTATTGTTAGAAAGTATTAGGGCTTCTTTTTCATTCTTGTTTATGCATTATAGGTCAGATCACTTGGACACATGTTTCTTATGCATCACTTTTGTAGGCTTCAGAAGATGCTAAGAAGCTCGTTGATGAAGAAAGAGCTTTTGCTCGTGCTGAAATTGAAAATGCCAAAGCAGCTGTCCAGAGAGTGGAAGAAGCACTTCAGGAGCAAGAACGAACATCACGGGCTTCAGGGAAGCAGGTCTGTGCAGGATTGTTTAATTTGTTGACACTTGGTCGATTCATTTCTGCTGTTTATTGCATAATCTATTGAAAGGGATGAGATACCTGGATATGCATCTCGTGTCTACATTTATAATGTCCTTGTATGTCAGCACTCAGCAGTGATATTTGTATGTGTTTTTTTTTTTTTTTCCTTTTGCGTTTTGTTGTTTTTTGTGTTAAATATTTACATTTACTGCTTTGTTATCACCTTGACAAGTGAATACTGATTTTGGACTGAGATATTTAGGACTTGGAAGAACTGATGAAAGAGGTTCAAGAGGCTAGGCGAATCAAAATGCTGCATCAACCAAGCAAGGTGAGTTTTAAATCCTATTGATTTTGAAACATGATTCTTCGGTTTTCCTTCTGGTTCATTTATATGAAAACTTTATGTTACAATTTTAGAATGAGAGCATCAAACCAAATAAAATTTGGCAATTGTTAAAGAGGTCCAATCTCTTATTACATTTTATTTATATATTTTTTTGGACAAGTTTATTACATTTATTACAGATAAGGTCACTTTGGTGACCTCGATCTCAGAATTCATTTCTTTGACATGTTCCTCCCTTGGGAGCCCCACCACACCAAGGTGATCACATGAATCAATATTGAGTGATGTGCGTGGGTATGACCGATTGGAAATGACACACACACACACACACACACATATTGTATATTACTCTACCAATGAGTCTTCGTATATCATCTTCTGTTTTCCGATAACAATTTTATCAGACTTAACAAGGTACAGAAGTGGACAAGAAATCCACAACTGAGCACAACAGCATATAATACACTTGGTGTGTGCATACAAGGAGCTGGTGAAAGGCTCATCAAACCACTCTATTCTCTCTGTCGTTCTACCCAACCCAGATCATCTTTTGATTAAATCTGAATCTCTGTAAAATCCCATCCAAGTTCTGCTGCAACTTCGATATCTGCACCTCACAATCATCTCCTTTTCCCTATCTGAACCCTTCACCTTCACCCTCACAACTTGTAGTGAGATCTTTTAAAAACTCAAGAATCCGAGAAGTCGGTTAAGCTCAAATAAGTGTCATACCGTGCCATCTTTACCAGAGACTAGAGGTGCATAGGGGAAAGAATGAGATATTATCATGTTAGATACTCGATGTTTCTTTACGACTTGGGAAAAGCGACTTAGATCAAAGATTCAATTGTGCATCAAGATCTACAATGACAGGTCTTTAAGCATGAATTGGACAATTTCTGCCATGAATGCGTCCTCCAGCTTCTTAACTATAATTACTGAGTCTATAAATGGATTTTGGTATTAAAAACTTGTGGGTTTGATTCAGTATAAAACTACACATCTTAGAAAAAGGAGAAACCGGAGAGAAAAAGAAAAAGAGGTCTGGCGGCACTTGGAAACAGTGGGGATGGTGTCTAGTTGCAACGGCTACCCATACCAGTAGGATTGGTGGCAGCGGCAGTCTAGGTAGTGATGCAGCAGAGAGCAACAGTTGGTGAGAGTATGATTAGGGTGGGAGTGTTGAGAGATTAAGAAAGCAGAGTGGTTTTAGAAGAAACAGAGGGTTTTTAGCTGTAAAAGGGAGAGATAGAACGAGGGAGGTTAGGGGAGAGAACAGAGAATAGGGTAGGAGAAGAGAAACCAAGGCACCAAGCCTTCAATAAAATTCAGTTTTATTTCATTCCACTTTGATTTGGGTTTACAAACAGTAGCTATATTTATAGGCTTAAAATGCATAACCCTTAGACTCCTAGAACACCAGAAGACTCAAATAAACACTTACTAATAATAAGATCCTTCAGTACTCACCCTAAGACATAAATAGACTCTTAAAAGTACTAGACTCATAATCACTCTTCATAAAACTGAAAAATGAGTCTTGCAAGACCCTTAAACTACCACGGAGACTTTACTTTGGACCATAAAGGGTTGGGCTTAGTCTTAGGCTTCCAAAGTTGATATTTCTTTCCAACCAAGTTGTGGCTGCAGCATTAGGTTACTACATTGTATCCGGAAGGTAGAATGTGGTGAATCCAGAAGGTCTATTTTATTTTTTATTTTCGAAAAGTGTGTATATATATATATATTTATGTGGCAGAAAACCCAGAGACAAAGAAGGTATCTGCTCTTATATCATATGCAAGTGAAAAGTATTTTGTGGACTCCTTTATTATAGAGGGGTGTAAATAGGTATAAATAAATGAACTATTGTGCTGAGAAGTCAAATGTATAGATACAGGGCATTAACATGATTACAATATGTTACTAGTACATTGAATACATAAAGTTGACTACTGAAAAGTGTTGGGCTTAGTCTTAGGCTTCCAAAGTTGATATTTCTTTCCAACCAAGTTGTGGCTGCTGCATTAGGTAGTAAGAGTTCTATCCTGAAAGTAGAATGTAGTGAATCCAGAAAGTCTATTTTATTTTTTATTTTTGAAAAGTGTGTGTGTGTGTGTGGCAGAAAACCCAGAGACAGAGAAGGGTATCTGCTCTTATATCATATGCAAGTGAAAAGTATTTTGTGGACTCCTTTCTTTATAGAGAGGTGTAAATAGGTATAAATAAATGAACTATTGTGCTGAGAAGTCAAATGTATAGATACAGGGCAGTAACATGGTTACAATGTGTTACTAGTACATTGAATACATAAAGTTGACTACTGAAAATAAGGGCAGATCTAACAAGAATATCGTCATGGTTGCTAACTTTTGTTAGCGTATACTATTTTATCTGAAGAATCATCATGAATTATTATCAAATTGTAGGTCATGGACATGGAACACGAGCTTCGAGCTTTGAGAGCACAACTCACACAAAAGTCTGAAAATTCTCTTCGCCTTCAGAAAGAGGTTTGTTTACTATTCTTGATGTGTGGACTACTTTGATAACTTTTGTTGTTGTATTCATGAATGAAACATTGTATTTTTGGGTGGTTCAAATCCATGCATTAATAGATGTTAGACTTCGGCTTTAGCTTTGCATCTTTTTATTTTATTTTTGTTGTATCTGCATTCTCTTGCTACTCCTGTTCCTGGGCTTCTCTTCATTGGTTCTGTTTTTTTATTGTACTCATCCACTTGGGTGGTAGCAACATGTCTGCTCCTATGAAATAAGTAGATTACAGTTAAGAAAGACAACGAGAATAACACAAACCATGTTTGGTGGTTATGTGCAACGATTTGCTACTGCATGTAACTATACAGTAGTTGATTTTGCAACTCAAAATAAAATAGGTTCCTCACACTCCCAATATAAAACCATCTACTCAGCTCCATATACTTGCTTGTATCATTAAAGCACAACTCAAAATGCGTAGAATCAATAGTTACAAAATCAACTTTGCTGCGAGGAACCTTTTGCTCGAGGGTTAGTTGTGCGGAAATGAATCTGCTTGACTGGTTTTCTGTTGTCAATTATCCAGCACCAAAAATCAGTTAAACTAGTTGGTCATCCAATATTCATGTTGTAAAGAGGTCATCTTAACATAAGCTGTCTTTTGTTCAGTTGAATATAATTTCTTTGGCCTATGAATTTAGGTTTGGGAGATACGTTGACTAAGTAAATGCTTTCTGTCGAATAATATTTGTATTTGTTTATCTAAATTTTTCTTCTTCTGTGGACATGGCTGTACACCCAAATATATATATATATATATATATATATATATATATATTTTATTCTACTTTATGTGTTCAATGCCTCTTACTGTGTACCTTTCAGTTGGCAATTAGCAAGAGGAGCTTGGAAAAAAGCTCTCAACCATATGAACTAGATGGCCCTGAAGCTTTAGGTTCATATTTGCGGATTAATCCTTTGTCTGATGATGCAATAGAACTTTCTACATGCTCAATTCAATGGTATCGTCTATCATCTGATGGTGCCAGCAAGGAGCTTATATCAGGTATATATGTAATAATTTCTCATGTTTATTAAGGCGGTTTACTGTTAATCTTTTTATTTTTTATTGTTTTATTGGCTTTTCCTATGGACTGTAAAATTTATATGAAAAGATATATTGGCTTTTCAAATTCCAAAGGTCGTGATTGAAACTGCTTATAATTCTATTTATGCTTTCCTTGTTGTTGCAGTAGGACTAGGGTAGACCAGTAGAGGTGTTCCGGATTGTTTATCTTTAAAATAGAGGCAGTCAGCATTGTTTATCTTTATAATGATTGATCATGTTAAAGTTGGAGCATCCAACTGAACACTGATTGGAAATGCGCAGAGAGGTTTCTATATATATAGTCAAAAACTGGACTGAATATCATTAAGTAAATAGAACTACAGCCAAAACTGGAAGTAAGTAACTAGAACAAAGGGATTAAACTAGTTCAGTCTTCTTGGTGAACCACCTTGGTACCCAAACCCTTGAATCCATCTGGCAGAACCTCTGCAACAGTGACCAGTGAGTAAAACTCTTCCTTGGTATCTTCTTCATCATTTCTCTTTCGTGCAATTCGGATGCAAACCCTTCTTGACACACTTCGAATCCCATGGCTCCAAATGTGCTTTTTGAGTTTAACATCCACTCTGACATCAGTAGTAGCCATAACCTTTTGAGCAAACATCCTGATTTCCTTTATCGGAGAGGTTTCTGTATATTTAGATGAGAAACTTATAATAGATCAAAAGCTTGCTATAGTTTTCTCAGAATGTATCTGTTCATTTCACATTCAACCTTTTTCTATGTCAGGAGCAATAAAATCAGTATATGCCCCAGAGCCTTTCGACGTGGGGCGGTTCTTGCAGGCAGATATTGTATTTGATGGCCAAAGACTAACACTGACCACCGCTGGTCCCATTGATCCTGGTATGGTTGAGATAATTGATCCTGGTTTAAATTTTTGAACCCATACATATGATTTCTACTTTTCTTTTTCTCTTTTTTATTCTTGAAATATGTCACGTTTAATATTGCTAAAATGATTGCTTTTGTTGTTATCTGCGTATGCAGCTGCTGGTTTGGGAAGTTATGTAGAGGCACTTGTGCGGAAACATGATATTGAGTTCAATGTATATTTTATCACCATCTTCTTCAGAATTATCGTTTATACACCTTGGAGCTTTTTATTTTATTAATTTAATTATTCTATTTCCTTGTGTGCAAGTAGTTCAGGTCTTGTGGTCCTAACAAGAATAATAGTGTTATCTGGTGGTCCTTTTGGTAGTGGTATGGGAAAGTATTCAGCTGTTGTAGTTTCTTCAAAACAGTTCTTTGCTTTCCATGTATCAGTTATGGGATAGGTACCAGTAAGAATAATAGATGCTCTTTTGGACATTGTTAACTTTTAAAGTATAAAAACTAAATATAGAAGTGATATGAAAAAAAAATTTGCAGTCACTTTGAATGTCCGCCAAGTGTCTATTATATCTAATTTATAGTTATTCTTTTTGCTTGTTCTTATAGCCCTCTACGTGAGAATCGAGAGAAGTTTTGTTTTCATCATGTACAACAATCTTTAGCCTCTTCTCACATGTTTATTTCCTTGCAGGTAGTTATTACCCAAATGAATGGTGTTAATCATCTGTCAGAATCTATACATGTATTTCATGTGGGAAGGATGAGGATTAAACTGTGCAAGGGAAAGACAACTATTTCTAAAGAATACTTTTCGGCATCAATGCAGGTATTTTACATGTTTTTTCTTTACGTAATCAAGTACCAGGATGGATCCATCCAGTTGATGTATTTTTTCTAGCTTTAGGAATAAAGAACACAATTGATGTGTGGAAACATAATTTATTGGGGGACCATAATATTTTAGCTAGGGCTGGGGGCAGGCCAGGCCTTACTAAAATTTTGTGAGCACGAGCCCGGACCAAAGTATTTCGGGTCGGGCCCATTTTTGTTTTTGAATTCTAAGGCCTGAGTAAAGCCCGACCCGAAATTTTTCTGACCGGTTTTCTGGGTTTTCGGGCCCAAGACAGGCCTTGGAAAAAAAAAGAAAAAAAATTAAAAACAGCCTTCATTGGAGAGCAGCACAGCAACATATCTGCCTCAGAACCACACAGACCCATGTCAAATTCTCACCCAATACAACAACCCACGTCAAATATACTTTCCCAACCCATTCAAACTAGACTAAGGGAATACCAAATTCTTGGTTAAAGCATGTTGCGGATGCAGCAGCAGAAAGGGAATGTAAGAAATTCAGAAAGAGATTTAGAAGAGAAAAGAAATAAGGGTTGAAGAGGATAGAAATAGAAGGGACAAATAAGTAATTGATGCCACTTAAATGAAAATGAACAGGAGAAGAGGAAGATCCTGGGTTGGAGAAGAGGCAGAGATGGTTATTTTTTTGGTTCGCATTGGGACAGATAATTTTGTACAAGAGCTCTTATTTCGTTCATTCAATCAGCAAATACAAACTATAGTCGTTCAAATGGCAAAAACTTACTTCTAGGATCAAGGTTGAGTAAATTACCAATGTCAAAGAAAAGTATATCAAAACATGATGACATTAAGCTTGAATGCTAATGTCATCTTTGCATCAGTTGCGTATTTGAGGAGTTAAAATAGGAGAGTTGAGCTGTTGAACAATGGAGTTGTTTCTTAGAACAGTTGTAAATCTTGTTCTGAATGCATCTTTAGTCTAGATGTTTTATGTTGTTGAGCTAGGATAGGCAAGCCATGTGTGCATAAAGTGACATTTACTTTTTGTATCGGTAACCAGTGTCGATGCTATCAAAATTTATATAGAATCTGCTTTCTAAATGCCCATATTGTTTACAATGGTATTTCTGTTTCAATGCAATTAAACAATGTCTACGATATTTATTTGTTATTTGCTTTAGCTGTGCGGAGTTAGAGGAGGTGGGAATGCTGCAGCTCAGGCATTGTTTTGGCAAGTCAAGCATGGTCTTTCCTTTGTATTGGCATTTGAATCAGAACGAGAGAGGAATGCGGCCATCATGCTTGCGAGGAGATTTGCTTTCGATTGTAATGTATGTAAAATTTTTGGGTATATAGTGCATGTTTATTGTTACTATAGTATATACGTCGAGGCCTATTTTGAAATGGATCATTAATATCAAATATATGACATTTGTGTGGCAGATCATGCTAGCTGGGCCAGATGACAGAGCACCTTTAGGAACCTAAGGGGCCTCCATAGATTTCTCCTTCTCTAAATGTAATTATTGAGTTTTTTCTTTTCTTTTGTTCAGCTAATTTTTGAATTTTGTTTTCCTCTTGTATTAGAAACTTTGTGATAGCAATGATTTGTTTGGTAATTTTCTTTTACTCTCCCACGTTGGAAAGGTGATTGCCACTCGGACACCTTTGTGTGTTTGAAGACTCGTTAGTGTATTTCCATGATTTGTACATGGCTAATTGTTGTAATGCGAAACCCACATTGATTGCTGTCTTGTGAAATTGAAACTTCAGTTTTGGTGAGTTGTTGTTGTGTCCGTGGTAGGCATGAAGACAAGAAGAAGAAAATAAAGACAGATTTGTTATTCGGATCAACAAGTCAAATAATATTAATAAGCAGCAGAACAATTGGGCATGTAGATGAGTTGCGTTGGTGCATGTGAAGCACACATGGCCATGCCGTCTTATGGAAACGTCCATGATTGTAACCTCATTGTCCTTGTCTTAATTCTTCTTATTTCACCTTCGTTAATTAACTAGCCGTTTTCTTTTCCACCAAGATCTCTCTCACCCAGAAAAAATGGATGAAATACATTTTACAACAGGGTATTCAAAAGCTTCATGATTAGAACTTGGTTCTATAACAAGAATCGGAAACGTTAAGAGTTTTGTATTAGTTCTTATCTACCTACTTTGAAACACTGAGTAGAAACGCATAATAATGGAGGATGAAAGTGATAAAAGAAAAGAAGGAGCTTAACTGAGAAAATCTCCCAAACTGAAGTTGTTGGCTGCAGCAGCCCATTTCTGGATCGGGCCCAAGGACACTGTGTGGTATGGTATAAGTTGGGTTTATTCAAAAGGGAACAAAAAAAAAAGAAAAAAGGAATAAAGAAAAAGTGGTTTGACGCTTTTGCCCTCGCTTCAAATTTTTTTGCGGCTCTGACACCGACCTGGATCTTCCCGTTGGTTTTTCCCCCTTCTTCTACAGTCGTCTTTTATCATATCATCAATCGTCAAGAGCGATCGAGAGAGAGAGATACAGAAATCGGTTCGGTTGTGTTTGCTTTGCTTTGCACGAGAGAGAGGAGGAGACCCATTTTTAGAGTCGTTGCCGAGTGAATCCGATAATTTCAAGCTAGGGTTCCAAAGTTTGAATCCAATAAACAACTGCGAGCGTGCGTCGATCTATCCCAGTACTCACTGCCCATCCTCTTTTCTTCTGCTATTTCCAATCAAAACCCGTTTCAGAGAGAGAGAGAGAGAGAGCCGAGCAGACAAGGTAGCCTTCCAAAAACTTTGGATCCTTTAGAGCTTTTACCTTCTTGGGCTTTTCTGAAAATTCTCATCACTCTGAACTTCTTCTTCTGTTCTGGGTATGTTCGGTTTCTTCGATTTCTGAGCTGAATTGACATTTGTTCGATTAGGTTTTGGGTGCCCACTATTTGATTCGAAAGTTTGCTTCTTCTGAGGAATTTGTATTTGATTGATTGCAGATAGAGGTTCTGGGCGGTTGGTTGGGCCGATTGGTGGAGCTGCAGAAGCCAAAAATCTACGGGTGAAGGTAATTTCTAGGCTCAATTTATGAAACTGATGCTATTGTTTCAAAAGTTGTCAACTTTTTTGTTTTGTTCCTCCTGCTAATAGCTGTTAAGTCAGTGTGGGTGTGGAAAAAGTGTGAACTTGAAGATTATAGCATGACATTATGTAATCATTTGTTTCCATTGATATTCCATGTTGTTTCTATTGATATTCCATATTGGTATTTTACCATTGTTGTGGTAATATATAAAAATGAAAAAGAAAAATGCAACTTTTATTGTGTTTCCCCTGCGTCATGCTCTCCATCAATTTACTGGACTTATATATGGGTTTTACCGTTTAATTAATTTAATTAGTGACCTTTCACGTGGATATCGCTGACTCTTCTAGATTAATTTACATAAATTCTTTGCTACATATTATGTAACGCTAATTATTTTTGACTACCATATGTTTTAAAATGATATGTAATTTATTGTTCAAAATCCTAGCTCCTTGCTATTTTCGGTAGTCAGTTTAACCATGGAGGTTTCATCAAAAGATGGTAAAATATAATTTTGCGTTGAGTGGTTTATGTTTTATAGTTTAAACTAGTTGTAAAACGTACTTCAATAAGTTTCTAGTGAGTGATATTTGTCTTAAAATAGATAACATGTTATATTTTCTTATATATGTAATATTCTGGCATCCATGCTTTGATCAATATAAACTTTTTGCATTTCACAAATTAGACAATAGTACTCGAGTAAAAGAAATGATAAATTAGAGTGCACTAAAAAATCTCTTATGCGATGATTGTTGATAATAATGTGCTAACTGTACGTATTGTACGTGGTTTCGGTAGTTTTGGATTTCCACAATATATTGCACGTCATTTAAGATTAAAGTGATGAAAGTACATATTTTATATGAGAAGATTACTGCATGTTAAGATTAAAGTATATGAGGTAACATGAACTAACTTAATAGCACAAAGTAATTACATGTACTTGGCCTTATTATTTTGTTTCTTTTGTTATTGTTTCAGTGTGTATGATTGTGCTGTGTGTTTGTGTGATTGAATTCGGGAGCTGTTATCGTTTTTGTTATGAATCTTTTGTTGGAATAGTGAAAAATTTGAAGACTTGGTTAGGTTTTGTGTTTGTGTGTGGATGTTATTGAGATTTTGGAGCTTGAAATTGGAGCAATGTGAGGAGTGTGAGAGTACTTGGCTGGACAGGTATTCTGTTTTGCTTGAAATGGAAAGTTTTTGGAGTCTGTGGTGTGGATTAGCTATGAGTTAGTTGTTTAGGAGGCCATTTTTTGTGTCGAAATGGCATAGTTTGTTTTCAATGTAATTGAGTTGACACAAAAGTAGTGTATTTGATTATTGGATAGTCTCTTTTGCCAAATAATCGGATGTTTAGAGCGTTTTAACTAGGAGTTTGTAGTTGATCAGTACTAGCAGCATGCCATTCCCAAACAGTAGGGCTTGCCTTCATTTCAATTTGTATCAATTGAGTCTCCTTTACACTGCCATAAGCGAAATAAATGTTTTAGCGTTTTCTACATTACTATCTGAAGTCTGAAATGAAGAACAAGTATCACTTTACATTTTGATTACCCTCACTGAGTATTATAATGTGATTTTATGTTTCAGTTTTTGTTGCATCGGATTCATGCATGTTTTAACCTATTGAGCGAAAGTAAGTTAGAGCAGACATGCAAAGAGATAATACTGCCGGAAGTCCATCAACCCCAAGGTCCCCACGACTGCGGCACCGTAGACGCTCAGCTGAGGTTTGCTAAACTTTGATACTTTATTATTTCCTCCACCAAATGTCCTTTCAAATGAATATATACTAATTCTGAAATTATGCGGACAAGATGAATTGTCTAGTAGTACCAGTGGAGAAACCTCATTTAGTTTTCTTCTGATTCTCGTATTGTACTTTCTGACATGTACCTTTCTTAGGTTAGGAGCTGAAATGATTATCTTTTATGCCATAAAATATAGCTTTGGCATACGAATGCGTTTCGGATTGTTTTGATAGTTAGGAGTAAATTCTTATTTGTTTTATGTTTTTATGGCAGCAACTTATCCCAGATGCTAGTAACACAAATGGAGGTCATTTACTTGTTGATGACAATAATAAATACAAGACGATGTGGATTCGGGCATACTCTACTGTTTGGATGATTGGAGGATTTGCATTAATTATATATCTGGGCCATCTGGCTATTACTGCCATGGTGGTTGTTATCCAAATCTTCATGGCAAAGGAGCTCTTTAATCTCTTAAGGAGAGCTCATGAAGATAGGCGTCTCCCAGGATTCAGGCTGTTAAATTGGTGAGGATATTAGTATAGTAGGCATTTCTGCATCAGAGTTTATTTCAATGTTTCTGTATAATAGTATTTATTATATGACTGTTCATTTTCAAATTCTCTACCCAGGCACTTCTTCTTCACTGCAATGCTGTTTGTTTACGGTCGAATACTCAGTCAACGGCTTGTTAACACTGTAACTTCAGATAAATTTTTACATAAGGTTGTAAGCAGTCTTATCCAGTATCATATGGTCGCCTGCTATTTCTTGTACATCGCAGGTTAGTAGCAGCTTTCGAATATTTGGATTTAGCCATATTTTTTGGATAGACGTAAATATTAGAATTCATGGTACCTGCGCCCTTTGATCATCATCCCATTATATATTTGATATGCTGATGTATTTATCTGGATTAGATGCTGATTTGGATGGTATTTTCCCCCTAATTGGGTTCAGGTTTTATGTGGTTCATTCTTACATTGAAGAAGAAGATGTACAAGTATCAATTTGGCCAGTATGCATGGACACACATGATCCTAATAATTGTGTTTACACAGTCCTCTTTTACTGTAGCCAACATCTTTGAAGGAATTTTCTGGTAAATTTTTTTATCTTTTCAATTTGGAACAACACAGTTGCACATTTCCTATTTTTGTTTTTTCCTCTGATACAAGGGAAATCGTTGCAGGTTTCTTCTTCCAGCAACACTCATAGTCATCAATGATATTGCTGCTTACATTTGCGGCTTCTTTTTTGGAAGAACCCCTTTGATTAAGATATCTCCAAAGAAAACTTGGGAGGGGTTCATTGGAGCTTCTATTACAACTATGTTCTCAGCGTTTTGGGTGAGCATTCTATATAACTTGGTGGTGATAAATACAATTCTGTTTTCTTGTAAGTGAAACCTTGTCTATCAGATTAGGGTTTATTGCAATGTATTTTGCCAATTCTTTTTGCTCGTTGCAACAGCCCATCTCTCTTCATATCTTTCTCTAAGGGACATGTTCTCTGGGTGACTTAAATTATTTCCCTCAAATGTTTCCAAATTAATCTGTACGTAGTGAGTATCTTGTCTTGCATGCTTTTATCAGATCTAGAGTGTTCCTGGGGCGCAGAGACGCTCTGTATAAGTTCTATGAGAATATGTTTGTAATGCTTTTTGAAATCTGTGATTGGAGATCCCCCAACATCGTATGTACATTTGTTATGCAGCTTGCACATATCATGGGACAATTTCAATGGCTAACTTGTCCAAGAAAGGTAACAATTCTGATGAGATATAAGTCAGTTTCTTTTGGGAATGAAATAGAATGTTTGTCTGTGAATGTGTATATTAACTGATTTCTTTGGATGCGCTTGCAGGATTTATCTACCGGTTGGCTTCACTGTGATCCTGGTCCATTGTTTACACCAGAGTATCATACCTTACCAGGATGGCTCCCGGAATGGGTACGTAAAGTAGGCATTTATTGGTTATGTAATTACAAAAACCAAATCCTCTGTGCTGGAAATCAAATGTTGAATCGGCATGCATTCTTTTTTAAAAGATGAATGACACTTAATGCACTGCTCCAATTCAGTAAAAGCCATTCCTGCAATTAAGTTGGTCGATCTCAATGTTGACTCTATTCCTTCATGATTATTGTGTTGCAGTTTCCTTGGAAAGGGATCTCAATTATGCCAGTTCAATGGCATGCTCTATGTCTTGGTTTGTTTTCATCAATTATAGCACCTTTTGGAGGCTTCTTTGCAAGTGGTTTTAAAAGAGCTTTCAAAGTCAAGGTAAGCTTCTGATGTTGCAATTTTTGGTGATGCAGTTCTAAATGCTAAGGACTTTAGTTGTTTGTCATTATATTAACAATTTTTTCCATTTGTCATAGGATTTTGGTGACAGTATCCCTGGGCACGGTGGAATCACAGATAGAATGGATTGTCAGGTAAAGTGTTTTTTTATTTTTTTATTTTTAAGTAATAATAACTGGGGAGAGTTTTCCAAGGATATGAGTTATTTGAGTGGGTCACATATGCTTTACTTTTATGGTTCTACTTAACGGTAGCTTATGGAGAATCTCGTTCTTTGCAAGTATCAATTGTTCCTTGCACTGTATGTTGGCGTTCTCATTTCCTTTTCATTGGAGAAATAATGTGCGTGGTACTGCAACATACTAGGGTTTGGGATAAAGATGTAACCATAATTTAGTATGGTTGATATAGATGTTCAAGTGGCTGACATTTTTTTGTTTTTTTTTGTAGATGGTAATGGCTGTTTTCGCTTACATCTATCATCAGTCATTTGTTGTGCCTCAACAGCTCTCGGTTGAAATTTTATTGGACCAGGTACTATTTTGACGGGCTTTATCCATAGTTTTTGCTTTGGTGTTATTTTGTTAGCGATTAAGGAATAATAATGTGGACTCTTTTTCTGTAATGTAGATTTTGACAAACCTTACTCTCGAGCAGCAGCAAGCTCTGTATGAGAAGCTTAAACAAGTCTTGCAGGATAGGCTAGTCGGATGATCATGTGTGAATAACCTGTATTTGTGTTATCTTCTTCCTCTCCTTGTATGTTCGTAATATTGTCAAGGAGGAAAAAGAAAATGGTGGTGTTCTGTTTTCGTAGAACGACCCCATTGAAATATTTAGGTCGGAGGCATCATTCTTTTGTGTGGAAACTTTGTATAGTGGCTCTTGGTCATTTAATATATGTGAACTCTCGATGGAAGTCCTCCCTCCTCTCCCTCCCCTGTATCTGTGCTTTTGATGGATTTGTAAAGATGGCAAAGCTTTGTCAGTTGTGGAATTTGATTATTCTTATGCTTACAATTGAATGCTTATTAGTGTTTTATGATACCTATTGATTGCTTTGTCCCTACTACAGGCCCCTGTATTTGTGGTATTTCAGTCATTTTGTAATGGACATTGATGATAACTTGTAATAATCACCTTTCCTATCACGATCTGAAGTCCAAGAAACATTTTTCATGCTTTGAAACAAGTCTTTACATAACTATTAAAACTATGCGCCTCTTTCAAAATAAAATGATAAGTTCTTCGGCATTAGGCTTATGAAATGTTATGTTCTGACAATTTTTTGCCACGAAACTATCAATGAAATGTGTTTTTATTAGGCTTTCCCGAGTTATATGAGAGAATTTTATTTACGAATAATTGATTGGCCTAATGTGCTTTGTAGATGAGACATTATACGTGAGTGGCTTTTATTGGAAAATGATTTGTCGGCACCGTTATAACAAATTCTTTCCGGCAACCATTCCAATACTGTCATAATAACACAGTAAATATAATCATGACCCTCAAAATCTAATAACAAAACCAGGATGGAATCGAGAAAGTTTTTGAAAATAAAAAAAGGTTAGCCCCTCTAGCACAATGCCACAAACCAAAGCTTATAGTATGTTACAATGCCTCCGTTGTCCACAATGGCAACAATGTTGGAGTGGGTATTGTATGTAGGGATAGTGGGGGTGTGTTAGTGGCTGCCATGGGTGAGCGATTGATGAGTAGGCTTTGCTCGGTGGAAGCAGAGTTGATGGCAATATTGATGGGATTGGAGTGGAGCATGGATCAAGGATGGAGAAGTGTGAGCGTTGAGACAGATTGTCTGGAAGCTGCCCATTTGATTAATGGAACTGTCTTGCTGCTGAAGCATTTGTGGTAGATAGAATTCGTTTCTTAATGGGTTCTATGGGTATTCAAGGTATTCATTTTGTTCCTAGAAGGCTTAATATGGTAGCTCGTGTAGTGGCAGGTTTTGTAGCTCGTAATAGTGGGCGACATGTTTGGTTAGGGGTTGGGCCCTCTTAGCTCATGGAAGTCATCGTTAGTGACGGACCTATAACTGGTTTAGGTAGTAGGGAGGTGAGTGGGGATTTCATGTCCACCACCGATTCCTCCCATATTTTGTAATCTGGTTTCCTTCGAATAAATGAATCATTCATTCTAAAAAAATAAAAGAATAAAAATCTAGCCTTCTGCTTCTTGGTGTTCCTCTCGCACGTAGATGGTCTCAATTGAAACTATACCCTGCCATTTACTTCGACTCTCATTGGGTTTTTGGTTTTTCAATCTTCACATAGGGCAAGAGACCCATAAAAAGAACAATCTTAGGAGCTCATCCTCGTTGTTCAGCTCGACAAAACATCAAGAAAGTGTTTACAAAATAGGAATTAAAACCCATGAATAAATGCCATAAGGCATGACCTTGCGGGTTAATGGGCCAACTCGATATCTCTATGCAGAAAACATTGTCATTGAGCCAACACAAACTCCCTCTAAGAAGAGTGGCCACATACAACTTTGCGAGCCTCTTGGCATAGACGTCCTGTGTGTATATATAATACTTGTACATTCGAGGTATGTAAAAAAGACACAAGATCACATAGTGCACCTCAAAACCAATCTCAAATCGGACCACTGAATGAATTGCAGCAAAAACAACACCATATAGGAAGAGGAAGGTAGGCATTGTACTGCAATAGTGCCAATCTGGGGAGTAGAGGATATACATGTCTAGGTGCATCTCCCAAATGATCGAGCTAATATTTCCTATGTTTTTAGTGTCATTTCTCCTACATTTTACTTAGTTATTCTCTTAAAAATATCATTTCTAACTTACTTTGTTGTAATTAGGTACATTTGAGCTCCAAACGCAGGAAATGAGCTAAGAAGAGCTAGAAATGAAGGAAATGAAGGCAAGGAGGAAATGCGGTGCAGAAATGGGAAAGAAATGAAGCTTTCCTAATCCTGATAGGAGCATTTTAATGCGACGTTTTAACTGTTATTTCCTCGTATTTACTTAGTTATTTCCTTAAATGAATCCTTTTAGTTTAGGAAAGTTTCTTTTTCTGGTTTTTAGCAAGTTTCCATTTTAGTTTAGGAAAATTTCCATTTCTTACTTTTAGGAAGTTTCTATTTTTCATTTTTGGAAAGTTTCTATTTTTAGTAATAGTTTCTATTTTCAGGTCCTTAGAGCAAATAAGTGGAAATGAACTCACGAAAGGAAAGAGGAGCTAGCCAACGTTGAGAGGTGTAAAGAAAAGACACAAAGGGCTACACAAAAGAGCAAAAATGATGAAATGAAGCTTTCCTGTTCCAACCAGGAAACCCGGTTCACAAGAGGAAAGTGTACCAAGCAAGATTCCGAAGCCAACCAAGAAACTTGATCAAAATAATGATGGAAATGGCGTTGGAGATCATCATGGCTTGAAGATGACACATGGAGGCCCAAGAATCTTCTAGATTAATTATGGATTTCGGCAAAAAGGAGAAAAGCCCATTAATTTGGGTTGTTGGATGTAATGGGGATATTTTTGGGAATTAAATCTGATTTTGCCATGGGAAATCATGAAGATAATTTGAAAAATCAAGAAGAAATCAAGGAAAAACGTTGGAAATATTATAGGGAGAGTTTCAAGGGATTGTGCAACAAGAAAAAGCTCAAAACAAGTCCAGATTCATTCCTAAATCCCCTCAATATATTTTGGACAAAAATAAGGAATAAAATTTGCATTTTGTCATGAAAATCAAGAGGAAATCAAGGGATGACGTTAAAGGTAGTCCATGGAGAGATTTAAGGAAGAAAAGGTTAAAAAACAAGTCCAAATTCGTTCCTACAATTCCTAAAGGAATTTTGGCCGAAAATAAAGAAGAAAATCAGAATTAATTCATGGATATTTGGCAATAATATATTTGGGACTTATTTTGGAGAGTTTTGATTGGTTGGATGACACACCAGGGCTTACATGGCGCTACGTGATTGGTCGAAGCTATGCAGAATTATTAAATAATTCTTTGGGAAAATAATAGAAGATTCATGAAGACTTGGAGACCAAGGCCAACGTCCCCTATATATACTCCCTTATTCTTGAAGTTTGACACACCTTACAATTCAGAAAAATACTCTATACGCGAAAGCTCTCTCCATCCTCTAGTGCAAGTTTAACGTTTCAAGCAAGGAAGAAGAAGAGAAGAACCAAGCCGTGAGCATCCTTCCATCATCCACCTTGAAGACTTGCTTCCAAGATTCAAGAATCCAAAACATCCATCTCCATCTCCATCTCCATCTCACGGTGTAATTCGCCCTCTTTCTTTGTAACCTTGTTTGATTTCGTTGGAATTGTTTCTAGTTGACAACAATATTTGAACAAAGTTTAATTCTGAAATTTTATGATTGAATGAAGATTTCGATTTCTATGATTGTGATTCCATAGTTGCTTTTGTGAGATTGTTCAATTAAATTTGCTTGATTGATATCTTTTATATGTTTATCTTAAATGGTTCAAAACATTCTAGGGTTTGCATATAATTGGTCCTAGATTTAAGTTTATGATTCACCTAATAGTTTTGTAAACTTGAATAAAAAGTAGTAAAAGTTTTGGACAAGAATCGAATTTAATTGAAAATGATTGCAACTAGATGAACTTATTCATACTAAGTTGTGCACTTAAGTTGATAACCTTTCTCTTTGTTTATTGCGTTGAACATGTGTTGATTAGCTAGCTTTCTAGACTTTGATTACATGTTTGATAGGATTGATCTATGTGCTTTCACTTAGATTAATTAGTAAAGGAAAGTAAAATATGGGAAATCGTTTGCTTCAAATGTTTCACATGATTAACTTCTTTCTCATGACTTGGAAGAACAATTGTAGGGCTGACTTGAATTTGATTATGAAATTGGTTTTGATCTTTGTTTCTTATGTTTCATTCTTGTACTTGTGTTTTTGTATTTACTTAGTTTTATTTATTTCTTTTGTTTTTCGGAAACCTAAAAACCCTAAAACCCCCCTTTAATTTCGTACATTATATATATTTGTAAATATTATACTTTGTTTTTATTTTAATTATTTAATTGTTTACAATGACAGGTGTACCCTCAATCCCCGGAATAGAACTATCACTTTTTACTATATACTAACGATGACATTTTATAGGGTTAAATTATATGCTTGCTTTGAGCGTATCAAATCCTATCAGGAAAAGGAATCCCAGTTGAAGTAGGAATCGTAATGCAGCTCGGAAAAATGGTGTTCGGAAATGAGAAATGACAGAGTCCCAGTTGGACTAGGAAACCTGATCACATTAGGAGTCTTGATGCTGCTAGGAATCCTGGTAAGGCTATGAGATGCTGTGGCTTCAAGATGACTCAAGATTGCTCAAGAATGTTCTAGAATGCACAAGAAATTTCGGCAACAAAGGAATGGGCTTTGAAATTGTCCAATTGAGAAGTCTGGCCCAAAGATTGAAGCCTGTGACTTGCACATGAGTTTCTAGACCCTTCTTGACGTCTTAGAGGAATTCTAAATCAATTATTATTGATTTTTTCCTTGAATTAATAAAAGATTCATGAAGATTTAGGCAAGAGCATATATAGAGAGTTTGGAAGAAATTCTACTTCGTGTGCAATCAGGAAAATAAAATAAAAGAAAATAAAAATCATTGGAAGTTTCTTGGTTGTATTCTACATGCATGGTGTCCGAATTGGGTCTAAATACATTAAAGAATTTCGGCCAAGAGAAGGTGACTTGTTCTCTAATTCAAATGGAATTTTCTCATTGGTCGAATGATGCAAACAAGGAGAATTCTTAGAGAATTAAACCCTAGGCTGTGCACTATATATAGGGAGGAGTATTCAATGTCAAAATCATCAAGAAACCCTGAATCAAAATCGCAAATTCCTCCCCCTTTACTCTCAAAGTTTCGGCCTCTCCAAGTGTTCAAGATTTTGAAGCTGTGAAGCAAGTTCATCCTCCATTCAAACATCCTTGCTGTGAGCCTCATCATCCTCCACCACCTTTGAAGATCTTCTTGCGTTCTTGAAGCCTCTTTAAAAGTGTAACCATGAACCTTAACTTGTTAATTTCGGTTTTATTGTTTTGCAACTTAAAAATCAGATTATGTAGCGTCCTATGTTTTTGGTTTTCTTGGATGTTGCGATTTCTTGTGAGACTAAAGTATATGTTTTGATGTTTAGTTTCCAATAACCTTGAAGCATGAATTCGTTTTAGGATTTTCAGATTTATAGTTTTCGATTTCTTTATAAGTTCTTGAATGTTTGTTGGTTTTGTTCTTCCATCCTACCTATCATGTTTTCGATTTCTTTGGTGGCCAACTTAGGTTTCAAATTGCATGATTGAATCCATAATAAGATGCTAGCATTCTAGGTCTTGTTAATTAAAGTGGAAAACCTATAATTACTTAGGTAAATGATAGGAGCACAATGTGCGACGATATTAATGAGTATATGCCCCATTTTAGCCTTGTTTCTCCCTTAAGTTTCGTATTTTGAGTCATCGAGTCATTTTAAGAGTCTTGTAGAGTGTTTGGCATGAAATAGGCAGAAAACGCAAAATTCATGAAGAATCCTAGCTGGATCAGGATTCCTCACCATCATGCTAATCTGTGGGCCTTAAGAGAGAATTTATGGGAGAATTTTTCTGAAATTAAATTGTTTTAATTTCTTTTATTTTCTCTAAAAGAATTTAATTTTGTGCCCTTTATTAAATCAGGTTGACCAAGCAATGAAGAAGGGAAATAAAGAGAAAATGTTTTCAGTTGGAGAATAAAGGAGAAAGATATTTCAGCTTGGAAATTAAAGGAATTGCCCCATTATGAGAGGAGTTAAGGCCTTAAAGGACATGTTTCAGTTGGAAAATTAAAGGAATTATGATGCAATCCCATCCGTCCAATGATGAAGGGTATGATCGACAAAAGCCAACCAATGCTCCTTTATAAATAGGCAACATCCAGAACAGAATTTGCATCACTTCCTGGCCAAAAACTTTTCCGAGACTCTGCCCAATTCACTCCTTAAACTTCCATCACCTACAAGACCGTGACACCATCCATCCATCAATCTACAAAGCTCTTCGGCGCTGAATCAAGGACGCTCCACTACCATAGTAGAGACGAGTTCATCACCTTGTTGCCAAGCCGCTGAGGAAAACTTCAGAGTGTAACTATGACTCTACTTATAATTTTTGTTTCGGTTTTGTGTGTTTGGATTTGCGAGTTGTGTAATTGGAGACATGAAATTTTCAGAATATTTTTATTAATATTTTTGAGATTTTCAGTTTATTATTGAGTTAATTTCGAGAATTCTTTTATGATGCATGTTACAATCTTGTGCCCTTTTACGTGTTTAGGTAATTTTCAGAGTTAGGTTCATAAGTTTGCATTCTAGAATAACGGTGAGAGTTCTTGTGTGTTTGCTTAATTTGCCAAGAGTAATTGTTATTTGTTAAGGCGCTGAGTCAAACAAGTAGTAATTAGTTCTAACGAGTGGTAAAAATCATGCTTTAATGATTAAACAATTCTGGAAATTACGTGTTAAATTCTATGTGTAATGGTTAATTTGCACGTGTGAGTTGATTCGAGGGTTAGATAATACTACTAGTTAAGAAAATTACGTTGAGTGTTTTCAAAAATTAATAGTATTAGGCTTGGTAAGGACTTTTCCGATCCAAGCCTACATTAGAATGAATCAGATAAATGGATTGATCCGCTGAGGCTTTTCATTTGGGCTCTTATCTAGGCATTTAAGATGGGCACATTTTTGTAGCATATTGAAATGGATTTTCTGTTTTTACACTTAGTAATTTCCGAGTGGTATTGGTCTAGTTTAGGGAAGTCGATCATTGTATATAGGTTTATTTGTTTTGTTTTTATTTTAAGTAGATTAGGAACCAAATTTCAAAACCCCCCATTTTATTCTTTTATTTGTTAATTTGTGTAGGTGTACCCTACAATCCCCAGACTGAACGATCCCTACTTATCCTATACTGACAACTTTATTTTGCAGGGTTAAATTGTGAGGCTATTTAAGCCGCATCAATTTTTGGACATAAGTCTCTTTCCTTTGTTTCAGAAGGCAGGATGGCCAGATTAAGAGATAAGTGAGAGGGGTGATTCATTTTGGTGATACTATAGAGGCTACTCCCTCATTGAGGTTTAGGCCCCTATCGGCTACTCCCACATAGTGGTTTAGGAGCAAATCCTAAACCCTAGAAGCAAGAAGTTTGGAAAATCACTGTTCATAGACTCAAATTGAAACAAAGTGATCAAATTGTTTGAAAAAGTTGATAGGAGCACAATGTGCGACGATATTAATGAGTATATGCCCCATTTTAGCCTTGTTTCTCCCTTAAGTTTCGTGTTTTTGAGTCATCGAGTCATTTTAAGAGTCTTGTAGAGTGTTTGGCGTGAAATAGGCAGAAAAGGAAAAATTCATGAAGATTCCTAGCTGGATCAGGATTCCTCACCATCATGCTAATCTGTGAGCCTTAAGAGAGAATTTATGGGAGTATTTTTCTGAAATTAAATTGTTTTAATTTCTTTTATTTTTTCTAAAAGAATTTAATTTTGTGCCCTTTATTAAATCAGGTTGACCAAGCAATGAAGAAGGAAAATAAAGAGAAAGACGTTTTCAGTTGGAGAATAAAGGAGAAAGATGTTTCAGCTTGGAAATTAAAGGAATTGCCCCATTATGAGAGGAGTTAAGGTGTCACGCCCCGAATTTTGAATAATTAAATTCAAATCCGAAACGCGATAACTTAACAAGCATAAGAAAAACACATAGCAAATTTTGCATTTAAATTAAGCAACTAAACAAACTGAGCTCACAATGTAAATACCGACTCGTTCTTTAGAGTCACATATTACATTACAGATAGTTTACAAATTAAACTGAATGACAATTCAATAAGTAAACACACTCACCACAACTCACTACACAGTGGAAGACTTAAAACTAAGATTACCCTTCGACGTCCACGCTACCGAACGTACCCCTCAGCTTTGACGATGATAAATCGATGTTCTAACCTGCACAGTAAACCCTACACCATAGAATAGTGCACGGGGATTGAACAAAACAAACCCGGTAAGCTTTTTAAGCCCGTATGAGTAAACTCAATTAAAGTGACTCACGTCACGCATGCTTATAATTTCTCAACTCGTGAGAAGAATTACAACAACAATATTTAATTTCACAAAACACAACCAAACATCAAGTTCATATCATATCATATCATCTCAACGACAAATCACATTCACTTCCCCTCAACATAAAGCATTTGTCAAAACGATGACCTCACAACTCATTCACAACTCACTACAAGTCTCAAACCACAACCGCACTTAAAATTGAATTAAGTAAAATCAGTAATCCTTGCATGGAAACTTAGTTCAGGAGATCACATTAAAAACAAACAATAGAAATCATATAAATCCTTGCATGGAGTTTAGTTCTGGAATTTACATTAAAACAAACAATACAAAAAATAGTAATCCCTGCATATAACTTAGTTCAGGAGATTACATAAAAACAACAAAAGAATTCAAACAACTCACACCAAAATCGATGATCACCCATCAACACCAAGTAGATGATCACCAGTCAACTCCAAATAAATCATCTTATCACAACTCACCCATAACATGAAAATCAAGTCCCTCTTGGACAATAAAAGAAAGAAACCACTTGAAACTCTCTTTAAAAAAATATGTACTCAAGGGCACGATAACGGGAAGTTATCCCCCAAACCGTACATTTGGCAGACAGACTAGAGCTCTAACTAAATTGTAACCTGACACCTCGGCCGAGGTTCAAGTATACAATATATGTGCCTCGATCACCAATGTGACAAAAGGTCCTCAGACCGAACATTTAAAAGTCCACATGACCCAAAATGTTACACTCAAGCCAAGATACTCTTTTAATACAATTACATCAATCACTCACATGATGAATGTATTCCATGACACTCAACTCAAAATACCTTTTTAATACAGTAACATCAATCACTCATAAGATGTATTGTATTCCATGACACTCAACTCAATACAATACATCAATCACTCACATGATGTATTGTATTCCCGAAAATAGTAAATGCTCGAAATAATACTTCAATCAAATCACCATCATTACTTCACCCAATGTCATACCATCCATATATATATATTCCACGTAAATATATATATATATATATATATATATATATATATATATATATAGTCATTGACGCAGGAATGACCACTAATACCAACTATAGTTTTATAAATTAACTACTCGAAAATCATTTTATATCAAAACATTGTTTTAACCTACCCATGAACCGTTGTTGATCAAGTTCATATATTTTAAAACAAATAATTTATTTCAAAAATGATTTAACAATTAAATAAGTAATTCAGAGTAATAAATAAATCCGTTCGTAAATGAATCACGTGAGATTTACTCACCTCCAAATCCTGCTGCGTCTTCTCTAACAGCCAAGATTCACAATCGTCCGCCAACTCATACCATCAATCACCTAACCAAATCAATGCCACACTCAATACAACACAAAACACACAATTCACAAAACACAATTATACGACGATCCAACAGTCGGATCCTCATCCGAGACCATCCAACGTCCTCGGAACACTTTTACGATCAACAAATCAAAACTACAAGTCGATCGGACGGCCAAATCCTCACGGATCGAAAACCGAAACGAATCGAAAACCCTAAAACCCTAACATGCATCAACTTTCTCCAAAATAACCTTATAATATATCAAAACGACCGTATCGATGTGGAGATACATAAACTAAAAATAGAACACAAAAATATGGTGTGACGCGCCGCCACGCGCCACCACAAGCGACGGGTCAGCAGGCGGTCAACGCCGGGTCAACCACCTCCAATGGCAAAGTGACCAACTACAAACTTATTCAAAATGAAAAGATGGGCCACCTTCATACCTGGAGCTAAGTGAGATTCGGTCTAGATCGTCCTAGATCAAGCTTGGAAGTAGGATCACTCTCGTGCGTCCGATCAGATCCTAGATCAAATCATGGACGTCGAAAACTTCAAACCTTGATCTACCACTCTACACTCAAAATCGTGGTACAAAGAGGATATGAGGATGATCAGCAGGAGGAGGACAACCCAAAACCGAGAGGATCGGCCCGTGCAACGTCGGCGTGGAGGAGAACTGGCCGGGTCGGGTTTGGGGCTCGGTGAAGGGCTTCGATCCATCCCTGCGTGTGGTGGCGGTGAAAGGCGATAGAAAAGAGACTGAGCGGCTCGAGGCGAGCTCGGGAAGGGCAGGGTCATGTCCAGAGGACGCGCGACGACGCAGCTGGTATCGGGTCGGGTCGAGCGGGTCTGCCGCGAGGGAGAGGAGAGAGAACGGAGAGTTTTGGGGAGGAAAATATAAAAAGAGGAAAAATTTGGGATTTATGAATAATTCCGGATTTTTCTCATATTTATAGAAATTTCCCAAATTTTCAATCCTTCATAACTTCTTCATACGAACTCCGATTTTCGCGTTCCACATATGTACGAACTCGTATCGACGCACTCTACGACTTTCGTGAAGGAAATTTTCACAGAATCCTAACGTATAAAAATTCAACATTTGCACCCCCCCCCCCCCCCCCCCCCCAAAACCATACTTTTCGAATAAATAATCGTCCAAAATACTACCGCTCCATCCACTAACCACGAAATTGTATCAACGAACTCTTTAATAATTCCCGAAGCATTTAGGAATTAATTACGAATTTTCGGGGTATTACATAAGGACTTAAAGGAGATGTTTAAGTTGGAAAATTAAAGGAATTATGATGCAATCTCATCCGTCCAATGATGAAGGGTATGATCGACAAAAGCCAACCAATGCTCCCCTATAAATAGGCAACGTCCAGAACAGAATTTGCATCACTTCCTGGCCAAAAACCATTCCAAGATTGCCCAATTCACTCCTCAAACCTCCATCTCCTACAAGACCGTGACCACCATCCAACCATCAATCTACGAAGCTCTTAGGCACTGAGTCAAGGACGCTCCACCACTATAGCAGAGACGAGTTCATCACATTGTTGCCAAGCCGCTGAGGAATGCTTCAAAGTGTAACTATGACTCTACTTATAATTTTTGTTTCGGTTTTGTGTGTTTCGATTTGCGAGTTGTGTAATTGGAGACATGAAATTTTCAGAATATTTTTATTAATATTTTTGAGATTTTCAGTTTGTTATTGAGTTAATTACGAGAATTCTTTTATGATGCATGTTACAATCTTGTGCCCTTTTACGTGTTTAGGTAATTTTCAGAGTTAGGTTAATAAGTTTGCATGCTAGAATCACGCTGAGTGTTCTTGTGTGTTTGCTTAATTTGCCAAGTGATACGCTCAAAGCAAGCATATAATTTAACCCTAGAAATATCATTAGTAGTATAAGCAAGTAGGGATCGTTCTATTCCGGGGATTGAGGGTACACCTGTCAATGTAAGACAATTTAAACAATTAAAATAAAAACAAAGTATACTATTCACATATAAACACTATTCACGAATTTAGGGGGGTTTTAGGTTTTTGGTTTTTCGAAAATTAAAAGAATTAAAACTAAGTATAAACAAAAACACAAATACAAGAATGACATGTAAGAAACAAAGATTAAAACCAAGTTCATGATTGAATTCGAATCAAGTTTATATTGTTCTTCCAAGTCATGTGAAAGGAGTTGATCATGTGAAACATTAGAAAGCAAACGATTTCCCATATTTTACTTTCAACGCTAATTAATCTAAGTGAAAGCACAAAGACTAATCCTATCAAACATGTAATCAAGCCCTAGAAAGCTAGTCAATCATACATATTCAACGCAAGAAGCATCAAGAAAGGCTATCAACTCAAGTGCACAACTTAGTATGAATAAGTTCACCTAATTGCAATCCTCTTCAATTGAATTCGATTTTTGTCCAAAACCTTTACTACTTTTGATTTAAGTTCATAACACAAAAAGTCGAATCATGTTCTTAAATCTAGCACCACTCATACATAAACCCTAAAAGTTTCGAACCAATTAAGATTAACATACAAGAGATATCTATAAAGCAAATTCAATCGAACAATCACACATAAGCAACTTTGGAATCACAACATAGAAATCGAAAATCCTTAATCAATCATAAATTTTCAGAATATAAACCTTGTTCAAACATCAATGTTAACTAGAACAACATCCAACGAAATCAAACAAGGAGAATCAAAAGTGATTACAAGAAAGAAGGTTGAATTACACCGTGAATGGAGAGATGGATGAATAACTTGAACAATGAACGAATGAAGCTTGAAAGCAAGCTTGAAAGTGCACGGCTTCAAGGTGGAATGGATGATGATGCTCACGGCCTAAGCTTGCTTCTTCCTTCCTTGCTTGAAAACGCCAAAGGTTGAACTAGAGAATGGAGAGAGCTTCCGCGCGTAGAGAGAATTTTCTGAATTGTAAAGTGGTGGTTTTTCTTAGACGTCTAGGGTGCTTCTTATATAGGGAACGGCAATGCTTGGCCTCCAAGCCGTGATTTTCTGATTTATTTTCCAAGGAATTAAATTATTAATTCCACATGCCTTCCACCAATGAGAATTTGCCAAGTAAGCCCTAGTGTGTCATCCAACCAATCATAAAACTCCAAGAAGATTCCCTAATATATTCTTGCCGAAATACCTTGAATATTTTCTGATTTTCTTCTTGTATTTTCGTCCAAAATATACTTAGGGTTTCTAGGAATGAATCTAGACGCCATTTGGTGCTTTTCTTGATTTCAAACTTCACCCTAGAAAATCTCTTGCGTAATCTTTTATTTTCCCTTTGATTTTCACGCCACTTTTGCCTCCTCCCTTTGGTTTTCACGGCAACACATCCCTAGGGTTAGGGTTTTGCGTCACAAACCCTAATGTCATGGGCTTTGATGGGCCTTGATCCATTTTGCCGAAAATCCTTAGAGTTCTTGGGCCTCGTTGCTTCTTCTTCAAGCCTTCTCATCTTCTAACGCAAAACACATTATTTTTCCATTTCTTTTTCATGGTTGCATTGGAAACTTGCTAAGGAAGCCTTCCTCCATTTCGCAGGGTTTCCTAGTTGGATTAGGAAAGCTTGTTTCTTCATTTCTGCTCATTTCTGTGGCCCTTTTTCTCTCATATTTGTTCGCCTTAACGTTCGCAAGCTCCTCTTTCCATTCGTGCGTTCATTTCCACTTTTTAGCTCGGAGGTCCTGAAAATAGAAACTAGTATGAAAAATAGAAACTTTCTAAAAAATGAAAAATGGAAACTTACTAAAAGTGAAAAATGGAAAGTTTCTAAAAATGAAAAATAGAAACTTACTTAAAGTGAAAAATAGAAACTTTCCAAAAATGAGAAATGAGAAATGAGAAATGAGAAATGAGAAATGAGAAATGAGAAATGAAAACTACAAAAATGGAAACTTTCTACAATAAGGAACTTTCCCAATCAAAGAATGGAAACTTTCCCAAACAGGGATTTTTTCAAGGAAATGGCGCAGAAAAATGTAGGGAAATGCAGTTAAAACGTCGCATTAAAATGCTCCTATCAAATTCCCCCACACTTAGCTTTTGCTAGTCCCTTAGCAAAATTGATAGGAGCATTTTAATGCGACGTTTTAACTGCATTTCCCTACATTTTTCTGCGCCATTTCCTTGAAAAAATCCCTGTTTGGGAAAGTTTCCATTCTTTGATTGGGAAAGTTCCTTATTGTAGAAAGTTTCCATTTTTGTAGTTTTCATTTCTCATTTCTCATTTCTCATTTCTCATTTTTGGAAAGTTTCTATTTTTCACTTTAAGTAAGTTTCTATTTTTCATTTTTAGAAACTTTCCATTTTTCACTTTTAGTAAGTTTCCATTTTTCATTTTTAGAAAGTTTCTATTTTTCATACTAGTTTCTATTTTCAGGACCTCCGAGCTAAAAAGTGGAAATGAACACACGAATGGAAAGAGGAGCTTGCGAACATCAAGACGAACGAATATGAGAGAAATCGGGTCACAGAAATGAGCAGAAATGAAGAAACAAGCTTTCCTAGTCCTACCAGGAAATCCTACGAAATGGAGGAAGGCTTCCTTAGCAAGTTTCCAACGCAACCATGAAAAAGAAATGGAAAAATAATGTATTTTGCGTTGGAAGATGAGAAGGCTTAAAGAAGAAGCAACGAGGCCCAAGAACACTTTGGATTTTCGGCAAAATGGATCAAGGCCCATCAAAGCCCATGACATTAGGGTTGTGACGCAAAACCCTAACCCTAGGGAGGTGTTGCCGTGAAAACCAAAGGGGAGAGAGGCAAAGTGGCGTGAAAATCAAATGGAGAATAAAAGATTACGCAAAAGATTTTCTAGGGTGGAATTTATGGAAAGAAATCAAGAAAAAGCACCAAATGGCGTCTAGATTCATTCCTAGAAACCCTAAGTATATTTTGGCCGAAAATACAAGAAGAAAATCAGAAAATATTCAAGGAATTTCGGCAAGAATATATTAGGGTATCTTCTTGGAGTTTTATGATTGGTTAGATGACACACTAGGGCTTACTTGGAAAATTCTCATTGGTGGAAGGCATGTGGAATTAATAATTTAATTCCTTGGAAAATATATCAGAAAATCACGGCTTGGAGGCCAAGCATTGCCGTTCCCTATATATACAAGCACCCTAGACGTCTCAAAGAACACCACTTGACAATTCAGAAAATTCTCTCTACGCGCGGAAGCTCTCTCCATTCTCTAGTTCAACCTTTGGCGTTTTCAAGCAAGGAAGGAAGAAGCAAGCTTAGGCCGTGAGCATCATCATCCACTCCACCTTGAAGCCTTGCACTTTGAAGCTTGCTTTCAAGCTTCATTCGTTCATTGTTCAAGTTATTCATCCATCTCTCCATTCACGGTGTAATTCAACCTTCTTTCTTGTAATCACTTTTGATTTTCCTTGTTTGATTTCGTTGGATGTTGTTCTAGTTAACATTGATGTTTGAACAAGGTTTATATTCTGAAAATTTATGATTGATTAAGGATTTTCGATTTCTATGTTGTGATTCCAAAGTTGCTTATGTGTGATTGTTCGATTGAATTTGCTTTATAGATATCTCTTGTATGTTAATCTTAATTGGTTCGAAACTCTTAGGGTTTATGTATGAGTGGTGCTAGATTTAAGAACATGAAATCAACTTTTTGTTTTGTGTAACTTAAATCGAAAGTAGTAAAGGTTTTGGACAAAAATCGAATTCAATTGAAGAGGATTGCAATTAGGTGAACTTATTCATACTAAGTTGTGCACTTGAGTTGATAGCCTTTCTATGTGTTTCATGCGTTGAATATGTATGATTGACTAGCTTTCTAGGGCTTGATTACATGTTTGATAGGATTAGTCTATGTGCTTTCACGTAGATTAATTAGCATTGAAAAGTAAAATATGGGAAATCGTTTGCTTTCTAATGTTTCACATGATCAACTCCTTTCACATGACTTGGAAGAACAATATAAACTTGATTCGAATTCAATCATGAACTTGGTTTTAATCTTTGTTTCTTACATGTCATTCTTGTATTTGTGTTTTTGTTTATACTTAGTGATAGGAGCATTTTAATGCGACATTTTACTTGCTTTTCCCTGCATTTTCTGCGTTATTTCCTTAATAAAACCTTGTTTAGGAAAGTTTCCATTCTTTGATTGGGAAAGTTCCTATTTGTAGTAAGTTTCCATTTTCAGTAGTTTCTATTTTTCATTTTAGAAAGTTTCCCATTTTCAGTTTAGGAAAGTTGCCATTTTTCATTTTAGGAAAGTTTCTATTTTTCTTACTAGTTTCTATTTTCAGGTCCTTGTCACAAATGAGCTGAAACGAGCTCACAAATGGAGAGAGAAGCTAGCCAACGTTGGAGGGAGACAAGATGAAGTACAAAGGGAAGCACAAATGAGCAGAAATGAAGAAAAGAAGTTTTCCTGGTCCAACCAGGAAACCCTGTCCAGAAAAGGAAAGCTTGCCAAAACAAGACTCTTGAGCCAACCATGAATGGAGATCGAATTAATGAAGTGACATGGCATGAGAGAAGCTTCTTGAAGACTCTAGATGATGACATGGCATAGAGGTGACGCATGGAGGCCCAAAAACTCTCAAGACTTGTTGGATTTTCGGCTAATTGGATAAAAGCCCACAAGAGCCCATGGAACTAGGGTTTGTGACGCAAACCCTAGCCCTAAAGATGTTTTGCCGTGAATTTGCAAGAGAGAAACAAGGAGGTGACGTGGAAAATCAGAAATTAAAAGGAGATTTTCTAGGGAGATTTTCTAGGGCTATTTTTATGGAAATAAATCAAGAGATAAACCCTAGAAGACTCCTAGCCGTCCAAGCCAAGAGGAAAACAAGGGAATGCCGTGCAAACCCTAGGGAATTCGGCCAAGAGATAATGAAGAGAGAAATTAGGGTTTTTGCCGTGAGGAAAAATCAGAAAAATAAAGAGATTTCGTGGAGATTTCTTAGGGAGCTTTTAAAGGAAAGAGAATATGTGTTGAACACAAAAAGCTCTCAAAGGAGTCTAGGTTCATCCCCCTTTATTCTCTAAATATATTGTTGCCGAAATTGGTGTATAAAATCAGAAATTATCTACATATTTCGGCAAGAATTATTTAGGGAATTAATATTGGAATTTTGTGATTGGTTGAACCACCTCATAGGGCTTATGTGGCAAGAAACCATTGGAGGAAATTATGTGGAGGAAGCAAGCACATGCCGTGAGTTTCTCTAGGGTTTTGGACGGCTTGGAAACAAAGGAGGCCGTGCTCCTATATATTCTTCCCCTTTCTCAACGTCAAGGAGTTGCTAGTTCCCACTTTTGCGTTTACACTTTGAGAAAAAAATCAGAAAACTCTCTCTAGCCTAGCCGTGTTCTTCTCCATCCTCTAGGGCAACCACGAAGTTCAAGCAAGGCCAAGGAAGAAGAAGACAAGCCGTGCACATCATCCATCACCATCCTTGAAGATTGCTTTCGAAATTCAAGAGACCATTCATCACTTCATTCATCTCATCTTCATCACGGTGTAATCCGATTCTCCTTGTACCTTTGCTTTGTATTTTCGTTGGTTTTGCCTTAGTTGACACATATGTATGAACAAGTGTTGTTTTCTGAAATTTTATGATTAATTGTTAATTTTCAGATTCATATATTGTGATTTATGGTTGCTTTTGTGTGAGTGTTGGATTAAATTTGCATGATAGAAATCTTTTGTATGATAATCTTGAATGGTTCGAAACATTTAGGGTTTTTATGTGAATGTTGCTACGAATTTGAGAACATGGATCAACTTTTTGGTTTTGTGTTCTTGAATCGATAAGTAGTAAAGGTTTTGTACAAAAACCGAGTTTAATCAAAGAAGATTGCAATTAGGTGGACTTTTTCATACTAAGTTGCACATTTGAGTTGATAGCCTTTCTAGGTGCTTAATGCATTAAACATGACATGATTGACTAGCTTTCTAGGGTTTGATTGCATGTTTGATAGAATTAATCTAGGTGCTTTCGCTTAGGTTAATTAGCATTGAAAGTAAAATATGGGAAATTGTTTGCTTTTGAACGTTTCACATGATCAACTCCTCTTGCATGACTATGATGAACAATGATGAACTTGAATCAATTTTAATCATGAGTTTCGAATTTGATCTTTGTTCTTGCATCCCATTTATATTTTTATGTTTTTGCATTTTAATTATTTTCTTAACTTAGTTTAAAACTAGAAAACCAAAAATCAAAAATCCCCCCTTTTTCGTAAATATGTATATATTTTGTTATATTTTTGTAAATATTATACTTTGTTTTAATTTTAATTGTTTAATTGTTTGACAATGACAGGTGTACCCTCAATCCCCGGAATAGAACGATCCCTATTTACTTTATACTACTAATGACATTTCAGGGTTAAATTGGTCGCTCAATCCCCGGAATAGAACGATCCCTAGGTGAAGTCGTGTTTATTAATATTGGCCTAAACCCCTTTTTGGTACCTAGTCCAGGTCCCTTAAGGTTGAGGGCGGCCTTTATTAACATTCATTGAACTGTCTTCACACTTAGGACCTTTTTCATCCAAGTAAGTATAGCCTATGTGGGATGGTGTCTAGGAAAGGGGACAACGCTCATGACTGGTTCTTGGATTCAGAAGTGCGTGCAAATGAGCCTAAACCACAATGTGGGAGTAGCTCATGCCAAAATGGATCCTACCTCTTGTGTTCGTCCTCCCCTACCTGGCCATTTCAGTAAGGTTGCCCAAAGGATGTAGGAGGGACTTAGTGTCTTGACGACTATACTTGGGCCGCACGTCCTCTTGATTTACCGCTTGGAATTTAATTTGAAATCAATGATATATATAACAAATGAAAATATTGTGATTCACTAAGGTATATTGGATTAAACATAGTCTTGAAAAGGGTAGCTGTTTCAGTCCCATTGCACATCGAGACTCCCTGTTCCCGTACCTAAGTGTTGAAAATAATTGTAAAGAAAAGGAAGAAAAACATTTTTTTTTGTAAGTATTTTCGTAAAAAAAAAAATAAAAAAAATAAAAAAATAAAAAAAGAAAGAAAAAAATAATGTGTTTGTTGTCTTGTTTGAAAGCTTTTGTAAAATGTGTCTAATCTTGTAAACAAGAGAAAAGAATTAATTGTAAATATTGTTAAGTCCTTAATTGTTATAAGTGTGTAAAATCGTATGAGTAGATAAGGGCCCTTTTGTTAATATTGGCCTTAACTGATAGGAGCATTTTAATGCGACGTTTTAACTGCATTTCCCTGTACTTTCTGCGTTATTTCCTTAATAAAACCCTGTTTAGGAAAGTTTCCATTCTTTGATTGGGAAAGTTCCTATTTGTAGAAAGTTTCTATTTTTGTAGTTTCTATTTATCATTTTTAGTAAGTTTCCATTTTCGGTAGTTTCTATTTTTCATTTTTAGAAAGTTTTCCATTTTCAGTAGGAAAGTTGCCATTTTTCATTTTAGGAAAGTTTCTATTTTTCTTACTAGTTTCTATTTTCAGGTCCTTGTCACAAATGAGCTGAAACGAGCTCACAAATGGAGAGAGAAGCTAGCCAACGTTGGAGGGAGACAAGATGAAGTACAAAGGGAAGCACAAATGAGCAGAAATGAAGAAAAGAAGTTTTCCTGGTCCAACCAGGAAACCCTGTCCAGGAAAGGAAAGCTTGCCAAAACAAGACTCTTGAGCCAACCATGAATGGAGATCGAATTAATGAAGTGACATGGCATGAGAGAAGCTTCTTGAAGACTCTAGATGGTGACATGGCATAAAGGTGGCACATGGAGGCCCAAGAACTCTCAAGAATGAAGTGGATTTTCGGCAAATGGATCAAAGGCCCATTAAGCCCATGCAAGTAGGGTTTATGACGCATGAATAAACCCTAGGGGAGAATTTGCCGTCCAAAGCAAGAGAGAAACAAGGAAGTTGGCGTTAAAAATCAGAAAATAAGAAGAGATTTTCTAGGGAGATTTTCTAGGGCCATTTTTATGGAAAGAAAATACTTGGAGATAAACCCTAGAGATATTATTGCCGTGGAATTCCAAGAGGAAAAGAAGGAATTGCCGTGAATTAAAGAAGAAACCCTAGAGAATTCGGCAAGGAGAGATTCAAGGGAGAAATAAAAGGAAAGAGAAAAAGGTGGAGACCAAGAAAAGCTCAAAAGAAGTCTAGATACATTCCTATATTCCCTAAAGGAATTTTGGCCGAATTTAAAGTATAAAATCAGAATATTATCAAGGGAATTTCGGCCAAGATTGTTAGGGAATTAAATGGAATTTTGTGATTGGTTGAACCACCTCATAGGGCTTATTTGGCAAGATATTATTGGAGGAAATTATGTGGAATTTTCAGATTAATTCCATAAGGTTTACACGGCTTGGAGAGCAAGTTGGCCGTCCCCTATATAACCTCCCCTCTTCTCAACGTTTTAGAGTTCCAAGTTCCATTCTTTACGTTTACACTTTGAGAAAATAATTCAGAAAACTCTTTAGACTAGCCGTGCTCCTCTCCATCCTCTAGGGCAACCACGAAGTGCAAGCAAGGCCAAGGAAGAAGAAGACAAGCCGTGCACACCATCCACCCTCCACCTTGAAGATTGCTTTCGAAATTCAAGAGACCACATCATCACTTCATTCATCTCATCTTCATCACGGTGTAATCCGATTCTCCTTGTACCTTTGCTTTGTATTTTCGTTGGTTTTGCCTTAGTTGACACATATGTATGAACAAGTGTTGTTTTCTGAAATTTTATGATGAATTGTTAATTTTCAGATTCATATATTGCGATTTATGGTTGCTTTTGTGTGAGTGTTTGATTAAATTTGCATGATAGAAATCTTTTGTATGATAATCTTGAATGGTTCGAAACATTTAGGGTTTTTATGTGAATGTTGCTACGAATTCGAGAACATGGATCAACTTTTTGGTTTTGTGATCTTGAATCGATAAGTAGTAAAGGTTTTGTACAAAAACTGAGTTTAATCAAAGAAGATTGCAATTAGGTGGACTTTTCCATACTAAGTTGCACATTTGGGTTGATAGCCTTTCTAGGTGCTTAATGCATTAAACATGACATGATTGACTAGCTTTCTAGGGTTTGATTGCATGTTTGATAGAATTAATCTAGGTGCTTTCGCTTAGGTTAATTAGCATTGAAAGTAAAATATGGGAAATTGTTTGCTTTTGAACGTTTCACATGATCAACTCCTCTTGCATGACTATGATGAACAATGATGAACTTGAATCAATTTTAATCATGAGTTTCGACTTTGATCTTTGTTCTTACATTCCATTTACATTTTTATGTTTTTGCGTTTTTAATTATTGTGATGCCCCAGAAATTCGTATTTACTTTCCGAGGATTTTCCGGAATTTAAATTGTGGGTATCGGACGTTTTCGTGGCTCGTGGACGGAGCGGAAGTGTTTTGGACGAATTTTTATTCGTAAAGTGTGGAATTAGGGGGGGTTTCAAGGTTGACTTTTGATACGTTGAGATTCTCTAAAAACTTCCTTCACGAAAGTTGTAGAGCGCGTCGATACGAGTTCGTGGATATGTGGAACGCGGAAATCGGAGTTCGTATGAGGAAGTTATGACTATGGAAAGAAGTTTCCATTTTGGTATTTATAGGAAAAATCAGAAAAAAATATATTCATTTCCTCATTTCCGTTTCCGGAAATAATTTTCCTCTCTCTCTTCTCTCTCGTCCACGCCCTCAGAGTCGAAATTCTTCGACTGACCCGACCCGAACCCGGCATTCCGACCCGGTCGGAACTCGCAGCTCCGGCGACCTCTTCCGGTGAAACCAACCCAGAACGATTCGCCTCCTTGCTCCGGTCGTCTCTGTGGTGGTCTCTATCGACGATTCTCATCCACGGCGGCGCTGCAAGTCGACCCAGATTGAAGAAATCGGACCCGGCCGGCGATCCTTATTCCGACGTCGGCAAGGCTTCCAGTTTTCTTGGTTGAGCTCAGAACTGCATCGCCGATCGATCCTTGGTGGTTGTTTGGATCGATTCACGTGAAACTTCGATCAACTCGGATTGGATCACTGTTCACGGCTTGTGAGGTAGTTTTCGATCCCTTAGGCTTGTTTTCTGACTTCGATCCAGTTATGAGAATTCACAAGCATGCTTAGATGAAGCTTTTTGATGTTGGGAGTTTTGTGAAATAATGTGTTTTTGGCCGGCGGCGGTGCACCACCGTCTGTGGTGGCGTTCCGGCGGTGTTCCGGCCACTTAAGGAATTGGTTTTGGTATTATATATGTTCTACTCGTTGATACGAGCGTTTCGATATATAATATGCAAATTTTGGAGTTCGTATGGAATTGTTATGATTTTTGCAGTTTCATACCGATCGATTTATTCGATCCTTGAGGATTTGAGCGTCCGATCGACTTGTGGTTTGGTCACATCGATCGTGGACGTATTCCGAGGACTTTGGGAGGTCTCGGATGTGGTTTCGCCTCATTTGGCGTCACCTTGGGAATTTTGGTTCGATTTAGGGTTTCGAACGTTATCCCTTGTGATTCGTTGACTGAATGAGAGCTGTAATTCCTTAGGTACGTGACGTAGTACTCCTCGGACGGCTATTTTGTGGATTGGCTGTCTTGTTCTGTATTGAAGACGCAGCGGGAGTTTCGAGGTGAGTAATCTCACAAGGTTCATTATGAACAGAATTACCATTATTGTTTTGGCGTTAATTATTTAACTGCAAACTATAGTTGGTATTAGTAGGCATTCCTGAGCGAATGACTACATATATATATATATATTTAGATGAAATATATATATATCCTTGTGGATGATTGTGATGAATAATAATATGCATGATGGTGTTCATATTATTGTTAAGTATGACTTTTCAGGAAACAATATTATAGAAAAAGATGTTTTCTATTGTTTGAAAAGTATTGAGTTTGATGTTACATTTTTGAGTCAAGCGTGACTCTTTTTAAATGTATTGGTCCTTGTACCAAGGGTCACAGATGGTGAGCAGGGATGGGAAAGCCGGAACTAGATGGTCGTAACGTTTTTAGGTCAGGTGTGACTTACTTAACGTTGACTTGAGACCAGATGGGGTCTGAAAAACATGGGTCGCAGATGGTGACCAACGGTTGGTTCTAAGACCAGACGGGGTATGAAAACCAAGAGTCACAGACGGTGATAGGTTGCAGATGGTAACCAATGATTTATCTGTGTTCTGAGTCTAGTTACCATAGATGTATTGTGGCAATTCTGAGTGAATGAGTATGTGTGTACATATATATATTATGGGGTATATATATATACATATGTATTCATGTATTGGTTTCATTTCTGAGTGAATGAGTATGTGTGTACATATATATATTATGGGGTATATATATATACATATGTATTCATGTATTGGTTGCATTTATGAGTGAATGACTATGTGTGTACATATATATATACATACGTATTCATGTACTAGTGGCTTCGTGGTGAATCTGTGTTGATGTGTTGTGTGTCTAGGTTGGACTGATTTGTTGTTGGTACATCATGGGGTTAGTGGGGAGCTATCTGATGCTCATGAGTACGTGTTTCTTTAAAAGAGAGTTTCGGGGATTCTTTCTTTTAAATGTCCTGGGAGGACTTGTGAATCATATTATATATGTCACAGATGGTGACTAATGGTTGATCTGAGACCAGATGGGGTCTGAAGATCATATGTCACAGATGGTGATAGGTCGCAGATGGTGACCAATGGTTGATTTCGAGATTGGATGGGGTCTGAAGATCATATGTCACAGATGGTGACAGGTCGCTGATAATGACCAAGGTAAGAAATAAGGAATCACGCAGTTAGCCGGGCGAGTGGTTACGATAAGCTAGAGCGCTAGTATGTCTGCCATGATACCTCATGGATCTAAGTAGGTTACTTATGACTCCTGGGTACGTATTTTGTCCAGGTTGGACTAAGAATCATATGCTATTTGTTAGGTTAACGATAGGTATGATTGATGTGCGTGTGTGTTTTATCCAGGTTGGATCAATTAATCAGATTTGAATTGTGATGTTAACGATTTATATGATTTCGTCACGGTGTGGCTTTTGTGTTTTCCTTTTTGGGGAAGAGTATTGTTTTGGGAAGCATGGTATGTTTTCCTTATCCTCGAGTCGAAAGGTTTTCCTCGTGTTGGCGTGAGTTGTGCGGGCTTTTATCCCGTAAATTCGTGTAATTGGTTTTGAGTTACTCATACGAGCTTCATAAGCTTACCGGGTTTTGTTGTGTGGAAACCCGGTGCACTATTCAATGGAATGGTGTAGGGTTTAATCCTGCAGGTCAGGGAAATCGTGGCTGAAGCTGAGGTGGCGCTTAGCAGCTTTACGGTAGGAAGCCATCTTTGTGACTTTACCGTTGATAAGGACTTCCGTTGTATAGTTACTCTGAGGAGCATTTACGTTTTATTTTGTTGTTGACAATTTAATTCGTAAACTCATGTGTTGTGTGACTCTATGGGGCGAGTCAATGTAGAATTTGTGGGTTCAGGGCATCAATATGTACTTGCGTTAAAAGGGAATAAGTTTCTAAGTATTTTGTATTGATGGCTGAGCATTTCACGCATATATAATTATGGGGTTATATATCGATTTATTGTGTATAAAATCAGGGGCGTGACAGATTGGTATCAGAGCGTAAGGTGCATATTTGGTGACAATCAATACTCCTCGAGTGATGGCCCGTCTGCAGCGGATCCCCATCTGATGCTCTTCGGTATTGATATAGTCATTGGGTATGCAATGAGTGTTGGAATGTGAGTCTTCAGGGTAGTGTTGGCTCAGTGAATAAGTTGTAGGAGCTTAAGGTAGCTTCTAGGAGTTATAGTCTTTTGAGGAATGAGGACCTTTAGATTTAACTCTTGTTTACGTAGGGGATAGAATTGTATCTTCTGACGTAGTGTGTGGTTGATTTGATTGATTGTTGGCTTAATTTGTGTAATGGAACGCTAGTTGAGAATCTAAGCATGAGGATGTAGTCACCAGTTGACTTATGTAGGCACGATATGGAAGATTAGGGAATTGATGACCGTGAGTGTGAGCTATGTGTATATCGTGTCTAAGTTATGGTGACTGATCACAGATGGTGATATATTGAGGTCACAGATGGTGACTGATCACAAATGGTGATAGATATTGAGTCACAGAAGGTGACTGATCACAGATGGTGATATATTGAGTCACAGACGGTGACTGATCACAGATGGTGATCGATATTGAGTCACAGACGGTGACTGATCACAGATGGTGATCGATATTGAGTCACAGATGGTGACTGATCACAGATGGTGATATATTGAGTCACAGACGGTGACTGATCACAGATGGTGATATATTGAGGTCACAGATGGTGACTGATCACAGATGGTGATATATTGAGTCACAGACGGTGACTGATCACAGATGGTGATCGATATTGAGTCACAGATGGTGACTGATCACAGATGGTGATCGATATTGAGTCACAGACGGTGACTGATCACAGATGGTGATATATTGAGTCACAGACGGTGACTGATCACAGATGGTGATCGATATTGAGTCACAGATGGTGACTGATCACAGATGGTGATCGATATTGAGTCACAGACGGTGACTGATCACAGATGGTGATCGATACTGAGTCACAGATGGTGACTGATCACAGATGGTGATATATTGCGTCACAGATGGTGACTGATCACAGATGGTGATATATTGAGGTCACAGATGGTGACTGATCACAGATGGTGATATATTGAGTCACAGATGGTGACTGATCACAAATGGTGATAGATATTGAGTCACAGAAGGTGACTGATCACAGATGGTGATATATATTGAGTCATAGAAGGTGACTGATCACAGATGGTGATATATTGAATCACAGATGGTGACTGATCACAGATGGTGATATATTGAGTCATAGACGGTGACTGATCGCAGACGGTGATCAAGGCAGGAAATAGGTAATCACGTCCTTGGCCGGATGAGTGGTTACGATGTCAGTCAGAGTTCTTGTCTATCTGCCAGGATAGTTTATGGGAGTAACGGTCGAGGTTGCTGGAGACTCATAAGTATGTAATTATAGGAGAATTCCGAGAGTATTCTTCCTTTATTGTCTAGATGAGACTTGATTTGCTTCTTGATGGTTAAGTTAGCAAATAGAACATTGTCACAGCGGTGATTTATGTTTTCCTTTAGATGGAAAGGTTATGGAGTGCTAGATGGAATCATGGTTGCATGGTTTCCTCAAGCTGATGTGTGTGCGGATAAGAAAGTACCTTATCTAATTCTGCTTGTGTGCTAGAATAATGTGTGATAGTTGTGTACTTCTTTCCATGTGTTGTGTTGTGTTGAGTTTTGTCTGTTGTCTATAGCTAGACTTTTGAGTGTGGCATGTGATGTGATGCATCCTTCATTGTTGTGGTAGTAGAAGGTCTATACCACTTTGATTGTAATTACAATGACAGGTGATGATGTGTGTGCGGGTCAGGTGGGGCCAGACCTTAGCTTGATTTTGTGTTCCCAGGTTGGGTAGACACTTATTAAGTTGTGATGCATAGGTTCGAGGTGAGTTGAAATGAAGGTTTCATTTTCAATTCTTGTAATGCAAGGTTTGCATTATTGATGATATGATGCAGATACTGTTGTGATAACAGGATTCTGGACTCTTGTGTGATCTGTGTGTAGTGCTGCAGTCACAGAGTCTTTGTTGGATAGTGTACGAGGATGAGATCCATGAAATGATTGGGTTGCCACCGAGCGGTGTGGTAAAGATTCCTAGTGTTGTGATATTAGGTAGGGTACCTGTATCCATTATTGAGCTAGGATATTGTACAGCGAGGTGAGAACAGGTTGTTGAGGAATGAGAATTGGATGTGGGGATGATTTATACGTACTGTGGGAGTGGTACGTTTAAATTTCGGGACGAAATTTCTTTAAGGGGGGGTAGAATGTGATGCCCCAGAAATTCGTATTTACTTTCCGAGGATTTTCCGGAATTTAAATTGTGGGTATCGGACGTTTTCGTGGCTCGTGGACGGAGCGGAAGTGTTTTGGACGAATTTTTATTCGTAAAGTGTGGAATTAGGGGGGGTTTCAAGGTTGACTTTTGATACGTTGAGATTCTCTAAAAACTTCCTTCACGAAAGTTGTAGAGCGCGTCGATACGAGTTCGTGGATATGTGGAACGCGGAAATCGGAGTTCGTATGAGGAAGTTATGACTATGGAAAGAAGTTTCCATTTTGGTATTTATAGGAAAAATCAGAAAAAAATATATTCATTTCCTCATTTCCGTTTCCGGAAATAATTTTCCTCTCTCTCTTCTCTCTCGTCCGCGCCCTCAGAGTCGAAATTCTTCGACTGACCCGACCCGAACCCGGCATTCCGACCCGGTCGGAACTCGCAGCTCCGGCGACCTCTTCCGGTGAAACCAACCCAGAACGATTCGCCTCCTTGCTCCGGTCGTCTCTGTGGTGGTCTCTATCGACGATTCTCATCCACGGCGGCGCTGCAAGTCGACCCAGATTGAAGAAATCGGACCCGGCCGGCGATCCTTATTCCGACGTCGGCAAGGCTTCCAGTTTTCTTGGTTGAGCTCAGAACTGCATCGCCGATCGATCCTTGGTGGTTGTTTGGATCGATTCACGTGAAACTTCGATCAACTCGGATTGGATCACTGTTCACGGCTTGTGAGGTAGTTTTCGATCCCTTAGGCTTGTTTTCTGACTTCGATCCAGTTATGAGAATTCACAAGCATGCTTAGATGAAGCTTTTTGATGTTGGGAGTTTTGTGAAATAATGTGTTTTTGGCCGGCGGCGGTGCACCACCGTCTGTGGTGGCGTTCCGGCGGTGTTCCGGCCACTTAAGGAATTGGTTTTGGTATTATATATGTTCTACTCGTTGATACGAGCGTTTCGATATATAATATGCAAATTTTGGAGTTCGTATGGAATTGTTATGATTTTTGCAGTTTCATACCGATCGATTTATTCGATCCTTGAGGATTTGAGCGTCCGATCGACTTGTGGTTTGGTCACATCGATCGTGGACGTATTCCGAGGACTTTGGGAGGTCTCGGATGTGGTTTCGCCTCATTTGGCGTCACCTTGGGAATTTTGGTTCGATTTAGGGTTTCGAACGTTATCCCTTGTGATTCGTTGACTGAATGAGAGCTGTAATTCCTTAGGTACGTGACGTAGTACTCCTCGGACGGCTATTTTGTGGATTGGCTGTCTTGTTCTGTATTGAAGACGCAGCGGGAGTTTCGAGGTGAGTAATCTCACAAGGTTCATTATGAACAGAATTACCATTATTGTTTTGGCGTTAATTATTTAACTGCAAACTATAGTTGGTATTAGTAGGCATTCCTGAGCGAATGACTACATATATATATATTTAGATGAAATATATATATATCCTTGTGGATGATTGTGATGAATAATAATATGCATGATGGTGTTCATATTATTGTTAAGTATGACTTTTCAGGAAACAATATTATAGAAAAAGATGTTTTCTATTGTTTGAAAAGTATTGAGTTTGATGTTACATTTTTGAGTCAAGCGTGACTCTTTTTAAATGTATTGGTCCTTGTACCAAGGGTCACAGATGGTGAGCAGGGATGGGAAAGCCGGAACTAGATGGTCGTAACGTTTTTAGGTCAGGTGTGACTTACTTAACGTTGACTTGAGACCAGATGGGGTCTGAAAAACATGGGTCGCAGATGGTGACCAACGGTTGGTTCTAAGACCAGACGGGGTATGAAAACCAAGAGTCACAGACGGTGATAGGTTGCAGATGGTAACCAATGATTTATCTGTGTTCTGAGTCTAGTTACCATAGATGTATTGTGGCAATTCTGAGTGAATGAGTATGTGTGTACATATATATATTATGGGGTATATATATATACATATGTATTCATGTATTGGTTTCATTTCTGAGTGAATGAGTATGTGTGTACATATATATATTATGGGGTATATATATATACATATGTATTCATGTATTGGTTGCATTTATGAGTGAATGACTATGTGTGTACATATATATATACATACGTATTCATGTACTAGTGGCTTCGTGGTGAATCTGTGTTGATGTGTTGTGTGTCTAGGTTGGACTGATTTGTTGTTGGTACATCATGGGGTTAGTGGGGAGCTATCTGATGCTCATGAGTACGTGTTTCTTTAAAAGAGAGTTTCGGGGATTCTTTCTTTTAAATGTCCTGGGAGGACTTGTGAATCATATTATATATGTCACAGATGGTGACTAATGGTTGATCTGAGACCAGATGGGGTCTGAAGATCATATGTCACAGATGGTGATAGGTCGCAGATGGTGACCAATGGTTGATTTCGAGATTGGATGGGGTCTGAAGATCATATGTCACAGATGGTGACAGGTCGCTGATAATGACCAAGGTAAGAAATAAGGAATCACGCAGTTAGCCGGGCGAGTGGTTACGATAAGCTAGAGCGCTAGTATGTCTGCCATGATACCTCATGGATCTAAGTAGGTTACTTATGACTCCTGGGTACGTATTTTGTCCAGGTTGGACTAAGAATCATATGCTATTTGTTAGGTTAACGATAGGTATGATTGATGTGCGTGTGTGTTTTATCCAGGTTGGATCAATTAATCAGATTTGAATTGTGATGTTAACGATTTATATGATTTCGTCACGGTGTGGCTTTTGTGTTTTCCTTTTTGGGGAAGAGTATTGTTTTGGGAAGCATGGTATGTTTTCCTTATCCTCGAGTCGAAAGGTTTTCCTCGTGTTGGCGTGAGTTGTGCGGGCTTTTATCCCGTAAATTCGTGTAATTGGTTTTGAGTTACTCATACGAGCTTCATAAGCTTACCGGGTTTTGTTGTGTGGAAACCCGGTGCACTATTCAATGGAATGGTGTAGGGTTTAATCCTGCAGGTCAGGGAAATCGTGGCTGAAGCTGAGGTGGCGCTTAGCAGCTTTACGGTAGGAAGCCATCTTTGTGACTTTACCGTTGATAAGGACTTCCGTTGTATAGTTACTCTGAGGAGCATTTACGTTTTATTTTGTTGTTGACAATTTAATTCGTAAACTCATGTGTTGTGTGACTCTATGGGGCGAGTCAATGTAGAATTTGTGGGTTCAGGGCATCAATATGTACTTGCGTTAAAAGGGAATAAGTTTCTAAGTATTTTGTATTGATGGCTGAGCATTTCACGCATATATAATTATGGGGTTATATATCGATTTATTGTGTATAAAATCAGGGGCGTGACAATTATTTAGTTAGCTTTTATTTTCGAAAATAGAAAACCAAAAACCAAAAATCCCCCCTTTTTCATAATTATGTATATATTTTGTTATATTTTTGTAAATATTATACTTTGTTTTAATTTTAATTGTTTAATTGTTTGACAATGACAGGTGTACCCTCAATCCCCGGAATAGAACGATCCCTATTTACTTATACTACTAACGATATTTTCAGGGTTAAATTATGCGCTTGCTTTTAGCCGCATCATTAACCCTTCATTAGTGCCTTTCTAAGGTCTTTTGAAGTTGAGGGCGGCTTCTTTTAGCATTTGGAGAACTGTCTAACACATGAGTTCTTTTCAAGCTGAGTAAGGGGCATATAGGTGGTGTCTAGGTTGAGACCCTGGGTGATGGGTTCAAAGTGGATCTCAGAGATACTATAGACTGTGCTTAAACCACAATGTGGGAGTAGCCAATAGGGGCCTAAACCTCAATGAGGGAGTAGCCTCCGTAGTGTCACCAAAATGAGTCCTCCCTCTCACTTACCTCTTAATCTGGCCATCTAGCCTTCTGAAACAAAGGAAAGTGACTTATGTCTAGGCGACTATCCCTAGATCGTATCTCACCAATAGTAGTGGTTTCTATTGGGCTCGACTTACAACTTGTAATCAATTGAGATATTAACTTTATTTTGTAAAGATAATAAGATACTGGAACATAACCTCCACTTGTAAATTGTGTGTTTTGTACTTTCTATACTTGTATAAACTTTTTACGTGGTTTATTTGTGAAAAGATTGTGGATAGTTTTTAATTTATACTCTATTTATACTTGTATAAATCATAAATAGTAAAGTCGTGAATAGTAACTTGTGAATAGTGACTCGTGAATAGTAACGTTGATGTATAAATCGCTAATTTGTAATTAACTCACTTTATACTTTGCTAATCTCTTTGAATTTTGATGATGTTCAGGATTCCTATGAATGACCGAGCCTTTTAGACCCTCTACAATAAAGGAAATTGAAGCAAGGCTCGCTCGTTTGAAGAATCCTTCACTTCTTGAGTACACAAGCCCTTCCCCTTCAACATACAAAGAGTACACATTTAACGAGCAAGGGAAGCGGATTTATTTTTCTGAGGAGTCTACATCACCTACACCAAGTCCATCTCCTCCTTCACGTTCACCTTCACCTGTGGTTTCGTCCAACTCTACACCACCTTCACCACCACCTGAAGAAGTCGAAGAAGAGAGAATGGCATCTATTAGGGAACTCTCCACCGCAACTGTTGAAGGAGGACCCCCTACAGGCATAGTATACCCTGCCCCTGCAGCTGGAAGACAGGCAGAGTTCGAGCTTAAGAGTGGATTGTTGCACAAGCTCCCTATCTTCCATGGACTTAATATGGAGGATGCTAACAAGCAAGTACGAGAATTCCAATCTGTTTGTGCAAACATGCAACCACAAGGGGCGGATGAAAACCTTCTCAAGATGAGAGCATTTCCATTCTCTCTAGCTGATAGAGCCAAGGATTGGCTATATGAACTTCCTGCAGGACGTATCACATCTTGGGAAACAATGAGAAAAGCCTTCCTGGAGAAATACTTCCCAGCTTCAAAGGTCATCACACTCAGGAAGAAGCTTAGTGGAATAGAGCAAGCTCATGATGAGTCCTATGCTGCCTACTATGAGAGGTTCAATTCCTTACTTGCACAATGTCCTCAACATCAGATGAAGGATGAGACCCTACTCACATGTTTCTACGAAGGACTCTTACCCTTGGAAAGGCAAATGTTGGATGCTGCAGCTGGTGGAGCTTTTGTGGATAAGTCACCTGCGGTTGGGAAGGAACTTATAGCTAATCGTGCCCTAAACTCCCAACAGTATGAGGGTGTGAGACAACCCACTCGTAGGGTAAATGAGGTGAGCACTAGTCCTGCCATTGCGGATCAATTGAGCAAACTCACCCTTCTTGTGAACAAGGTGGCGACTACTCAAGGCCATGGAGGACCCTCTGCTTGTGGGGTATGCTTTACTCAAGGACATCCTACGGATCAATGTCCTCAACTGAGTGAGAATGGTGGTTGGGAGTCTGTGAATGCTATAGGAGGCTATCAAGGGAACCAAGGGGGCCCCCACGTCCAAGGTATGATCCATATTCGAATACCTATAACCCTGGATGGAGGGACCACCCCAACTTCAAATGGACCAACAATGAAAATGTTCAGAACCCTCTTGGTGGCAGTTTCCAACGTCCTCAAGGACCTCCCTATCAAAGACCTTACATGCCTCCTCAACACAACATAGGGAATTCAAATTCTCACTATGATAAGACGATAGAGGCATTGACTAATTCTACTCAGGCATTGACTAGTGCCACACAGACTTTGCTTCAAGGACAACAGACCAATGCCAAGGACATTGCAGAGCTCAAGAAGCAAATGGGACAAGTGGTGGACTTCATGACCAAGTTTCATGAGAGTGGTAAGCTTCCGAGCAACACAATTCCAAACCCAAAGGGAGGCTTTGAAGGTTCCACCAACTGAGGAGAAGAGGAAACCACGTCTAGGCTGAGAAGACGTTAAAACCAAGCGCTACTTGGGAGGCAACCCATGCAAATCAGATTTGCTTTCTTTATCCTTATATTTTATTTTTCGTTTTTGCTTTTTGAATTTAGTGTTATTTTCGTAAATTTCATCCCTATATGCTTAAGTGTTTCATTGCATGCTTTTAATTGATTACATTGAGGACAATGCAATATTTAAATGTGGGGGAAGGGATTTATATTTTTAGTCTTTTATTTTGAGTCATATATGGAAAAATACAAAAAAAAAAATTGAAAAATGTCAAAAATTTAAAAATTTTCATTGCTTTTGTTTTTGTTTGAGTCTTAGGATGCCCTTTCAACTGTCTAGGATGATTCTATATCTCTGAAATCATGATTAAAAGAGGATCACAAAATTGAGATGATTTAAACATGGTATTCTTTGGTTAATTGAGATATATGAAAAACATGTGCCTTGTAGTGGATATGGATTTCGAAACTTTGGTACAGAATATGAGCATGTTAGGATGAGTTTTGATTCATATAAACCCATGTGAGATAATTGAGCCATGTCCCTTTTTCTTGGAGTGATAAATGAAACATATATTCTTATTTTCTTGGCGATGTTTTGATGATCTCATTATTCTTTCATTTGATTGACTGCTTGCCATAGATTAAGTTTGATGGACTAGAGAATGCTAGAATTCACTCTTGTGCTTGTTGAGACGTTTGTCAATACATGGCCCTGATTCTGGAAGGGATAGAGACATCCTAGGAATTACCACCATTGCCATATAAACTTGTGTCCCCATTTGTGCCCGTCGTGGGACTCCCCTAGATAAGCCCCTTTGAGCCTACATTAAGCCTTTTCGTTCATCACCCTAAAATCCTTAACCATGAAGCTTAGTATAGTTACAACCCTACCCTTTGTTCTAAGAACTTAGTGGAGCTATCTTTTGAGACATACTACGTGGGTTTGGTGCTAAGGATGAAAATTGAGAAGAGGTGAAAGTTCAAGTGTGGGGGTAGACTTATCCATAAAAAAAAAATGTGTGAAAAAGCCGAGGAAAAGAAAGTGAAAAAGAAAAAAAATGTACGGCTAGAAAAGAAAAGAAAGAAATATTTATGGATTTTAGTCCCCCATACTTAGTGATTTTGGAGTCTGCTTTGAAATGAAGGCCCACTAAAGAAAAATTTGGCCTTTGTCCATTCACTATAGTTCAGGGGAAGTTTACAATGAAGATTGGGCCCAACATGAAGACATTAGGCCCCTTTTATGTTACCTCTAGGGAAAGTGACGTTTTTGCAATGCCTTGGTGGATTTCTTGAGGTCTCTACATCTACATATGCTCTGCTAGGTTTTTAGGACACTTTGATAAATTCTTACCTTTCATTTCTTTAAACCTTGAGCCTTAACCCATACAACCCTTGAGAAGACCTTCTTGATCCTTAAGATGGGACAGCCCTTGATGTGGAGATGAGTTACAAGAGTTGAACCTATGGCTTGGGTCCATCTGTGCAAGTAGTTGGTATCCTTCATGAGATCTTTAAAAAAAAATTATACATGTGCTTTCGTTTCTTGAATTATGTGATATACTTGCTATCTTTCACATATACTTGAGTGTATAAGCTTTTAAGCATTGCCATGATCTAAGAGAAGAAAGAGTGGATATAACTTGTGAGGATTTGAATCATACTTGTTTGAAGCATGCTTAACAGAAACCATCACCATTGTTCCTACCAAGTCCTACTTGTGTATATGTAACTTATGTGTTTTAATTAACTCTCGAATGCCTAAACATTTATTCTTGGTAAAGTGCTAATCTTGGTGTTGTGAAAGTAAGAGATTGCTGAGACAAAAAGTTGAAGGGCTATAGAGTCTTTGTATGTTTAGAGTCTTTAAATTTTCGTTGAGTCTTAGTGTGATTTTGCTAAGGGACTAGCAAAAGCTAAGTGTGGGGGAATTTGATAGGAGCATTTTAATGCGACGTTTTACTTGTTTTTCCCTGCATTTTCTGCGTTATTTCCTTAATAAAACCCTGTTTAGGAAAGTTTCCATTCTTTGATTGGGAAAGTTCCTATTTGTAGAAAGTTTCTATTTTTGTAGTTTCTATTTATCATTTTTAGTAAGTTTCCATTTTCAGTAGTTTCTATTTTTCATTTTTAGAAAGTTTCCCATTTTCATTTTAGGAAAGTTTCTATTTTTCTTACTAGTTTCTATTTTCAGGTCCTTGTCACAAATGAGCTGAAACGAGCTCACAAATGGAGAAAGAAGCTAGCCAACGTTGGAGGGAGACAAGATGAAGTACAAAGGGAAGCAGAAATGAAGAAAAGAAGTTTTCCTGGTCCAACCAGGAAACCCTGTCCAGAAAAGGAAAGCTTGCCAAAACAAGACTCTTGAGCCAACCATGAATGGAGATCGAATTAATGAAGTGACATGGCATGAGAGAAGCTTCTTGAAGACTCTAGATGATGACATGGCATAGAGGTGACGCATGGAGGCCCAAAAACTCTCAAGACTTGTTGGATTTTCGGCTAATTGGATAAAAGCCCACAAGAGCCCATGGAACTAGGGTTTGTGACGCAAACCCTAGCCCTAAAGATGTTTTGCCGTGAATTTGCAAGAGAGAAACAAGGAGGTGACGTGGAAAATCAGAAATTAAAAGGAGATTTTCTAGGGAGATTTTCTAGGGCTATTTTTATGGAAATAAATCAAGAGATAAACCCTAGAAGACTCCTAGCCGTCCAAGCCAAGAGGAAAACAAGGGAATGCCGTGCAAACCCTAGGGAATTCGGCCAAGAGATAATGAAGAGAGAAATTAGGGTTTTTGCCGTGAGGAAAAATCAGAAAAATAAAGAGATTTCGTGGAGATTTCTTAGGGAGCTTTTAAAGGAAAGAGAATATGTGTTGAACACAAAAAGCTCTCAAAGGAGTCTAGGTTCATCCCCCTTTATTCTCTAAATATATTGTTGCCGAAATTGGTGTATAAAATCAGAAATTATCTACATATTTCGGCAAGAATTATTTAGGGAATTAATATTGGAATTTTGTGATTGGTTGAACCACCTCATAGGGCTTATGTGGCAAGAAACCATTGGAGGAAATTATGTGGAGGAAGCAAGCACATGCCGTGAGTTTCTCTAGGGTTTTGGACGGCTTGGAAACAAAGGAGGCCGTGCTCCTATATATTCTTCCCCTTTCTCAACGTCAAGGAGTTGCTAGTTCCCACTTTTGCGTTTACACTTTGAGAAAAAAATCAGAAAACTCTCTCTAGCCTAGCCGTGTTCTTCTCCATCCTCTAGGGCAACCACGAAGTTCAAGCAAGGCCAAGGAAGAAGAAGACAAGCCGTGCACATCATCCATCACCATCCTTGAAGATTGCTTTCGAAATTCAAGAGACCATTCATCACTTCATTCATCTCATCTTCATCACGGTGTAATCCGATTCTCCTTGTACCTTTGCTTTGTATTTTCGTTGGTTTTGCCTTAGTTGACACATATGTATGAACAAGTGTTGTTTTCTGAAATTTTATGATTAATTGTTAATTTTCAGATTCATATATTGTGATTTATGGTTGCTTTTGTGTGAGTGTTGGATTAAATTTGCATGATAGAAATCTTTTGTATGATAATCTTGAATGGTTCGAAACATTTAGGGTTTTTATGTGAATGTTGCTACGAATTTGAGAACATGGATCAACTTTTTGGTTTTGTGTTCTTGAATCGATAAGTAGTAAAGGTTTTGTACAAAAACCGAGTTTAATCAAAGAAGATTGCAATTAGGTGGACTTTTTCATACTAAGTTGCACATTTGAGTTGATAGCCTTTCTAGGTGCTTAATGCATTAAACATGACATGATTGACTAGCTTTCTAGGGTTTGATTGCATGTTTGATAGAATTAATCTAGGTGCTTTCGCTTAGGTTAATTAGCATTGAAAGTAAAATATGGGAAATTGTTTGCTTTTGAACGTTTTACATGATCAACTCCTCTTGCATGGCTATGATGAACAATGATGAACTTGAATCAATTTTAATCATGAGTTTCGAATTTGATCTTTGTTCTTGCATCCCATTTATATTTTTATGTTTTTGCATTTTAATTATTTTCTTAACTTAGTTTAAAACTAGAAAACCAAAAATCAAAAATCCCCCCTTTTTCGTAAATATGTATATATTTTGTTATATTTTTGTAAATATTATACTTTGTTTTAATTTTAATTGTTTAATTGTTTGACAATGACAGGTGTACCCTCAATCCCCGGAATAGAACGATCCCTATTTACTTTATACTACTAATGACATTTCAGGGTTAAATTGGTCGCTCCCAAAAGCGACATCAAAGGTCCACAGAATTGAGCAGAAATGAAGAAATAAGCTTTCCTGTTCCAACCAGGAAACCCTGTGAAAAGGAGGAGAGCTTACCAAGCAAGTTTCCAACGCAACCATGAAAAAGAAATGGAAAAATGAAGTGTAATGACGTTGGAGGATGAAAAGGCTTGAAGTTGACGCAACAAGTCCCAAGAACTCTATGGATTGACTTGGATTTTCGGCAAAATAGATCAAGGCCCATAAAGCCCATGGAATTAGGGTTTGTGACGCATGGATAAAACCCTAGGGATGTTTTGCCGTGAAAACCAAAGGGAAGAGAGAAAGTTGGCGTGAAAATCAAGAAGAAAATAAAAGATTACGCCAAGAGATTTTCTAGGGTGGAGTTTATGGAAAGAAAATGTGGACATCAAGAAAAGGCTCAAATGGCGTCTAGATGCATTCCTAGATTCTCTAAAGGTATTTTGGCCGAATTACAAGATAAAAATCAGAATATATTCATGCAATTTCGGCAAGAATATATTAGCGAATCATCTTGGAGTTTTGTGATTGGTTGGATGACACACTAGGGCTTACTTGGCAATTTTTCATTGGTGGAAGCTATGTGGACTTATTAAATTAATTCCATGGAAATAAACAGAAAATCACGGCTCTCTCCCGAAGACGTCAAGACATCATCCCATAATTCAGAAATTACTTTATACACGAAAGCTCTCTCCATTCTCCAGTTCATCTTCTGCGTTCTCAAGCAAGGGAGGAAGAAGCAAGAAGAAGCCGTGAGCCCTCTCCCATTCCACCTTGAAGCCGTGAGGTTTTGAAGCTTGCTTTCAAGTTTCATTAGTTCATCATTCGAGTTCTTCATCACCATCTCATTCACGGTGTAATTCAACCTTCTTTCTTGTAATCACTTTTGATTCCCCTTGTTTGATTTCGTTAGAAGTTGTTCTAGTTAACATTGATGTTTGAACAAAGTTTAAATCTGAAATTTTATGATTGAATGAGTATTTTCGATTCTTATGTTGTGATTCCAATGTTGCTTTTGTGTGATTGTTCAATTAGATTTGCTTAATTGATAGCTCTTATATGTTGATTCTAATTGGTTCAAAACTTTTAGGATTTATGTATGAGTGGATTTAAGAACATGATTCAACTTATTGTTTTGTGAACTTGAATCGAAAGTAGTAAAGGTTTTCGACAAAAATCGAATTCAATTGAAAAGGATTGCAATTAGATGAACTTATTCATACTAAGTTGTGCAATTGAGTTGATAGCTGATACACTTTTTGCAAGCGCACAATTTAACCCTGAAATGTCATTAGTAGTACGTAATAAATAGGGATCGTTCTATTCCGGGGATTGAGGGTACACCTGTCAATGTAGGACAAACAAACAATTAAAATTAAAACAAAGTATAATATTCACAAAGGTATTCACAATTATAAACATTATTTACGAAAATAGGGGGGATTTTGTTTTTGGTTTTCTTTTTCGAAAATAAAACTAAGTTAACAAAACAATTAAAATGTAAAAACATAAAAATACAAATGGAATGAGAGAACAAAGATCAAAACAGAAATATATGATTAAAATCGATTCAAGTTCTAACATTGTTCATCATAGTCATGCAAGAGGAGTTGATCATGTGAAACGTTAAAAGCAAACAATTTCCCATATTTTACTTTTCAATGCTAATTAATCTAAGTGAAAGCACAAAGACTGATCCTATCAAACATGCATTCAAGCCCTAGAAAGCTAGTCAATCACAACATGTTCAACGCAATAAGCACCTAGAAAGGCTATCAACTCAAGTGTGCAACTTAGTATGAAAAAGTCCACCTAATTGCAATCCTCTTTGATTAAATTCGGTTTTTGCACAAAACCTTTACTACTTATTGATTCAAGAACACAAAACCAAAAAGTTGATTCATGTTCTCAAATTCGTAGCACCAATCATATAAAAACCCTAAAAGTTTCGAACCATTTAAGATTAATATACAAAAGATTTCTATCATGCAAATTTAATCAAACACTCACACAAAAGCAACCATAAATCGCAATATATGAATCTGAAAATATCAATTAATCATAAAAATTCCAGAATTCAACAATTGTTCAAACATATATGTCAACTAAGGCAAAACCAACGAAATACAAAGCAAATGTTACAAAGGAGAATCGGATTACACCGTGGATGAAGATGAGATGAACGAATTGATGTGGTCTCTTGAATTTCGAAAGCAATCTTCAAGGTGGAGGATGGATGATGCTCACGGCTTGTCTTCTTCTTCCTTGGCCTTGCTTGAGCTTCGTGGTTTGCCCTAGAGGATGGAGAAGAGCACGGCTAAGCTAGAGAGTTTTCTGATTTTTTTCTCAAGTGTAGAATGTAAAGAATGGGAACCCCCTGACGTTGAGAAAGAGGGAGCTTATATAGGGGACGGCCTCTTGGTCTCCAAGCCGTGCAAAAACCCTAAGAAACCTCACGACATGTGCTTGATAACTCCACATAATTTCCTCCAATGCTTGCTTGCCACATAAGCCCTATGAGGTGGTCCAACCAATCACAAAATTCCAATATTAATTCCCTAAATAATCTTGCCGAAATATATAGAGATAATTTCTTATTTTCTTCACCAATTTCGGCAACAATATATTTAGAGAATATAGGGGGACGAATCTAGACTCCTTTGAGAGCTTTTTGCATTCAACACATATTCTCTTTCCTTTAAAAGCTCCCTAAGAAATCTCCATCGAAATCTCTTTTAATTTTCTGATTTTTCTCACGGCAAACCCTAGTTTCTCTCTTCATTATCTCTTGGCCGAATTCTCTAGGGTTTGCACGGCAATCCCTCCTTTTTCTCTTGGCTTTGGCGGCTAGGAGTCTTCTAGGGTTTATCTCTAGCGTCAAAAACCCTAATTGCATGGGCTTTATGGGCCTTTGATCCATTTGCCGAAAATCCACTTCATTCTTGAGAGTTCTTGGGCCTTGTTGCTTCTCATTCAAGCCTTGTCATCTTCCAACGTCATAACACTTTATTTTTCCATTTCTTTTTCATAGTAACGTTGGAAACTTCATTGGTGAGCTTTCCTCCTTTTCGCAGGGTTTCCTGGTTGGACCAGGAAAACTTCTTTTCTTCATTTCTGCTCATTTCTGTGGCTCATTGTTTCTCATTTTTGCTCCCCTTGACTTTCGCAAGCTCCTCTTTCCATTTGTGAGTTCATTTCCACTTTTTAGCTCGGAGGTCCTGAAAATAGAAACTAGTAAGAAAAATAGAAACTTTCCTAAAATGAAAAATGGCAACTTTCCTAAACTGAAAATGGGAAACTTTCTAAAAATGAAAAATAGAAACTACAAAAATAGAAACTATCTACAAATAGGAACTTTCCCAATCAAAGAATGGAAACTTTCCTAAACAGAGTTTTATTAAGGAAATAACGCATAAAATGTAGGGAAATGCAGTTAAAACGTCGCATTAAAATGCTCCTATCAATAGCCTTTCTATGTGTTTCATGCGTTAAACATGTTATGATTATCTAGCTTTCTAGTGCTTGAATGCATGTTTGATAGGATTAGTCTTTGTGCTGTCACTTAGATTAATTAGCATTGAAAAGTAAAATATGGGAAATTGTTTGCTTCGAATGTTTCACATGATCAATTCCTTTCACATGACTTGGAAGAACAATTGTAAGGTTAATTCGAATTCAATTATAAACTTGGTTTTGATCTTTGTTTCTTACGTTTCATTCTTGTATTTGTGTTTTTGTTTATACTTAGTTTTTATTCTTTCTTTTAATTTTTGAAAACCAAACCCTAAAACCCCCCTAAATTCATAAATAGTGTTTATATGTGTGAATATTATACTTTGTTTTTATTTTAATTGTTTAATTGTCTTACAATGACAGGTGTACCCTCAATCCCCGGAATAGAACGATCCCTACTTGCTTATACTACTAAGGATATTTATAGGGTTAAATTATATGCTTGCTCAAAGCGTATCAATTTTTGGCGCCCTTGCCAGGGATTGAAAAATCACTTGTTGAAGTGTGAATAATAGTTGGATAAATTGTTGTTTTCGTAAATATCATATATTTGTTTATATTGTGTTCGAAAATTTAGTAAAATACTTAGGTTGTTATTTATATTATTGAATACGAGTTTATTGTGAGTTGTAAATTAAAGAGGAATAGGTGAAGTCATGTTTATTAATATTGACCTAAACCCCTTATTGGTACCTAGTTCAGGTCCCTTAAGATTGAGGGCGGTCTTTATTAACATTCATTGAACTGTCTTCATACTTAGGACCTTTTTCATCTAAGTAAGTATAGTCTATGTGGGATGGTGTCTAGGAAGGGGACAACGTTCATAACGGGTTTTGGATCCAGAAGTGCTTACAAATGGGCCTAAACCATATTGTGGGAGTAGCTCATGCCAAAATGGATTCTGCCTCTTGTGTTCGCCCTCCCTTACTTGGCCATTTCAGTAAGGTTGCCCAAAGGATGTAGGAGGGACTTTGTGTCTAGACAACTATACTTGGGCCGCATGTCCACTTGATTTACCACTTGGAATTTAATTCGACATCAATGATATGTATAGCAAAAGAAAATGTTGTGATACACTAAGGTATATTGGATTAAACAGTCTTGAAAAGGGTAGCTGTTTCAGTCCCATTGCACATCGAGACTCCCTGTTCCCGTACATATGTGTTGAAATAATTGAAAATAAAAGAAAAGAAAAGAAATAATTGTACATGATTTTCGTAAATAATACAAAATGGTTTATGAGAGTGTGAATTTTATTATAAGTTTTTGACCATAATGGAATAGGTGAAGGACTTTGTCTTTAACATTAGTCATGCACCCTTTTCTCTCATGTGGCGCACCTTAGTAGCATAGGGTGTCTAGGTTGATTGGATACGAGAAGTGCAAGCAAAGGGTCTCGTCTCCTGCTAAACAACTGAGCTGAGCTCCGCCAAAATTGTTCCTCTACTACCTGGCTCTATGTGAAAAGAGTTACCAAAAGATTGAGGAGGGCGACTAGTATTAAGGATTGAGCCCTTGGGCCGCACGTCTAAACTTTGGTTAAGGGCTTATAATGGGATTCAAGCTTTTATTAACTATGTCACACCCTAACTAAAAATTTGTACATATATGTGACATTTTATTTTGTGAAGATTTTGTATATTATACGTCTCTTTATAATTGTAAAAATCGTGAATAGTAACATTTTTGTATAAATTATTTACTAAATTGTGAATAGTAACTTGTATTTACTTTACTATACAATTTACTAACTTCTTTAACTCTTAATGATATTCAGGATTCCATGAATGACCGAGTTTTCTAAACTCTCTACTAAACAAGAAATTGAAGAGAGACTTGCTCGTTTGAAGAATCCTTCACAACTTGAGTACAGAAAACCCTCTCCTTCGACATTTAAGGACTACATATTTAACGAGCAAGGGAAGAGGCTCTTTCCTTCTGAGGAGTTCGCATCACCTAGTGTTTCGTCTAACTCACCTTCACTTCAGACTACACCTCTTTGCTCACCACCCCCTGAAAAAGAAGAGAACGAAAAGATGGCTTCTATTAGAGAACTCTCTTCATCTGTGGTTCAAGGAGGACTTCCCACAAGTATTGTATACCCTGCCCCTGCTATAGGGAAGACTGCAGATTTCGAGCTAAAGAGTGGACTACTACATAGGCTCCCTATGTTCCATGGCCTTAATATGGAAGACGCAAACAAGCATCTCCGAGAATTCCAATCTGTGTGTATCAACATGCTACTGATACGCTCAAAGCAAGCATATAATTTAACCCTAGAAATATCATTAGTAGTATAAGCAAGTAGGGATCGTTCTATTCTGGGGATTGAGGGTACACCTGTCAATGTAAGACAATTTAAAAAATTAAAATAAAAACAAAGTATAATATTCACACATAAACACTATTCACGAATTTAGGGGGGTTTTAGGTTTTTGGTTTTTTGAAAATTAAAAACAAGAATTAAAACTAAGTATAAACAAAAACACAAATACAAGAATGAAATGTAAGAAACAAAGATTAAAACCAAGTTCATGATTAAATTCGAATTAACCTTATAGTTGTTCTTCCAAGTCATGTGAAAGGAGTTGATCATGTGAAACATTAGAAAGCAAACGATTTCCCATATTTTACTTTCAACGCTAATTAATCTAAGTGAAAGCACAAAGACTAATCCTATCAAATATGCATTCAAGCTCTAAAAAGCTAGACAATCATACGTATTCAACGCATGAAGTACATAGAAAGGCTATCAACTCAAGTGTACAACTTAGTATGAATAAGTTCACCTAATTGCAATCCTTTTCAATTGAATTCGATTTTTGTCCAAAACCTTTACTACTTCCGATTTAAGTTCATAACACAAAAAGTTGAATCATGTTCTTAAATCTAGCACCACTCATATATAAACCCTAAAAGTTTCGAACCAATTAAGATTAACATACAAGAGATATCAATTAAGCAAATTCAATCGAATAATCACACATAAGCAAAGTTGGAATCACAAAAATAGAATCAAAATCTTCATTCAATCATAAAATTTCAGAATTTAAACCTTGTTCAAACATCAATGTTAACTAGAACAATCTCTAACGAAATCAAACAAGGAGAATCAAAAGTGATTACAAGAAAGAAGGTTGAATTACACCGTGAATGGAGATGGTGATGAAGAATTCGAATGATGAACTAATTAAACTCGAAAGCAAGCTTCAAAAGGGCACGGCTTCAAGGTGGAATGGTGGAGATGAGCACGGCTTCTTCTTGCTTCTTCCTTCCTTGCTTGAAAACGCCAAAAGATGAACTAGAGAATGGAGAGAGCTTTCGCGTAGAGAGAATTTTCTGAATTATGTGGTCCCTTTTCGTCTCATATTCGCTCGTCTTGATGTTCGCAAGCTCCTCTTTCCATTCGTGAATTCATTTCCACTTTTTAGCTCGGAGGTCCTGAAAATAGAAACTATTACTGAAAATAGAAACTTTCCTAAAACGAAAAATAGAAACTTTCCTAAACTAAGAATGGAAACAAGCCAAAAATGAGAAATAGAAACTACAGAAATGGAAACTTTCTACAATAAGGAACTTTCCCAATCAAAGAATGTAAACTTTCCCAAAAAGGTATTTTTCAAGGAAATGGCGCAGAAAATGTATGGAAAAACAGTTAAAACGTCGCATTAAAATGCTCCTATCAAATTCCCCCACACTTAGCTTTTGCTAGTCCCTTAGCAAAATCACAACACAGACACGACTACGACTCAACAAAAATTAAAGACTCGACACATAATGATAGGAGCATTTTTATGCGACATTTTAATAATTATTTCCTCATATTTTTCTTAGTTATTTTCCTTTATTTAATCATTTTTTTTAGTTTTTATTTTATAGGTACATTGAAATAAATGGAGAAGAAATGAGCTGAAATGAAGAAATGGAGTTTTCCTGGTCCAACTAGGAATCCTAGTCAACGCAGGAATCCTGATGAGGCTAGGAAACCTGAAGGCATTAGGAGACTACATGGCTTGAAGATATTATGGGAGATTAAATCTGATTTTTGCATGGGAAATGATGGAGATAATGTGGAAATCAAGGAGATTACATTGAGAAAATCAAGGGAGAGTTTCAAGGGATTGTGCAACAAGAAAAGGCTCAAAACAAGTCCAGATTCGTTCCTTAATTCCCTCAAGATATGTTGGCTGAAATTAGAGAATAAAATCTGCAATTTTAATGTGGGAATCAAGAGAAAATCAAGGGGAGGACATTAAGGATAAAGCCATGGAGAGATTTAAGGGAAGAAAGGTCCAAAATGCATCCAGATACATTGTCTAGGTTCATGCCTAGATATTTGGCCGAAAATTAAGAGAAAAATCAGAAATAATCTTGGGAAAATCAGCAACAATATATTAGGGATTGATTTTGGAGGTTTCTTATTGGTTAGATGACATAGCAGAGCTGACGTGGCGTTCTCTGATTGGCTAATACTGTGTGGATAAATCTTGAAGACTTGGAGACTAAGTTGCCATCCTCCTATAAATAGGAGCATTCTCTACACAACACAAACACACCATCAAACAGAAGAACAACACCACAACACCACAACACCTCTTCATTCAGAAAAATTCTCTCCATTCTCTAGTTGCAAAGCTCTGCGTTTTCAAGCAAGGAGAGGAAGAAGAAGAATGAGCCGTGAAGATCATATCCTCCATCATCCACCTTGAAGGCTTGCTTCCAAGATTCAAGATCCAATCATCTAGCTCTCCATCTCCATCTCCACTCACGGTGTAATTCGTTCCTTTTCCTTGTAACCTTTTTGGTTTCCTTGTTTGATTTCGTATGAACTTGTTTCTAGTTAACAATAACGTTTAGGGCAAAGTTTAAGCCCAATTTCTATGTTTAAATAAAGTTTTCGAATTCTATAATTGAGATTCTAAGTTGCTTATGTGAGTTTGTTCTATTAAATTTGCTTTACAGAAAACTTTTATATGTTTATCTTATTTGGGTCGACACTTATAGGATTTGCATGTAATTGGTGCTAGGTTTAAGAACATGAATCAACTTTTTGCTTTGTGTAACTTGAATCAAAAGTAGTAAAGGTTCTGGACAAGAATCGAATTTAATTGAAGAGGATTGCAATTAGGTGGACTTTTCCATAACTAAGTTGTACACTTGAGTTGATAGCCTTTCTCTATGTGTAATGCGTTAAACATGTTATGATTAACTAGCTTTCTAGTGCTTGAATGCATGTTTAATAGGATTGATCTAGGTGCTTTCGCTTAGGTTAATTAGCATTGAAAAGTAAAATATGGGAAATCATTTGCTTTCGAATGTTTCACATGATCAACTCCTTTCTCATGACTTAGATGAACAATTATAGGGTTTGAATCGAATTTGATTACATGGAATTGGTTTTGATCTTTGTTCCTTGCGTTCCACCCTTGTATATATGTTTTTACGTTTTCTTTATTTGATTTACTTTAACTTTTGATTTTATAATTCTTAAACCTCCCTTTTATTTCGTTATTTGTATATATTCTTTTTGTAAATAATACTTTTTACTTTTACTAATTAATTAATTATTTTTGCAATTACAGGTGTACCCTCAATCCCCGGAATAGAACGATCCCTATTTACTATATACTAACGATGACATTTCAGGGTTAAATTATGCGCTTGCTTTTAGCTGCATCAATTTTTGGCGCCGTTGCCGGGGATTGAAAAATCACTTGTTTTTATTTATAATTGTTGTATATAAATTGTTTGAAACTTTTTTTAAATTAACTAGGATGTTTTTTATATTGTTGAATAAAATGTTTAATTGTAAGTTGTAAATTGAATGGAATAGGTGAAGTCTCTTTTTTTAATATTGGCCTAAACCCCTTATTGGTACATAGTTCAGGTCCCTTAAGGTTGAGGGCGGCCTTTATTAACACTTGTTGAACTGTCTTCACACTTATGATCTTTTTCATCTTAGTAAGTATAGCCTATGTGGAATGGTGTCTAGGAAGGGGACAACGTTCATGACCGGTTTTTGAATCCAGAAGTGCTTACAAATGGGCCTAAACCACTATGTGGGAGTAGCTCATGCCAAAATGGATTCTGCCTCTCGTGTTCGTCCTCCCTCACCTGGCCATTTCAGTAAGGTTGCCCATAGGATGTAAGAGGGACTTTGTGTCTAGACGACTATACTTGGGCCGCATGTCCACTTGATTTACCGCTTGGAATTAGATTCGATATCAATAATATTTATAACAAAATAAAATGTTGTGATACACTAAGGTACAAAAAAAAACACTTGTGTAAATATTTTTCGTGCTTTTTTTTTTTACTCATGATGCACTCGAAAGCTGATGCGGCTGAAATAGCCTCACAATTTAACCCTGCAAAATGTAGTTGTCAGTATAGGATAAGCAGGGATCGTTCAGTCCGGGGATTGTAGGGTACACCTACACTAAAAGGTCAATTAACAAATAAAAGAATAAAATGGGGGGTTTTGAAATTTGGTTCCTAATCTACTTAAAATAAAAACGAAACAAATAAAACTATATACAATGATCGACTTCCCTAACCTTGACCAATACCACTAAGAAATTACTAAGTATAAAAACAGAAAATCAATTTCAACATGCTACAAAAATGTGCCCATCTTAAATGCCTAGATAAGAGCCTAAATGAAAAGCCTCAGCGGATCAATCCACTTATCTGATTCATTCTAATGTAGGCTTGGAACGGAAAAGTCCTTACCAAGCCTAATACTACTAATTTTCGAAAACACTCAGCGTAATTCTCTTAACTAGTAGTATTATCTAACCCTCGAATCAACTCACACGTGCAAATTAACCATTAGACATAGAATTTAACACGTAATCTCCAGAATCGTTTAACCATTGAACATAGTTTTTACCACTTTTTAGAACTAATTGCTACTTGTTTAACTCAGCGTCTTAACAAATAACAATTACTCTTGGCAAATTAAGAAAACACACAAGAACTCTCACCGTTATTCTAGCATGTAAACTTATGAACCTAACTCTGAAAATTACCTAAACACGTAAAAGGGCACAAGATTGTAACATGCATCATAAAAGAATTCTCAAAATTAACTCAATAATAAACTGAAAATCTCAAAAATATTAATAAAAATATTCTGAAAATTTCATGTCTCCAATTACACAACTCACAAATTGAAACACACAAAACCGAAACAAAAATTATAAGTAGAGTCATAGTTACACTTTGAAGCTTTCCTCAGCGGCTTAGCAACAAGGTGATGAACTTGTCTCTACTATGGTGGTGGAGTGTCCTTGACTCAGCGCCTTAGAGCTTTGTAGATTGATGGATGGATGGTGGTCACGGTCTTGTAAGATATGGAGGTTTGAGGAGTGAATTGGGTAGTCTTGGAATGCTCTTGGCTGGGAAGTGATCTTGGCTGGGAAGTGATGCAAATTCAGTTCTGGACGTTGCCTATTTATAGGGGAGCATTGGTTGGCTTTCCCAACTGAAACGTCTTCTTTATGGCCTTAACTCCTCTCATAATGGGGCAATTCCTTTAATTTCCAAGCTGAAACGTCTTTCTCTTATTTATTTTTCCAGCTGAAACATCATTTTCTTTTATTCCTCAACTGAAAACATATTTTCTCCTTTATTTCCCAACTGAAAACGTCTTTCTCTTATTTATTTTCCAGCTGAAACGTCTTTCTCTTTTATTCCTCAACTGAAAACATCTTTTCTCCTTTATTTCCCTTCTTCATTGCTTGGTCAAATATCTTAATGCTTTATTTTATGACTCCATCATTGCTGTTTCCAAGAGTTCAACCAGGCAACGTTTCCTACAACAAGCAGGAGAATATCAGAATTTTCTAGAGAAAATAAAGAGAAATTAAAATGTAAAGACCGCAAAAATAGTTGACAGTTAGGAATCCTGATCCAGCTAGGATTTTTCATGAATTTTACTTTTTCCGCCTATTTCACTCCAAACACTCAACAAAACTTTCAAAATGACTTAATGACTAAAAACACAAAACTTAAGGGAGAAACAAGGCTAAAATGAGGCACATAATTAATAATATCATCACACTTTTTTGCTCCTATCAAAAGCAAGCACATAATTTAACCCTGAAATGTCATTAGTAGTATAAAGTAAATAGGGATCGTTCTATTCCGGGGATTGAGGGTACACCTGTCATTTTCAAACAATTAAACAATTAAAATTAAAACAAAGTATAATATTCACAAAGGTATTCACAATTATAAACATTATTTAAGAAAATAAGGGGGGATTTTGTTTTTGGTTTTCTTTTGCCGAAAATAAATACTAAGTTAACTAAATAATTAAAATGTAAAAACATAAAAACACAAATGGGATGTGAGTACAAGGATCAAAGTCGAAACTCATGATTAAAATTGATTCAAGTTCATCATTGTTCATCATAGTCATGCAAGAGGAGTTGATCATGTGAAACGTTAAAAGCAAACAATTCCCCATATTTTACTTTCAATGCTAATTAATCTAAGTGAAAGCACATAGACTAATCCTATCAAACATGCATTCAAGCCCTAGAAAGCTAGTCAATCACACAAGTTTAACGCAATAAGCACCTAGAAAGGCTATCAACTCAAATGTGCAACTTAGTATGAAAAAGTTCACCTAATTGCAATCTTCTTTGATTAAATTCGGTTTTTGCACAAAACCTTTACTACTTATTGATTCAAGAACACAAAACCAAAAAGTTGATCCATGTTCTCAAATTCATAGCAACAATCATATAAAAACCCTAAATGTTTCGAACCATTCAAGCTTATCATACAAAAGATTTCTATCATGCAAATTTAATCAAACACTCACACAAAAGCAACCATAAATCGCAATATATGAATCTGAAAATTAACAATTAATCATAAAATTTCAGAAATCAACAATTGTTCAAACATATGTGTCAACTAAGGCATAACCAACGAAAATTACAAAGCAAAGGTTACAAGGAGAATCGAATTACACCGTGATGAAGGTGAGATGAATGAAGTGATGAATGGTCTCTTGAATTTCGAAAGCAATCTTCAAGGATGGTGATGGATGATGTGCACGGCTTGTCTTCTTCTTCCTTGGCCTTGCTTGAACTTCGTGGTTGCCCTAGAGGATGGAGATGAACACGGCTAGGCTAGAGAGAGTTTTCTGATTTTTTCTTCAAAGTGTAAAACGTAAAAGTGGGAACTCCTTGACGTTGAGAATGTGTGAGAATATATAGGGGACGGCCCCTAGGTCTCCAAGCCGTCCAAAACCCTAGTGAAACTCACGGCAATAGCTTGCTTCCTCCACATAATTTCCTCCAATGATTTCTTGCCACATAAGCCCTATGAGGTGGTTCAACCAATCACAAAATTCCAATATTAATTCCCTAAATAATTCTTGCCGAATTAAAGAGATAATTTCTGATTTTATGCTTCCAAATTCGGCCAAAACTCTTTAGGGAATGTAGGAATGTATCTAGACTTCTTTTGAGCTTTTCTTGGTCTCCACCTTTTTCTCTTTCCTTAAAAATCTCTAGGGAATATCTTTTGGCGTCATCTTGCTAGGGTTTCACGTTGCCTCCCTTGTTTTCCTCTTCATTCTTCACGGCAATCCTTCTAGGGTTTATTTCCAAGTATTTTCTTTCCATAAAAATAGCCCTAGAAAATCTCCCTAGAAAATCTCCACATATAATTCTGATTTTTGGGCGCCACTTCCTTGTTTCTCTCTTCATCTTGGACGGCAAAACTCCCCTAGGTTTTATTCATGCGTCAAAAACCCTAGTTGCATGGGCTTTTGTGGGCCTTTTATCCATTTGCCGAAAATCCACTTCATTCTTGAGAGTTCTTGGGCCTTGTTGCTTCAACTTCAAGCCTTGTCACCTTCCAACGTCATAACACTTCATTTTTCCATTTCTTTTTCATGATAACGTTGGAAACTTCATAGGTGGGCTTTCCTCCTTTTCGCAGGGTTTCCTGGTTGGACCAGGAAAACTTCTTTTCTTCATTTCTGCTCATTTCTGTGGCTCATTGTTTCTCATCTTTGCTCCCCTTGACTTTCGCAAGCTCCTCTTTCCATTTGTGAGCTCATTTCCACTTTTTAGCTCGGAGGTCCTGAAAATAGAAACTAGTAAGAAAAATAGAAACTTTCCTAAAATGAAAAATGGCAACTTTCCTAAACTGAAAATGGGAAACTTTCTAAAAATGAAAATAGAAACTACTGAAAAATAGAAACTTTCTACATATAGGAACTTTTCCAGTCGAAGAATGGAAACTTTCCTAAATAGAGTTTTATTAAGGAAATAACGCAGAAAATGTAGGGAATTGCAGTTAAAACGTCGCATTAAAATGCTCCTATCAACTCACTTGTGTACTTAACTTGTGTCTTATGTATATTGTACTTGTTAATTATACTTGTAGTTTGTATTCCTTAGTTACTTATTTGTATATTTTGTATTTCTTTTTTAATTATAGTCACTAACTTTATTTAATGGAGGTTCCGTCTGGCTGAAAGACGTTAAACTCAAGCGCTGCTTGGGGAGGCAACCCAATTCAGAAGCAGCTGTGAAGGAGTCAATAACACAGATTTGCTTTCTCTTTCCCTATTTCTTTTACTTTTCAATTTTCTCCTTTATTTTTGTAGTCTTTTCGTAAATACCTTCTATTTATGCTTATTTGTTTCATTGCATGCTTATAATTGATTACATTGAGGACAATGCAATATTTAAGTGTGGGGGAAGGGATTTACACTTTTGTCTTGAGTCATATATATAAAAAATAAAAAATAAAATCAAAAAATGTCAAAAAATTAAAAAATTTTCATTGCTTTTATTTTTGTTTTGAGTCATAGGATGCCTTTTCAACTGTCTAGGATGAGCTTATATCTCTGAAATTATGGCTAAAAGAGGATCACAATATTGAGATGATTTTAAATGGTATTCTTTAGTTAATTGAGATATATGAAAAATGTATACATGTGTAGTGGATATGAATTTCGTGACCTTGGTACAGAATATTGATAGGAGCATTTTAATGCGACGTTTTAACTGCATTTCCCTACATTTTCTGTGTTATTTCCTTAATAAAACTCTGTTTAGGAAAGTTTCCATTCTTCGATTGGGAAAGTTCATATTTGTTGAAAGTTTCTATTTTTGTAGTTTCTATTTTTCATTTTTGGAAAGTTTCCATTTTCAGTTTAGGAAAGTTGCCATTTTTCATTTTAGGAAAGTTTCTATTTTTCTTACTAGTTTCTATTTTCAGGACCTCGGAGCTAAAAAGTGGAAATGAACTCACAAATGGAAAGAGGAGCTCGCCGATGTTGGAAGGAGACAAAATGAGATACAAAGGGCTGCATAAATAAGCTGAAAAGAAGAAATGAAGTTTTCCTGGTTCAACCAGGAAATCCTGTTTCAACCAGGAAACCTTGTCCAGAAGAGGAAACCCTGCCAAAACAAGACTCTTGAGTCAACCAAGAAAGGAAAGCAGAAAAATGAAGTGTCATGGCATTGAAAGAAGCTTCTTGAAGACATTAGAAGATGACATGGCTTGAAGGTGACGCACAAAGGCCCAAGAACTCTCAAGAGGTTATGGATTTTGGCAAATGGATAAAGGCCCATGGAAATTAGGGTTTGTGACACATGAGAGATATTTTTGGAGAATATATATGTGTTTGCCGTAAAATACAAAGAGGAAAAGGAGGAGGTAACATGAAAATCTGAAAATATAATTGAAGATTTTGATTGGAGTAATTCAAAGGAGATTTTTAAGGGCAAAGAGATATTCTTGGAAGATTTAAATGTGATTTTTGGCCGAAAATGGTGAAGCAAATCAGCATTAATTTATGGAATTTCGGCAATTACTTTCCCAAGGATATTTGTGGCCGAAATTGGTGAAGCAAATCAGAATTTATTTATGGAATTTCGGCAATTACTCTCTCCTAAGATATTCTTGGCCGAAATTAATGAAGAAAATCAGAAAATCCTTATATAATTTCGGCAAGGATATATATTAAAGGAATTTAGGGAATTAATTTGGAGAGTTTTGATTGGTTAGATGACACACCAAGGCTTACTTGGCATTCTACGATTGGTTGGACCACATCACAAGGCTTACTTGGCATCATACCATTGGTTGAAGTGATGTGGAAATTTCTGATTGCTTGGAGAACCCTAGCCGTGCCCCTATATATTCTCCCCTTTTCTCAACGTCAGGGGTTCCTCTCCCCCATACAATTTACACTTTAGAAAAAAATCAAAAAATTCTCTCTAGCCTAGCCGTGAGTTCTACCACCCTCTAGTCATCTCCACGAGTTCAAGCAAGGCCAAAGGAAGAAGAAGAATTGCCGTGAGCATCATCCTCCATCTCCAACCTTGAAGCTTGCTTTCGAGATTCAAGAGACCACCTCCTCAATTTGTTCATCTCATCTTCATCCACGGTGTAATCCGATTCTCCTTTGTAACCTTTTCTTTGAATTTCGTTGGTTATGAACTAGTTGACATATATGTATGAACAAAGTATTATTTCTGGAATTTTTATGATTAATTGATAATTTCAGATTCATATATTGCGATTTATGGTTGGTTTTGTGTGAGTGTTTGATTAAATTTGCATGATAGATAACTTTTGTATTTTAATCTTATGTGGTTGCAAACACTTAGGGTTTTTATATGATTGGTGCTACGAATTTGAGAACATGAATCAACTTTTTGGTTTTGTGTTCTTGAATCAATAAGTATGATAGGAGCAAAAAGTGTGACGATATTATTGAATATGTGCCCCATTTTAGCCTTGTTTCTCCCTTAAGTTTAGTGTGTTGAGTCATTGAGTCGTTTTTAGAGTCTTGTTGAGTGTTTGGAGTGAAATAGGCGGAAAAAGTAAAATTCATGAAAAATCCTAGCTGGATCAGGATTCTTAACTGTCAACTGTTTTTGCGGTCTTTACATTTTATTTTCTCTAGAAAATTCTGATATTCTCCTGCTTGTTGTAGGAAACCTTGCTTAGTTGAACTCTTGGAAACAACAATGATGGAGTCATAAAATAAAGCATTAAGATATTTGACCAAGCAATGAAGAAGGAGAATAAAGGAGAAAGACGTTTTCAGTTGGGGAATAAAGGAGAAAGATGTTTTCAGTTGAAGAATAAAAGAGAAAGATGTTTCAGCTGGAAAATAAATAAGAGAAAAACGTTTCAGCTTGGAAATTAAAGGAATTGCCCCATTATGAGAGGAATTATGGCCATAAAGGAGACGTTTTAGATGGGAAATCTAACCAATGCTCCCCTATAAATAGGCAACGTTCAGAATAGAACTGGCATCGCTTCCCTGCCAAGATCGCTTCCCAGCCAAGATCGCTTCCCAGCCAAGATCACTTCCCAGCCAAGATCATTCCAAGACTACCCAATTCACTCCTCAAACCTCCATATCTTACAAGACCGTGACCACCATCCATCCATCAATCTACAAAGTTCTAAGGCGCTGAGTCAAGGACGCTCCACCACCATCGCAGAGACGAGTTCATCACCGTGTTGCTAAGCCGCTGAGGAAAGCTTCAAAGTGTAACTATGACTCTACTTATAATTTTTGTTTCGGTTTTGTGTGTTTCAATTTGTGAGTTGTGTAATTGGAGACATGAAATTTTCAGAATATTTTTATTAATATTTTTGAGATTTTCAGTTTATTATTGAGTTATTTTTGAGAATTCTTTTATGATGCATGTTACAATCTTGTGCCCTTTTATGTGTTTTGGTAATTTTCAGAGTTAGGTTAATAAGTTTGCATGCTAGAATAACGGTGAGAGTTTTTGTGTGTTTGCTTAATTTGCCAAGAGTAATTGTTATTTGTTAAGACGCTGAGTTAAACAAGTAGCAATTAGTTCTAAAAAGTGGTGAAAATCATGCTTTAATGATTAAATGATTCTGGAAATTACGTGTTAAATTCTATGTGTAATGGTTAATTTGCACGTGTGAGTTGATTCGAGGGTTAGATAATACTGCTAGTTAAGAGAATTACGCTGAGTGTTTTCGAAATTTAGTAGTATTAGGCTTGGTAAGGACTTTTCCGATCCAAACCTACATTAGAACGAATCAGATAAATGGATTGATCCGCTGAGGCTTTTCATTTTGGCTCTTATCTAGGCATTTAAGGTGGGCACATTTTTGTAGCATGTTGAAATGAATTTTCTGTTTTTACACTTAGTAATTTCCGAGTGGTATTGGTCTTGGTTAGGGAAGTCGATCATTGTATATAGTTTTATTTGTTTTGTTTTTATTTTTAGTAGATTAGGAACCAAATTTCAAAACCCCCCATTTTATTCTTTTATTTGTTAACTGACCTTTTAGTGTAGGTGTACCCTACAATCCCCGGACTGAACGATCCCTGCTTATCCTATACTAACAACTACATTTTGCAGGGTTAAATTGTGAGGCTATTTCAGCCGCATCAAAGTAGTAAAGGTTTTGTGCAAAAACCGAATTTAATCAAAGAGAATTGCAATTAGGTGGACTTTTTCATACTAAGTTGCACACTTGAGTTGATAGCCTTTCTAGGTGCTTATTGCGTTGAATATGTTGTGTTTGACTAGCTTTCTAGGGCTTGCATGCATGTTTGATAGGATTAGTCTTTGTGCTTTCACTTAGATTAATTAGCATTGAAAGTAAAATATGGGAAATTGTTTGCTTTTAACGTTTCACATGATCAACTCCTCTTGCATGACTATGATGAACAATGTTAGAACTTGAATTGATTTTAATTATATATTTCAGTTTTGATCTTTGTTCTCTCATTCCATTCGTATTTTTATGTTTCTGCATTTTAATTATTTTCTTAACTTAGTTTAATTTTCGAAAACCAAAATAAAAAATATTCCCCCTTTTTCGTAAATATGTCTATATTGTGTAAATATCATACTTTGTTTTAATTTTAATTGTTTGTTTGTCCTACATTGACAAGTGTACCCTCAATCCCCGGAATAGAACGATCCCTATTTATTATATACTACTAATGACATTTCAGGGTTAAATTGTGCGCTTGCTTTCGAGCGCATCAAATATGAGCATGTTAGGATGAGTTTTGATTCATAAAAACCCATGTGAGATATTTGAGCCCATGTCCCTTTTCTTGGAGTGATAAATGAAAAATATATTCTTAATTTCTTGGCGATATTTTGATGATCTCATTATTCTTTCATTTGATTGATTGCTTGCCATAAGTTTGATGGACTAGAGAATGCTAGAATTCGCTCTTGTGCTTGTTGAAACGTGATATCAATACATGGCCCTGATTCTGGAAAGGATAGAGGCATCTTAGGAACTACCACCATTGCCAAATAAGCCTGTTACCCCATTTGTACCCATCGCGGGACCCCCCTAGATAAACCCCTTTGAGCCTACATTAAGCCTTTTCTTTCATCACCCTTAAAATCCTTAACTCTGAACCTTAGTATAGCTACACTCCTAACCTTTGTTCTAAGAACTTAGTGGAGCTATCTTTTGGGACTTTACTTGAGGATTTGGCATTGAGAATGAAGATTGAGAAGAGGTGAAAGTTCAAGTGTGATTCGGCTGAAATAGCCTCACAATTTAACCCTGCAAAATGTAGTTGTCAGTATAGGATAAGCAGGGATCGTTCAGTCCAGGGAGATTGTAGGGTACACCTACACAAAAAGGTCAATTAACAAATAAAAGAATAAAATGGGGGGTTTTGAAATTTGGTTCCTAATCTACTTAAAATAAAAACAAAACAAATAAAACTATATACAATGATCGACTTCCCTAACCTAGACCAATACCACTCGGAAATTACTAAGTGTAAAAACAGAAAATTCATTTCAACATGCTACAAAAATGTGCCCACCTTAAATGCCTAGATAAGAGCCAAAATGAAAAGCCTCAGCGGATCAATCCATTTATCTGATTCGTTCTAATGTAGGTTTGGATTGGAAAAGTCCTTACCAAGCCTAATACTACTAAATTTCGAAAACACTCGGCGTAATTCTCTTAACTAGTAGTATTATCTAACCCTCGAATCAACTCACACGTGCAAATTAACCATTACACATAGAATTTAACACGTAATTTCCAGAATCATTTAATCATTAAAGCATGATTTTTACCACTTTTTAGAACTAATTGCTACTTGTTTAACTCAGCGTCTTAACAAATAACAATTACTCTTGGCAAATTAAGCAAACACACAAAAACTCTCACCGTTATTGTGATGCCCCAGAAATTCGTATTTATTTTCCGAGGATTTTCTGGAATCTAAATTGTGATTTTTGGACGTTTCGTGGCTCGTGGATGGAGCGGAAGTGTTTCGGGCGAATAATTATTTGAAAAGTATGGTTTTAGGGCGTTGCCAAAGGTTGACTTTTTATACGTTGGGATTCTCCGAAAACTTCCTTCACGAAAGTTGTAGAGCGCGTCGATACGAGTTCGTGGACATGTGGAACGCGAGAATCGGAGTTCGTATGAGGAAGTTATGGCTATTGGAAAAAGTTTCCATTTTAGTATATATAGGAAAAATCAGAAATATATTTTCATTTCCTCATTTCCTTTTCCGGAAGCCTTTTTTTCTCTCTCTCTTCTCTCTCGTCCGCTCCCTCAGTATCGAAGAAAACCGCCTGACCCGACCCGAACCCGGCCGATCCGACCCGACTTTTCCAGCCAACTGCGGCGGTCTCCGGCCTTGAAACTTGGCCAGCAGGGTCGTCTCCTCCGTCTGGTCGTCCCTCTGGTGTTCTCTTACGGCGATTCTCCGTCTCGGTGGCAGTTCAAGGCGGTGCAGACTGGAGAAATCGGACCCGACCGGAAAACACAGTTCCGACGTCGGCACGGCTTCGATTTTCTTGGGTTGAGTTCAGAACAAGCTCGCCGATCGATCCTTGGTGGTTGTTTGGATCGATTCACGTGAAAATTCGATCAACTCAGTTGGGATTACTGTTCACGACTTGTGAGGTAGTTTTCGATCCCTTAGGCTTGTTTTCTGACTTCGATCTAGTTATGAGAATTCACAAGCATGCTTAGATGAAGCTTTTTGATGTTGGGAGTTTTGTGAAATAATGTGTTTTGGCCGGTGGCGGTGCACCACCGTCTGTGGTGGCGTTCCGGCGGTGTTCCGGCCACTTAAGGAACTGTTTTTGGTATTATATATGTTCTACTCGTTGATACGAGCGTTTCGATATATAATATGCAAATTTTGGAGTTCGTATGGAATTGTTATGATTTTTGCAATTTCATACCGATCGATTATTCTATCCGTGAGGATTTGAGCGTCCGATCGACTTGTGGTTTGGTCACATAGATCGTGGACGTATTCCGAGGACTTTGGGAGGTCTCGGATGTGGTTTCGCCTCATTTGGCGTCACCTTGGGAATTTTGGTTCGATTTAGGGTTTCGAACGTTATCCCTTGTGATTCGTTGACTGAATGAGAGCTGTAATTCCTTAGGTACGTGACGTAGTACTCCTCGGACGGCTATTTTGTGGATTGGCTGTCTTGTTCTGTATTGAAGACGCAGCGGGAGATTCAAGGTGAGTAATCTCACAAGGTTCATTAATGAATGAAATACCTTTATCGTTTGGTGAGTAAATCTCACGATATTCGTTATGAGTAGGATCGATATTTGTTATGAGCAGGATCGATATTTGTTATGAGCAGGATCGATATTTGTTATGAGTAGGATCGATAATTGTTATGAATATGGTTGATATTTGTTATGAGCATGATTACCCTATTGTCTTGGAGTTATTAGGTTAACTATGACTTTAGTTGGTGTTAGTGGTTTTCTGTGTGGATGGATGACTATGTGTGTGTATATATATATATTATGGGATGTATATATATGCATATATATTCATGTATTAGTGGCTTCGTTGTAAATCTATGTGATGATCCTTGAAATCTATGTGATGATTAGTAGAATGATGCAAATCTAGGTGATGACTGGTAGAAATCTGTGCGATGATCAGTGTGATGACTGCTCAGTAGCGGAGCTGAATTGTTATTAAGTTAACAAAGATCGAGAGGACTGCTGTGATGGTTGGGGCTACCTACAGACGTCAGAGTGTGGGACTTCGATGACTACTTTGTCTTGAGTTGTTTGACTTAGTGTGACCTCCTGAACTAAATTATATGCAGGGGTTACTATGAATTGTTTTGCTTGTTTTGATATGTGATTGCCTTGATTTCTCCTTGATTGTATTGATTGATGGTTTGATTTACATTAAGAGCCATAGCGGTTATGAACTGTACTCTGTAGTGAGGATAGGAAGGTGATTCATTGTTCTTCACCTTTGATGTCATGTTGATGACAAAAACTCCTAGGGGGGAAATGGGAAATGAGTGTGATGTTGGAATTCACCGTAGTGCGTTAGGATGGCGTTAAACATTTCTTGAGGAAGTCTTGTTTGACCGAAATTTGTGTAATTGGATGCTAGGATTGAGGTTATGAGCAGAAGGCTTTTGTGAAATTTGTGTAATTGGTTTTGAGTTACTCATACGAGCTTCATAAGCTTACCGGGTTTGTTGTGTGGAACCCGGTGCACTATTCAATGGAATGGTGTAGGGGTTAATCCTGCAGGTCGAGGAGATCGTGGCTGAAGCTGAGGTGACGCCTGTGCAGCTTTATGGTAGGAAGCTATCTTTGTGACTTTACCGTTGTTAAGGACTTCCGTTGTATAGTTACTCTGAGTTGCATTTACGTTTTATTTTGTTGTTGACAATTTATTTTGTAAGCATTGTAATATATAACTCTATGGAGCGAGTTTATATTAACTTTGAGGGTTCAGGGCATCAATATTTGTGTAAGTTAAAGGGAAAAAGATTCCAGGTATTTTGTATTGATGACTGGACGTTCACGCATATATAATTATGGGGTTATATATATCGATTTTCATGTGTTTAAAATCAGGGGCGTGACAGTTTGGTATCAGAGCGTAAGGTGCATATTTGGTGACAATCAATACTCCTCGAGTGATGGCCCGTCTGCAGCGGATCCCCATCTGATGCTCTTCGGTATTGATATAGTCATTGGGTATGCAATGAGTGTTGGAATGTGAGTCTTCAGGGTAGTGTTGGCTCAGTGAATGAGTTGTAGGAGCTTAAGGTAGCTTCTAGGAGTTATAGTCTTTTGAGGAATGAGGACCTTTAGATTTAACTCTTGTTTACGTAGGGGATAGAATTGTATCTTCTGACGTAGTGTGTGGTTGATTTGATTGATTGTTGGTTTAATTTGTGTAATGGAACGCTAATTGAGAATCTAAGCATGAGGATGTAGTCACCAGTTGACTTATGTAGGCACGATATGGAAGATTAGGGAATTGATGACCGTAAGTGTGAGCTATGTGTATATCGTGTCTAAGTTATGGTGACTGATCACAGATGGTGATCGATATTGAGTCACAGATGGTGACTGATCACAGATGGTGATATATATTGAGTCACAGATGGTGACTGATCACAGATGGTGATATATTGAGTCACAGATGGTGACTGATCACAGATGGTGATATATATTGAGTCACAGATGGTGACTGATCACAGATGGTGATATATTGAGTCACAGATGGTGACTGATCACAGATGGTGATATATTGAGTCACAGATGGTGACTGATCACAGATGGTGATATATATTGAGTCACAGATGGTGACTGATCACAGATGGTGATATATATTGAGTCACAGATGGTGACTGATCACAGATGGTGATATATTGAGTCACAGATGGTGACTGATCACAGATGGTGATATATTGAGTCACAGATGGTGACTGATCACAGATGGTGATATATATTGAGTCACAGATGGTGACTGATCACAGATGGTGATATATATTGAGTCACAGATGGTGACTTGGTGTCGCTTTTGGGAAGCGACCAATTTAACCCTGAAATGTCATTAGTAGTATAAAGTAAATAGGGATCGTTCTATTCCGGGGATTGAGGGTACACCTGTCATTATCAAACAATTAAACAATTAAAATTAAAACAAAGTATAATATTTACAAAAATAACAAAATATATACATATTTACGAAATTAGGGGGATTTTTGGTTTTGATTTTCGGAAATTAAACTAAGTAAAGAAAACAATTAAAATGCAAAAACATAAAAAATGCAAATGAAATGCACGAACAAAGATCAAATCGGAATTTATAATCAAAGTTAATTCAAGTTCATCATTGTTCATCATAGTCATGCAAGAGGAATTGATCATGTGAAACGTTCTAAGCAAACAATTTCCCATATTTTACTTTCAATGCTAATTAACCTAAGTGAAAGCACCTAGATTAATTCTATCAAACATGCAATCAAACCCTAGAAAGCTAGTCAATCATGTCATGTTCAACGCATTAAGCATCTAGAAAGGCTATCAATTCAAATGTGCAACTTAGTATGAAAAAGTTCACCTAATTGCAATCTCCTTTGATTAAATTTCGGTTTTTGTACAAAACCTTTACTACTTGTTGATTCAAGAACACAAAACCAAAAAGTTGATTCATGTTCTCAAATTCGTAGCAACATTCACATAAAAACCCTAAATGTTTCGAACCATTCAAGATTATCATACAAACGATTTCTATCATGCAAATTCAATCAAACACTTACACAAAAGCAACCATAAATCACAATATATGAATCTGAAAATTAACAACTAATCATAAAATTTCAGAAATCAATACTTGTTCATACATAAGTGTCAACTAAGGCAAACCAACGAAAATTACAAAGCAAAGGTACAAGGAGAATCGGATTACACCGTGATGAAGATGAGATGGATGAAGTGATGATGTGGTCTCTTGAATTTCGAAAGCAATCTTCAAGGTGGAGGGTGGATGGTATGCACGGCTTGTCTTCTTCTTCCTTGGCCTTGCTTGCACTTCGTGGTTGCCCTAGAGGATGGAGAGGAGCACGGCTAAGCTAGAGAGTTTTCTGAATTATTTCTCAAGTGTAGAACGTAAAAAAATGGAACTAGGAACTCCATGACGTTGAGAGAAGAGGAGGATATATAGGGGACGGCCAACTTGGTCTCCAAGCCGTGTATTTCTTCTTTATTTTCTATGGGATTAATCTGAAAATGCCACATAGTTTCCTCCAATGATAGCTTGCCACATAAGCCCTATGAGGTGGTGCAACCAATCACAAAATTCCAATATTAATTCCCTAAATAATCTTGCCGAAATTCCCTTGATATAATTCTGATTTTTGTAGTTCAATTCGGCCAAACTTCCTTTAGGGAATTAAGGAATGTATTTAGACTTCTTTTGAGCTTTTCTTGGTCTCCACCTTTTTCTCTTTCCTTTTATTTCTCCCTTGAATATCTCCTTGCCGAATTCTCTAGGGTTTTCTTTTAATTCACACGGCAACTTCCTTCTTTTCCTCTTGGCTTGGACGGCAAAAGATATTCTAGGGTTTATCTCTTGATGAATTTCCATAAAAATAGCCCTAGAAAATCTCCCTAGAAAATCTCCTTTTAATTTCTGATTTTCCACGTCATTTTCCTTGTTTCTCTCTTCATTTTGGACGGCAAGCATATCTAGGGTTAGGGTTTGCGTCACAAACCCTAGTTCCATGGGCTCTTGTGGGCTTTTATCCAATTAGCCGAAAATCCAACAAGTCTTGAGAGTTTTTGGGCCTCCATGCGTCACCTCTATGCCATGTCATCATCTAGAGTCTTCAAGAAGCTTCTCTCATGCCATGTCACTTCATTAATTCGATCTCCATTCATGGTTGGCTCAAGAGTCTTGTTTTGGCAAGCTTTCCTTTTCTGGACAGGGTTTCCTGGTTGGACCAGGAAAACTTCTTTTCTTCATTTCTGCTCATTTGTGCTTCCCTTTGTACTTCATCTTGTCTCCCTCCAACGTTGGCTAGCTTCTCTCTCCATTTGTGAGCTCGTTTCAGCTCATTTGTGACAAGGACCTGAAAATAGAAACTAGTAAGAAAAATAAAAACTTTCCTAAAATGAAAAATGGCAACTTTCCTAAACTGAAAATGGGAAACTTTCTAAAATGAAAAATAGAAACTACTGAAAATGGAAACTTACTACAAATAGGAACTTTCCCAATCAAAGAATGGAAACTTTCCTAAACAGGGTTTTATTAAGGAAATAACGCAGAAAATGCAGGGAAAAGCAAGTAAAACGTCGCATTAAAATGCTCCTATCATGACTGATCACAGATGGTGATATATATTGAGTCACAGATGGTGACTGATCACAGATGGTGATATATTGAGTCACAGATGGTGACTGATCACAGATGGTGATATATATTGAGTCACAGATGGTGACTGATCACAGATGGTGATATATATTGAGTCACAGATGGTGACTGATCACAGATGGTGATATATATTGAGTCACAGATGGTGACTGATCACAGATGGTGATATATTGAGTCACAGATGGTGACTGATCACAGATGGTGATATATATTGAGTCACAGATGGTGACTGATCACAGATGGTGATATATATTGAGTCACAGATGGTGACTGATCACAGATGGTGATCGATATTGAGTCACAGATGGTGACTGATCACAGATGGTGATATATTGAGTCACAGATGGTGACTGATCACAGATGGTGATATATATTGAGTCACAGATGGTGACTGATCACAGATGGTGATATATATTGAGTCACAGATGGTGACTGATCACAGATGGTGATATATATTGAGTCACAGATGGTGACTGATCACAGATGGTGATATATTGAGTCACAGATGGTGACTGATCACAGATGGTGATATATATTGAGTCACAGATGGTGACTGATCACAGATGGTGATATATATTGAGTCACAGATGGTGACTGATCACAGATGGTGATATATATTGAGTCACAGATGGTGACTGATCACAGATGGTGATATATATTGAGTCACAGATGGTGACTGATCACAGATGGTGATCGATATTGAGTCACAGATGGTGACTGATCACAGATGGTGATATATTGCGTCACAGATGGTGACTGATCACAGATGGTGATATATTGAGTCACAGATGGTGACTGATCACAGATGGTGATCGATATTGAGTCACAGATGGTGACTGATCACAAATGGTGATATATTGCGTCACAGATGGTGACTGATCACAGATGGTGATATATTGAGTCACAGATGGTGACTGATCACAGATGGTGATCGATATTGAGTCACAGATGGTGACTGATCACAGATGGTGATATATATTGAGTCACAGATGGTGACTGATCACAGATGGTGATCGATATTGAGTCACAGATGGTGACTGATCACAGATGGTGATATATATTGAGTCACAGATGGTGACTGATCACAGATGGTGATATATATTGAGTCACAGATGGTGACTGATCACAGATGGTGATATATTGAGTCACAGATGGTGACTGATCACAGATGGTGATATATTGAGTCACAGATGGTGACTGATCACAGATGGTGATATATATTGAGTCACAGATGGTGACTGATCACAGATGGTGATATATATTGAGTCACAGATGGTGACTGATCACAGATGGTGATATATATTGAGTCACAGATGGTGACTGATCACAGATGGTGATATATATTGAGTCACAGATGGTGACTGATCACAGATGGTGATCGATATTGAGTCACAGATGGTGACTGATCACAGATGGTGATATATTGAGTCACAGATGGTGACTGATCACAGATGGTGATATATATTGAGTCACAGATGGTGACTGATCACAGATGGTGATATATATTGAGTCACAGATGGTGACTGATCACAGATGGTGATATATTGAGTCACAGATGGTGACTGATCACAGATGGTGATATATATTGAGTCACAGATGGTGACTGATCACAGATGGTGATATATATTGAGTCACAGATGGTGACTGATCACAGATGGTGATATATATTGAGTCACAGATGGTGACTGATCACAGATGGTGATCGATATTGAGTCACAGATGGTGACTGATCACAGATGGTGATCGATATTGAGTCACAGATGGTGACTGATCACAGATGGTGATATATTGCGTCACAGATGGTGACTGATCACAGATGGTGATATATTGAGTCACAGATGGTGACTGATCACAGATGGTGATCGATATTGAGTCACAGATGGTGACTGATCACAGATGGTGATATATTGCGTCACAGATGGTGACTGATCACAGATGGTGATATATTGAGTCACAGATGGTGACTGATCACAGATGGTGATCGATATTGAGTCACAGATGGTGACTGATCACAGATGGTGATATATTGCGTCACAGATGGTGACTGATCACAGATGGTGATATATATTAAGTCACAGATGGTGACTGATCACAGATGGTGATATATATTGAGTCACAGATGGTGACTGATCACAGATGGTGATCGATATTGAGTCACAGATGGTGACTGATCACAGATGGTGATATATATTGAGTCACAGATGGTGACTGATCACAGATGGTGATCGATATTGAGTCACAGATGGTGACTGATCACAGATGGTGATATATTGAGTCATAGACGGTGACTGATCGCAGACGGTGATCAAGGCAGGAAATAGGTAATCACGTCCTTGGCCAGACGAGTGGTTACGATGTCAGTCAGAGTTCTTGTCTGTCTGCCAGGATAGTTTATGGGAGTAACGGTCGAGGTTGCTGGAGACTCATAAGTATGTAATTATAGGAGAATTCCGAGAGTATTCTTCCTTTATTGTCTAGATGAGACTTGATTTGCTTCTTGATGGTTAAGTTAGCAAATAGAACATTGTCACAGCGGTGATTTATGTTTTCCTTTAGATGGAAAGGTTATGGAGTGCTAGATGGAATCATGGTTGCATGGTTTCCTCAAGCTGATGTGTGTGCGGATAAGAAAGTACCTTATCTAATTCTGCTTGTGTGCTAGAATAATGTGTTGTGTTGTGTTGTGTTTTGTCTGTTGTCTATAGCTAGACTTTTGAGTGTGGCATGTTGTGATGCATAGGCCTTGGTCGAATTGAATTGAATTGACGGTTTCATTTTCAATTCTTGTAACGTAAGGGTTACATCATCGTTGAGTGGTGCAGATACTGTTGTGATAACAGGATTCTGGACTTTTGTGTGATCTGTGTGTAGTGTTGCAATCACAAGAGTTTTAGTGGGTAGGGTACGAGGACGGGAATTCATGAAATTATTGGGTTACCACCAAGCGGTGTGGTAACGATTCCTATTGTTGTGATACTAGGTGAGGTACCTATATCCACTATTGATCGAGGAAGTTGTACATTGAGATGAAGGCATTCTTACTGAGAATGAAAATTGGATTTGAGTTTGGTTTATGCGTACTTGTGGGAATGGTACGTGTAAATTTCGGGACGAAATTTCTTTAAGGGGGGTAGAATGTGATGCCCCAGAAATTCGTATTTATTTTCCGAGGATTTTCCGGAATCTAAATTGTGATTTTTGGACGTTTCGTGGCTCGTGGATGGAGCGGAAGTGTTTCGGGCGAATAATTATTTGAAAAGTATGGTTTTAGGGGGTTGCCAAAGGTTGACTTTTTATACGTTGGGATTCTCCAAAAACTTCCTTCACGAAAGTTGTAGAGCGCGTCGATACGAGTTCGTGGACATGTGGAACGCGAGAATCGGAGTTCGTATGAGGAAGTTATGGCTATTGGAAAAAGTTTCCATTTTAGTATATATAGGAAAAATCAGAAATATATTTTCATTTCCTCATTTCCTTTTCCGGAAGCCTTTTTTTCTCTCTCTCTTCTCTCTCGTCCGCTCCCTCAGTATCGAAGAAAACCGCCTGACCCGACCCGAACCCGGCCGATCCGACCCGACTTTTCCGGCCAACTGCGGCGGTCTCCGGCCTTGAAACTTGGCCAGCAGGGTCGTCTCCTCCGTCTGGTCGTCCCTCTGGTGTTCTCTTACGGCGATTCTCCGTCTCGGTGGCAGTTCAAGGCGGTGCAGACTGGAGAAATCGGACCCGACCGGAAAACACAGTTCCGACGTCGGCACGGCTTCGATTTTCTTGGGTTGAGTTCAGAACAAGCTCGCCGATCGATCCTTGGTGGTTGTTTGGATCGATTCACGTGAAAATTCGATCAACTCAGTTGGGATTACTGTTCACGGCTTGTGAGGTAGTTTTCGATCCCTTAGGCTTGTTTTCTGACTTCGATCCAGTTATGAGAATTCACAAGCATGCTTAGATGAAGCTTTTTGATGTTGGGAGTTTTGTGAAATAATGTGTTTTGGCCGGTGGCGGTGCACCACCGTCTGTGGTGGCGTTCCGGCGGTGTTCCGGCCACTTAAGGAACTGTTTTTGGTATTATATATGTTCCACTCGTTGATACGAACGTTTCGATATATAATATGCAAATTTTGGAGTTCGTATGGAATTGTTATGATTTTTGCAATTTCATACCGATCGATTATTCTATCCGTGAGGATTTGAGCGTCCGATCGACTTGTGGTTTGGTCACATCGATCGTGGACGTATTCCGAGGACTTTGGGAGGTCTCGGATGTGGTTTCGCCTCATTTGGCGTCACCTTGGGAATTTTGGTTCGATTTAGGGTTTCGAACGTTATCCCTTGTGATTCGTTGACTGAATGAGAGCTGTAATTCCTTAGGTACGTGACGTAGTACTCCTCGGACGGCTATTTTGTGGATTGGCTGTCTTGTTCTGTATTGAAGACGCAGCGGGAGATTCAAGGTGAGTAATCTCACAAGGTTCATTAATGAATGAAATACCTTTATCGTTTGGTGAGTAAATCTCACGATATTCGTTATGAGTAGGATCGATATTTGTTATGAGCAGGATCGATATTTGTTATGAGCAGGATCGATATTTGTTATGAGCAGGATCGATATTTGTTATGAGTAGGATCGATAATTGTTATGAATATGGTTGATATTTGTTATGAGCATGATTACCCTATTGTCTTGGAGTTATTAGGTTAACTATGACTTTAGTTGGTGTTAGTGGTTTTCTGTGTGGATGGATGACTATGTGTGTATATATATATATTATGGGATGTATATATATGCATATATATTCATGTATTAGTGGCTTCGTTGTAAATCTATGTGATGATCCTTGAAATCTATGTGATGATTAGTAGAATGATGCAAATCTAGGTGATGACTGGTAGAAATCTGTGCGATGATCAGTGTGATGACTGCTCAGTAGCGGAGCTGAATTGTTATTAAGTTAACAAAGATCGAGAGGACTGCTGTGATGGTTGGGGCTACCTACAGACGTCAGAGTGTGGGACTTCGATGACTACTTTGTCTTGAGTTGTTTGACTTAGTGTGACCTCCTGAACTAAATTATATGCAGGGGTTACTATGAATTGTTTTGCTTGTTTTGATATGTGATTGCCTTGATTTCTCCTTAATTGTATTGATTGATGGTTTGATTTACATTAAGAGCCATAGCGGTTATAAACTGTACTCTGTAGTGAGGATATGAAGGTGATTCATTGTTCTTCACCTTTGATGTCATGTTGATGACAAAAACTCCTAGGGGGGAAATGGGAAATGAGTGTGATGTTGGAATTCGCCGTAGTGCGTTAGGATGGCGTTAAACATTTCTTGAGGAAGTCTTGTTTGACCGAAATTTGTGTAATTGGATGCTAGGATTGAGGTTATGAGCAGAAGGCTTTTGTGAAATTTGTGTAATTGGTTTTGAGTTACTCATACGAGCTTCATAAGCTTACCGGGTTTGTTGTGTGGAACCCGGTGCACTATTCAATGGAATGGTGTAGGGGTTAATCCTGCAGGTCGAGGAGATCGTGGCTGAAGCTGAGGTGACGCCTGTGCAGCTTTATGGTAGGAAGCTATCTTTGTGACTTTACCGTTGTTAAGGACTTCCGTTGTATAGTTACTCTGAGTTGCATTTACGTTTTATTTTGTTGTTGACAATTTATTTCGTAAGCATTGTAATATATAACTCTATGGAGCGAGTTTATATTAACTTTGAGGGTTCAGGGCATCAATATTTGTGTAAGTTAAAGGGAAAAAGATTCCAGGTATTTTGTATTGATGACTGGACGTTCACGCATATATAATTATGGGGTTATATATATCGATTTTCATGTGTTTAAAATCAGGGGCGTGACAGTTATTCTAGCATGCAAACTTATGAACCTAACTCTGAAAATTACCAAAACACATAAAAGGGCACAAGATTGTAACATGCATCATAAAAGAATTCTCAAAATTAACTCAATAATAAACTGAAAATCTCAAAAATATTAATAAAAATATTCTGAAAATTTCATGTCTCCAATTACACAACTCACAAATTGAAACACACAAAACCGAAACAAAAATTATAAGTAGAGTCATAGTTACACTTTGAAGCTTTCCTCAGCGGCTTAGCAACACGGTGATGAACTCGTCTCTGCGATGGTGGTGGAGCGTCCTTGACTCAGCGCCTTAGAGCTTTGTAGATTGATGGATGGATGGTGTCACGGTCTTGTAGGTGATGGAAGTTTAAGGAGTGAATGGGGCAGTCTTGGAATGGTCTTGGCTGGGAAGTGATGCCAATTATGTTCTGGACGTTGTCTATTTATAGGGGAGCATTGGTTGGCTTTCCCAACTGAAACATCTCCTTTATGGCCTTAACTCCTCTCATAATGGGTCAATTCTTTTAATTTCCAAGCTGAAACGTCTTTCTCTTTTATTTTCCAGCTGAAACATCTTTCTCTTTTATTCCTCAACTGAAAACGTCTTTCTCTTATTTATCTTCCAGCTGAAACGTCTTTTCTCCTTTATTTATTTTTCAGTTGAAACATCATTTTCTTTTATTCCTCAACTGAAAACGTCTTTCTCCTTTATTCCCCAACTGAAAACGTCTTTCTCCTTTATTTCCCTTCTTCATTGCTTGGTCAACCTGATTTAATAAAGGGCACAAAATTAAATTCTTTTAGAGAAAATAAAAGAAACTAAAACAATTTAATTTTAGAAAAATACACCCATAAATTCTCTCTTAAGGCCCACAGATTAGCATGACGGTGAGGAATCCTGATCCCGCTAAGATTCTTCATGAATTTTGCGTTTTCTGCCTATTTCACGCCAAACACTCCACAAGACTCTTAAAATGACTCGATGACTCAAAACACGAAACTTAAGGGAGAAAAAAGGCTAAAATGGAGCACATACTCATTAATATTGTCGCACATTATGCTCCTATCAACTACCCCACACTTAGCTTTTGCTAGTCCCTTAGCAAAACAAAAATACAAAACAAAAAAAAGACTCAACGAAAAGCAAGTAAATGACTCTATTGCTCCTAACTGTTGTCTCAGAGACTCCAAACTCATGGCTTTCACGTTAAACACTTAATCAAAATCGCATAGATAATTTCATGGTTAATAAACATGTGACATTCAAATGACTAAGCAAGATATGGAGAACTTAAGTTATACAGTGAATGATAGCATATTTCGAACAAGTCCAATCCAAACTCACAGGGCATACTCTCGATTTTTCTCTCAGAAATGGCTATGCTTAAAAGCTTCACACTCAAGTATATGCAAGAGAACAAATTGTAAGGCAACAAACAGCTTGCACATTTCATCAATAAACGCATTTTGTGAAGAATTATTAAAGACCTCAAGAAATGACTAAGTGCACAAATGGACCTAAACCATAAGCTCGACTGCGTAACTGACTCCACTAACCAAAGACTGGCCATCTCAAGGATCAAGTCAGCACTTAAAACAGGTTGTAATGGGGCTAAGCTAGGGTTTTCGAAATGAAGATTAAGGATACAACAATCTTAAGGACCTAGCAGAGCATATAAGGACCACCTTATGTCATCATTTTTGTAGACCAAATATCATTGTTTTGGGCCAAACCTTCACTCTAACCAACATGGGAATGGACAAAGGCATAATTTTCAACTTTGAGCCTTCTACCAATTTAAAAGTCCAAAACCACACTTCAACAATTTCCCAAGAGTTTTCTTTTGCCGTTTTTCTTTCTTTCTTTTTCATTTTCATTTTCTTTCATTTTTTTTTTACTGCAATTTTTTTTTTCTTTCTCTTCTTTTTTTCTTGGATTTTCCCCACCCCACATTTGTCTTTCAATGTCACCCCTACATACTATGTCATGCTCTACTAAGTCCCTAAGACAAGGGTAGAGATATCCTGTACTAAGCTCATGGTAGGGTAGTGAGGGTGATGAAACAAAGGTTGTTAATGTAGGCTCAAAGGGGTTCATTCTAAGGAGTCCCACGACGGGCACAATTGGGGACACATGCTTGTTTGGCTATGATGGTTACCCTAATGCCTTCTATCCTATCCAGGATCAGTGCATATTATGGCATACAAGTTTTGACAGTCACAACAGTTGAGTTCTAGTATTCTCTAGTCCCTTAAAATCTATGGCACATGATCATTGGATTTTCAAAAGAATGATGAGGTTTTGCAAATACAGCCACGAAATTCTAGAATTATCAATTAAGCACTCGAAAAGAAAGTATTTTAGCTCAACAGCTCACTTAGGGTCAAATGAATTAGACTTAATCCTAGCATGCTTAATGAACCAAGTTACAATCCTATCTCAAATCTTCATACAAGCATCACAATGTCGATTAACCACATAATTCAATTAAGTGCTATTTCGATTGTGAAAACCTTCAGCCATGAATTCAGAGACATGTTCATCCTAGACGTTAGGGGCATCCTAAGACTCAAACACAAAAAGACTATAAAACTAAGGTTTTTTTTATTTATTTATTTTTTATTTTTTTTAATTTTTTTTTTTAAACTAAAATAAAGGTGTAAACCCACCCCACACTTATAATCTACATTGTCCTCAATGTAGGCAAAAAATATGGTATATAGACCCTAAATATGGGCGGCTACGAAAATAAGGGAAGGGTAAAATAAACAAACAAACAAAGACACAAGTACAATTCAACCTAAGCAAGTGAAGGGATATAAATGTCAAACTCTCGTTGATGGCTCCTCCACAGCTTCGGTTGAAATGGGTTGCCTCCCATGCAGCGCTTAATATTTATAGTCCTTTAGCCTAGACTCTTCTCCTTGTTCACACGTGCTCATTCCTTGGGTCAAGTGTAAGTAACATATACAAGGTTAGGAATACAAACATTATGCCTTTCCTACTTTCTAAGTTACTTTTACATTTACATACCTAGGTACTGGAACATAAGACCTCGGTGTGCAATGGTACTATAGAATAGCTACCCTCGACAAGGTCATGTTTAATCCAATATACCTTAAACATAGTTAATATCTCAATTGATTCCAAGTTGTAAGTCGAGCCAATAGAAACCGCTACTATTGGTGAGATACGATATAGGGATAGTCGCCTAGACATAAGTCTCTTTCCTTTGTTTCAGAAGGCAGAATGGCCAGATTAAGAGGTAAGTGAGAGGGAGGACTCATTTTGGTGATATTACGGAGGCTACTCCCTCATTAAGGTTTAGGCCCCTATCGGCTACTCCCATATAGTGGTTTAGGCTCATTCTATAGTATCTCTGAGATCCAATTGAACCCATCACCCAGGGTCCCAATCTAAGACACCATCAGTATGCGCCCCTTACTCAGCTGGGAAATTAACTTATGTGTTAAACCGTTCTCCAAGGGCTAATAAAGGCCGCCCTCAACCTCAAGAGACCTGAGTAAGGTACTAATGAAGGGTTTAGGCCAATATTAACAAAAGGGCCCTTGTCTACTCATACGATTTTACACACTTACAACAATTAAGTATTTAGCAAAATTCACAACCTAAGTAGTAAAGACATAATGTATTTGATTGGGTTTTCGAGTGCTTATTGATAAATTCAGAATTTCATGGCTGTATTTGCAAAACCTCATCATTCTTTGAAAATCCAATGATCATGTGCCATAGATTTTAATGGACTAGAGAGTACTAGAACTCGGCTGTTGTGACTGTCAAAAATTGTATGCCATAATATGCCCTGATCCTGGATAGGATAGAAGGCATTAGGGTAACCACCATAGCTAAACAAGCATGTGTCCCCAATTGTGCCCGTCGTGGGACTCCTTAGAATGAACCCCTTTGAGCCTACGTTGAAAACCTTTATTTCATCACCCTCACTACCCTACCATGAGCTTAGTACAGGATATCTCTACCCTTGTCTTAGGGACTTAGTAGAGCATGACATAGTATGTAGGGGTGACGATGAAAGACAAGTGTGGGGTGGGGAAAATCCAAGAAAAAAAAGAAGAGAAAGAAAAAAAAATTTTCCGTAAAAAAAAAAAAAAGAAAGAAAATGAAAATGAAAAAGAAAGAAAGAAAAGCGGCAAAAGAGAAGAAAAATTGAAAAGAAAACTCTTGGGAAATTGTTGAAGTGTGGTTTTGGACTTTCAAATTTGTAGAAGGCTCAAAGTTGAAAATTATGCCTTTGTCCATTCCCATGTTGGTTAGAATGAAGGTTTGGTCCAAAACAATGATATTTGGTCTACAAAATGGTGACATAAGGTGGTCCATATATGCTCTGCTAGGTCATTAGGATTTTTGTATCCTTAATCTTCATTTCGAAAACTCTAGCTTAGCCCCATTACAACCTGTTTTAAGTGCTTACTTGATCCTTGAGATGGGCAGCCTTTGGTTAGTGGAGTCAGGTACCCAGTCGAGCTTATGGTTTAGGTCCATTTGTGCACTTAGTCATTTCATGAGATCTTTAATAAATCTTCACAAAATGCTTTTATTGATGAAATATGCAAGCTGTTTGTTGCCTTACAATATGTTCTCTTGCATATACTTGAGTGTGAAGCTTTTAAGCATAGCCATTTCTGAGAGAAAAATCGAGAGTATGCCTTGTGAGTTTGGATTGGACTTGTTCGAAACATGCTATCATTCACTATATAACTTAAGTTCTCCATATCTTGCTTAGTCATATGAGTGTCACAAGTTTATTAACCATGGAATTATCTATGCGATTTTGATTAAGTGTTTAACGTGAAAGCCATGAGTTTGGAGTCTCTGAGACAACAGTTTGGAGCAATAGAGTCATTTACTTGCTTTTCGTTGAGTCTTTGTTTTGTTTTGTATTTTTGTTTTGCTAAGGGACTAGCAAAAGCTAAGTGTGGGGTAGTTGATAGGAGAAAAAAGTGTGACAATATTATTGAATGTTTGAGTCATTGAGTCGTTTTAAGTTTAGTGTTTTGAGTCATTGAGTCGTTTTTAGAGTCTTGTTGAGTGTTTGGAGTGAAATAAGCGGAAAAAGTAAAATTCATGAAAAATCCTAGCTGGATCAGGATTCCTCACTGTCGACTATTTTTGCGGTCTTTACATTTTATTTTCTCTAGAAAATTCTGATATTCTCCTGCTTGTTGTAGGAAACCTTGCCTGGTGGAATTCTTGGAAACAGCAATGATTGAGTCATAAAATAAAGCATTAAGATATTTGACCAAGCAATGAAGAAGGGGAATAAAGGAGAAAGACGTTTTCAGTTGGGGAATAAAGGAGAAAGACGTTTTCAGTTGAAGAATAAAAGAGAAAGATGTTTCAACTAGAAAATAAATAAGAAAAAGATGTTTCAGCTTGGAAATTAAAGGAATTGCCCCATTATGAGAGGAGTTAAAGGCCTTAAAGGAGACGTTTCAGTTGGGAAAGCCAACCAATGCTCCCCTATAAATAGGCAACGTCCAGAACATAATTTGCATCACTTCCCAGCCAAGATCACTTCCCAGCCTATCACTTCCTGGCCAAAAACCATTCCAAGACTGCCCAATTCACTCCTTAAACTTCCATCACCTACAAGACCGTGACACCATCCATCCATCAATCTACGAAGCTCTAAGGCGCTGAGTCAAGGACGCTCCACCACCATCGCAGAGACGAGTTCATCACCGTGTTGCTAAGCCGCTGAGGAAAGCTTCAAAGTGTAACTATGACTCTACTTATAATTTTTGTTTCGGTTTTGTGTGTTTCAATTTGTGAGTTGTGTAATTGGAGACATGAAATTTTCAGAATATTTTTATTAATATTTTTGAGATTTTCAGTTTATTATTGAGTTAATTTTGAGAATTCTTTTATGATGCATGTTACAATCTTGTGCCCTTTTATGTGTTTTGGTAATTTTCAGAGTTAGGTTCATAAGTTTGCATGCTAGAATAACGGTGAGAGTTTTTGTGTGTTTGCTTAATTTGCCAAGAGTAATTGTTATTTGTTAAGACGCTGAGTTAAACAAGTAGCAATTAGTTCTAAAAAGTGGTAAAAATCATGCTTTAATGATTAAATGATTCTGGAAATTACGTGTTAAATTCTATGTGTAATGGTTAATTTGCACGTGTGAGTTGATTCGAGGGTTAGATAATACTACTAGTTAAGAGAATTACGCCGAGTGTTTTCGAAATTTAGTAGTATTAGGCTTGGTAAGGACTTTTCCGATCCAAACCTACATTAGAATGAATCAGATAAATGGATTGATCCGCTGAGGCTTTTCATTTTGGCCCTTATCTAGGCATTTAAGGTGGGCACATTTTTGTAGCATGTTGAAATGAATTTTCTGTTTTTACACTTAGTAATTTCCGAGTGGTATTGGTCTAGGTTAGGGAAGTCGATCATTGTATATAGTTTTATTTGTTTTGTTTTTATTTTAAGTAGATTAGGAACCAAATTTCAAAACCCCCCATTTTATTCTTTTATTTGTTAATTGACCTTTTTGTGTAGGTGTACCCTACAATCCCCGGATTGAACGATCCCTGCTTATTCTATACTGACAACTACATTGTGCAGGGTTAAATTGTGAGGCTATTTCAGCCGCATCAATTTTTGGCGCCGTTGCTACCCCACACTTAGCTTTTGCTAGTCCCTTAGCAAAACAAAAATACAAAACAAACAAAGACTCAACAAAAAAACAAGTAAATGACTCTACTTCCCCTAAATGTTTTATCAGAGACTCCAAACTCATGGCTTTCACGTTAAACACTTAATCAAAATTACATAGATAATTCCATGGTTAATAAACCTGTGACATTCATATGACTAAGCAAGATATGGAGAACTTAAGTTATACAGTGAATGGTAGCATGTTTCGAACAAGTCCAATCCAAACTCACAGGGCATACTCTCGATTTTTCTCTCAGAAATGGCTATGCTTAAAAGCTTCACTCTCAAGTATATGCAAGAGAATAAATTGTAAGGCAACAAATAGCTTGCATATTTCATCAATAATCGCATTTTGTGAAGAATTATTAAAGACCTCAAGAAATAACTAAGTGCACAAATGGACCTAAACCATAAGCTCGACTGCGTACCTGACTCCACTAACCAAAGATTGCCCATCTCAAGGATCAAGTCAGCACTTAAAACAGGTTGTAATGGGGCTAAGCTAGGGTTTTCGAAATGAAGATTAAGGATACAAAAATCCTAAGGACCTAGCAGAGCATATAAGGACCACCTTATGTCATCATTTTTTGTAGGCCAAATATCATTGTTTTGGGCCAAACCTTCACTCTAACCAACATGGGAATGGACAAAGGCATAATTTTCAACTTTGAGCCTTCTACAAATTTGAAAGTCCAAAACCACACTTCAACAATTTCCCAAGAGTTTTCTTTTCAATTTTTCTTCTCTTTTGCCGCTTTTCTTTCTTTCTTTTTCATTTTTTTTTTACGGCATATTTTTTTTTTCTTTCTCTTCTTTTTTTCTTGGATTTTCCCCACCCCACACTTGTCTTTCATCGTCACCGGTACATACTATGTCATGCTCTACTAAGTCCTTAAGACAAGGGTAGAGATATCCTGTACTAAGCTCATGGTAGGGTAGTGAGGGTGATGAAACAAAGGTTTTCAACTTAGACTCAAAGGGGTTCATTCTAAGGAGTCCCACGACGGGCACAATTGGGGACACATGCTTGTTTGGCTTTGGTGGTTACCCTAATGCCTTCTATCCTATCCAGGATCAGTGCATATTATGGCATACAAGTTTTGACAGTCACAACAGTCGAGTTCTAGTACTCTCTAGCCCATTAAAATCTATGGCACATGATCATTGGATTTTCAAAAGAATGATGAGGTTTCGCAAATACAGCCACGAAATTTTGGAATTATCAATTAAGCACTCGAAAAGAAAGTATTTTAGCTCAACTGCTCACTTTGGGTCATATGAATCAGACTTAATCCTAGCATGCTTAATGAACCAAGTTACAATCCTATCTCAAATCTTCATACAAGTATCACAATGTCGATTAACCACGGAATTCAATTAAGTTCTATTTTGATTGTGAAAACCTTCAGCCATGAATTTAGAGACATGTTCATCCTAGACGTTAGGAGCATCCTAAGACTCAAACAAACAAAAAGACTCTAAAACGAAATAATTTTTTTTTTAATTTTTTTATTTGTTTCTCTAAACTAAAATAAAGGTGTAAACTAAAACAAACTAAACTAAAATAAAGGTGTAAACCCACCCCACACTTAGAATCTACATTGTCCTCAATGTAGGCAAAAAATATGGTATATAGACCCTAAATATGGGGGGCTACGAAAATAAGGGAAGGGTAAAATAAATAAACAAACAAACAAAGACACAAATACAGTTCAACCTAAGCAAGTGAAGGGATAGAAATGTCAAACTCTCGTTGATGGCTCCTCCACAGCCTCGATTGAAATGGGTTGCCTCCCATGCAGCGCTTAATATTTATAGTCCTTCAGCCTGGACTCTTCTCCTTGTTCAAACGTGCTGGGTCAAGTGTTAGTGACATATACAAGGTTAGGAATACAAACATTATGCATTTCCTTAACTTTCTAAGTTACTTTTACATTTACATACTTAGGTACTGGAACAGAGGATCTCAGTGTGCAATGGGACTACAGAACAGCTACCCTCGACAAAGTGATAGGAGCATTTTAATGCGACGTTTTACTTGCTTTTTCCTACATTTCTTGCGTCATTTCCTTAGTAAAACTCTGTTTAGGAAAGTTTCCATTCTTCGATTGGGAAAGTTCCTATTTGTAGAAAGTTTCTATTTTTGTAGTCTCTATTTATCATTTTAGTAAGTTTCCATTTTCGGTAGTTTCTATTTCTCATTTTTAGAAAGTTTCCCATTTTCAGTTTAGGAAAGTTGCCATTTTTCATTTTAGGAAAGTTTCTATTTTTCTTACTAGTTTCTATTTTCAGGACCTCGGAGCTAAAAAGTGGAAATGAGCTCACAAATGGAAAGAGGAACTTGCGAACATTAAGGGGAGCAAAGATGAAGAACAATGAGCCACATAAATGAGCAGAAATGAAGAAAAGAAGTTTTCCTGGTCCAACCAGGAAACCCTGCGAAAAGAAGGAAAGCTCACCAATGAAGTTTCCAACGTTACTATGAAAAAAAGAAAAGGGAAAAATAAAGTGTTATGACGTTGGAAGATGACATGGCATAAAGGTGACGCATGGAGGCCCATGAACTCTCAAGAATGAAGTGGATTTTCGGCAAATGGATAAAAGGCCCATAAAGCCCATACAACTAGGGTTGTGACGCAAAAGTAAACCCTAGACATCATTGTTGCCGTGAAATCCTAAAGACAAACAAGGAAGTTGGCGTCAAAAATCAGAAATACAAGGGAGATTTTCTAGGGAGATTTTCTAGGGCTATTTTTATGGAAATACATCAAGAGATAAACCCTAGAAGACTCCTAGCCGTCCAAGCCAAGAGAGAAACAAGGAAAATGCCGTGGAAAATCAGAAATATAAAAGAGGATTTCGGTAGAGAATTTCTTGGGAGATTTTTATGGAAGGATAATATTATTGGAGAATTATTTTGTGACTATGCCGTGAGAAATAAGGAGAGAAAGGAGGAACCAAAGTGCCAACCAAGCAAAGATAACGCAAGGAGAGATTCAAGGGAGAAATAAAAGGAAAGAGAAAAAGGTGGAGATCAAGAAAAGCTCAAAAGAAGTCTAGATACATTCCTTAATTCCCTAAAGGAAGTTTGGCCGAATTGAACTACAAAAATCAGAAATTATATCAAGGGAATTTCGGCCAAGATTTTATGGAATTAAAAGAGAATTTTGTGATTGGTTGAACCACCTCATAGGGCTTATTTGCCAAGATATTATTGGAGGAAATTATGTGGAATTTTCAGATTAATTCCATGAAGTTTACACGGCTTGGAGAGCAAGGAGGATGTCCCCTATATATTCTCACACTTTCTCAACGTCAAGGGTTCCAATTCTTTACATTCTACACTTTAGAAAAAAATCAGAAGACTCTCTCTAGCATAGCCGTGAGTTCTACCATCCTCTAGGGCAACCACGAAGTTCAAGCAAGGCCAAGGAAGAAGAAGAGTAGCCGTGAGCAACATCCATCCTCCATCTTGAAGATTGCTTTCGAAATTCAAGAGACCACAACATCAATTCATTCATCTCATCTTCATCCACGGTGTAATCCGATTCTCCTTGTAACCTTTGCTTTGTAATTCGTTGGTTTTGCCTTAGTTGACATATATGTTTGAACAATTGTTGAATTCTGGAATTTTTATGATTAATTGATATTTTCAGATTCATATATTACGATTTATGGTTGCTTTTATGTGAGTGTTTGATTAAATTTGCATGATAGAAATCTTTTGTACATTAATCTTGAAGGGTTCGAAACTTTTAGGGTTTTTATATGAATGGTGCTACGAATTTGAGAACATGAATCAACTTTTTGGTTTTGTGTTCTTAAATCAATAAGTAGTAAAGGTTTTGTGCAAAAACCGAATTTAATCAAAGAGAATTGCAATTAGGTGGACTTTTTCATACTAAGCTGCACACTTGAGTTGATAGCCTTTCTAGGTGCTAATTGCGTTGAATATGTTGTGTTTGACTAGCTTTCTAGGGCTTGCATGCATGTTTATAGGATTAGTCTTTGTGCTTTCACTTAGATTAATTAGCATTGAAAGTAAAATATGGGAAATTGTTTGCTTTTAACGTTTCACATGATCAACTCCTCTTGCATGACTATGATGAACAATGTTAGAACTTGAATCGATTTAATCACATAAGTCAGTTTTGATCTTTGTTCTCACATTCCATTTGTATTTTTATGTTTTCGCATTTTAATTATTGTGTTAACTTAGTTTTTATTTTCGAAAAAGAAAACCAAAAACAAAATCCCCCCTATTTTCGTAAATAATGTTTATAATTGTAAATACCTTTGTGAATATTATACTTTGTTTTAATTTTAATTGTTTGTTTGTCCTACATTGACAGGTGTACCCTCAATCCCCGGAATAGAACGATCCCTATTTATTAAATACTACTAATGACATTTCAGGGTTAAATTATGCGCTTGCTTTTGAGCGCATCAATTTTTGGCGCCGTTGCCGGGGATTGAAAAATCATTTGTCACTTTGTGAATAATATGTGTTTTGTTTATATTGTGACCGAAAAAAAAAAAAAAAATTTTTACTTGTTAATTGTTTGTAATTCTCTTAATTAGTTAATTAGTTAATTAATTACTTAGGTTGTTATTTATATTATTGAATACGAATTTTTATTGTGAGTTGTAAATTAAAGAAGGAATAGGTGAAGTCGTGTTTATTAATATTGGCCTAAACCCCTTATTGGTACCTAGTCCAGGTCCCTTAAGGTTGAGGGCGGCCTTTATTAACATTCATTGAACTGTCTTCACACTTAGGATCTTTTTCATCCAAGTAAGTATAGCCTATGTGGGATGGTGTCTAGGAAGGGGACAACGCTCATGACTAGTTCTTGAATTCAGAAGTGCTTACAAATGAGCCTAAACCACAATGTGGGAGTAGCTCATGCCAAAATGGATTCTACCTCTCGTGGTCGCTCTCCCCTACCTGGCCATTTCAGTAAGGTTGCCCAAAGGATGTAGGAGGGACTTTGTGTCTAGACGACTATACTTGGGCCGCATGTCCACTTGATTTACCGCTTGGAATTGAATTTGAAATCAATGATATATATAACAAATGAAAATATTGTGATTCACTAAGGTATATCGGATTAAACATAGTCTTGAAAATGGTAGCTGTTTCAGTCCCATTGCACATCGAGACTCCCTGTTCCCGTATCTAAGTGTTGAAAATAATTGTAAAGGAAAGGAAAGAATGTGATTTTTTGTATTTAAGTTCGTAAAAAGAAAAAGAAAAAAAAGAAAAAGAAGTTGTACAAAGTGTGACGTTTTAAAGTATTGTACAAATTGTGTCTAATCTTGTTAAACAAAAGAAAAGAATTAATTGTAAATATTGTTAAGTCCTTAATTGTTATAAGTGTGTAAAATCGTATGAGTAGATAAGGGCCCTTTTGTTAATATTGGCCTTAACCCTTCATTAGTACCTTTCTAAGGTCTTTTGAAGTTGAGGGCGGCTTTCATTAACATTTGGAGAACTGTCTAACACATGAGTTATTTCCAAGCTGAGTAAGGGGCATATAGATGGTGTCTTAGGTTGAGACCCTGGGTGATGGGTTCAAATTGGATCTCAGAGATACTATAGACTGTGCGTAAACCACAATGTGGGAGTAGCCAATAGGGGCCTAAACCTCAATGAGGGAGTAGCCTCCGTAGTGTCACCAAAATGAGTCCTCCCTCTCACTTACCTCTTAATCTGGCCATCTAGCCTTCTGAAACAAAGGAAAGCAACTTATGTCTAGGCGACTATCCCTAGATCGTATCTCACCAATAGTAGTGGTTTCTATTGGGCTCGACTTACAACTTGTAATCAACTGAGATATTAACTTTATTTGTAAAGATAATAATACACTTGAACATAACCTCCACTTGTAAATTGTGTTGTTTTGTACATTTTATACTTGTATAAACGTCTCATGTAGTATATATTTGTGAAGTTTGTGGATAGTTTGTAATTTATACTCCTCTTTATACTTGTATAAATTCGTGAATAGTGACTCGTGAATAGTAACATTTATGTATAAATCATTAACTTGTATTTACTTCACTTTGTAGTCTACTAATTTCTCTAACTGTTAATGTTGTTCAGGAATTCTATGAATGACCGAGCCTTTTAGACCCTCTACAATAAAGGAAATTGAAGCAAGGCTCGCTCGTTTGAAGAATCCTTCACTTCTTGAGTACACAAGCCCTTCCCCTTCAACATACAAAGAGTACACATTTAACGAGCAAGGGAAGCGGATTTACCCTTCTGAGGAGTCTACATCACCTACATCGAGTCCATCTCCTCCTTCACGTTCACCTTCACCTGTGGTTTCGTCCAACTCTACACCACCACCTTCACCACCACCTGAAGAAGTCAAGGAAGAGAGAATGGCATCTATTAGGGAACTCTCCACCGCAACTGTTGAAGGAGGACCTCCTTCAGGCATAGTATACCCTGCCCCTGCAGCAGGAAGACAAGCAGAGTTTGAGCTTAAGAGTGGATTGTTGCACAAACTCCCTATGTTCCATGGCCTCAATATGGAGAACGCCAACAAGCATATCAGAGAGTTTCAGTCTGTTTGTGCTAACATGCAACCACAAGGAGCAGATGAAAACATTCTGAAGATGAAGGCATTTCCATTCTCCTTAGCTGATAGAGCCAAAGATTGGCTATATGAGCTTCCTGCTGGACGTATCACATCATGGGAAACAATGAGGAAGGCATTCTTGGAGAAATACTTCCCAGCTTCAAAGGTCATCACACTTAGGAAGAAGCTTAGTGGAATAGAGCAAGCCCATGATGAGTCCTATGCTGCCTACTATGAGAGGTTCAACTCCCTACTTGCACAATGTCCTCAACATCAGATGAAGGATGAGACCCTACTTACATGCTTCTACGAAGGACTCCTACCCTTGGAGAGGCAAATGCTTGATGCTGCAGCTGGAGGAGCTTTTGTGGATAAGTCACCTGCGGTTGGGAAGGAACTTATAGCAAATCGTGCCCTAAACTCCCAACAATATGAGGGTGTAGGACACTCTACTAGTAGGGTGCATGAGATGAGCAAGAATACTGCCATTGAAGACCAACTGAATAAGCTTACCCTCCTCATGAACCAAGTGGTAAGTTCCAAGGGACCAAGTGCAACAATGGCTTGTGGGGTATGCTCTATGCAAGGGCATGTTACAGATCAGTGCCCCCAACTCAATGAAAATGGAGGATGGGAATCTGCTAATGCTATTGGAGGATATCAAGGAGGACCTCAACGTCCTAGGCATGACCCTTATTCAAATACTTACAACCCAGGATGGAGGGACCATCCCAACTTCAAGTGGACCAACAATGAGAACGTTCAGAATCCTCTTGGTGGGAACTTCCAACGTCCACAAGGGCCTTCATTCCAAGGGTCATCTTTTCCAAGGCCTTACATGCCTCCTCCTCCACAGAACTCAGGACCTTCAATGTCTCACTATGACAAAACGTTGGAAGCCTTGACTAGTTCTACTCAAGCCTTGACAAACTCTACACAGGCTTTGATTCAAGGACAACAGACCCACACCAAGGACATTGCAGAGCTCAAGAAGCAGATGGGTCAAGTTGTGGATTTCATGAGCAAGATCTACGAAACTGGAAAGCTCCCTAGTAACACAATACCTAACCCTAATGTGGAGAATGCATCAGTTGTTACTACAAGGAGTGGAAGAGTGTTCATGGATCAACCAAAGGGGTCAAGGAAGGCCCACGTGAGCATAGAGATTGAGGAAGACCAAGAACCCACCAAGTTGGGTATTGAGAAGGACCCTGCAACGTCCAAGGAAGAGACCAAGGCGTCTTCACCATTAAAGGCAAAACCGGAAGTAAAAGGTAGTAATTCTAACTTATCAAATTCGGTTATTGCTAACCCTTCTTCTTCTTGCATGCCCTTCCCACGCAGGTTCGCTCAATCTAAGAAGGATGAAAGTGACCAAGCTATCTTGGAAACTTTCAAGAAGGTGCAAGTAAACTTACCCCTCCTAGAGGCCATCAAGCAAGTCCCTAAGTATGCCAAGTTCCTCAAAGAGCTTTGCACTACTAGGAGAGTAAACCGTGAAAAGGAGGTGGTAAAGGTAAGTGAGAATGTCTCTGCCTTGATTCAGAGGAAAATTCCTCCAAAATGTAAGGATCCTGGAAGCTTTACTATTCCTTGTACTATTGGTAACTCTAGATTTAAGAATGCCATGCTAGACCTAGGTGCATCTGTTAATGTTATGCCCTACTCTGTTTATGAAACCCTAGGTCTAGGGGAACTTAAATCTGACAATGTTATCATTCAGTTAGCTGACAGATCCAATGCATACCCTAGAGGTTTGTTGGAGGATGTGCTTGTACAAGTTAACCATCTTATCTTCCCAGCTGATTTTTATGTGTTAGAAATGGAGGATTCCCCTGTGAGTTCCACTCCATTGCTTTTGGGACGTCCTTTCTTAAGGACAGCTAGGACGAAGATTGATGTGTATGCAAGCTCCCTCACAATGGAGTTTGATGGTGATGTTATAGGCTTCAACATTTTTGAAGCCATGAGGTATCCTCTTGATGAAAGTGATTGCCATTCTATTGACATTTTGGATGATCTTGCACAGAAAATGTTTGATGTCATGAATGAGGATACCCTAGCCACGACACTTGCACAAGGAATAGGTTACACAAAAGGTGGCGTCACCATCTCAGAGGAGGAATTGAAGGACACTTGTGAAGGAAAGATCTTGAAAACGTCTCCTTCCTTGAGGCATCACCCTATATAGGTAAGTCTATCTCTCCCTTGTCCATTCAGTTATCTGCTAACAAGACTTTACCTTCAGTGGTCCAAGCCCCAGAACTTGAGCTAAAACCTCTTCCAGACCATTTGAAGTATGTCTACTTAGGGGACAAGGAGACCTTACCAGTGATTGTGTCCTCTGCACTGACGATTCCACAAGAAGAGAAGTTGGTGGAAATGCTAAAGCAACACAAGACCGCCATAGGATGGACATTGGCGGATATCAAGGGAATCAGCCCTACAACTTGCGTCCACATGATACTTCTAGAGGAGGGGTCTAAACCCACTAGAGAGGCTCAACGTCGTCTCAACCCTCCAATGATGGAAGTTGTGAAGAAGGAGGTTATCAAGCTCCTTGACTGTGGGGTGATCTACCCCATTTCAGACTCCAAGTGGGTCTCCCCAGTTCAGGTCGTGCCCAAGAAATCTGGGATCACTATGGTGAAGAATGCTGAGAACGAACTGGTGCCCCAAAGGACAGTCACAGGCCATAGAGTATGCATTGACTATAGGAGGCTCAACGCAACTACAAGGAAAGACCACTTTCCTCTGCCATTCATTGATCAGATGCTTGAGCGCCTAGCTGGACATGACTACTACTGCTTCCTGGATGGATACTCTGGTTATAACCAGATTGCCATTGCAAATGAAGATCAAGAGAAGACAACCTTCACTTGCCCCTTTGGAACGTTTGCCTATAGACGTATGCCCTTCGGACTTTGCAACGCTCCAGGTACCTTTCAGAGGTGTATGGTAAGTATCTTTTCAGATTATATTGAGAAAATCATAGAGGTATTCATGGATGACTTTTCAGTTTTTGGAAAGAATTTTGATGATTGTCTTAATAATCTGGAGATAATTTTGAAACGTTGCATGGAAACTAACCTTGTTTTAAACTGGGAAAAATGCCATTTTATGGTTAAGCAAGGAATAGTTCTACGACATTGATACGCCTAAAAAGCAAGCGCATAATTTAACCCTGAAATGTCATTAGTAGTATAAAGTAAATAGGGATCGTTCTATTCCGGGGATTGAGGGTACACCTGTCATTATCAAACAATTAAACAATTAAAATTAAAACAAAGTATAATATTTACAAAAATATAACAAAATATATACATATTTACGAAAAAGGGGGAAATTTTTGTTTTTGGTTTTCTTTTTCGAAAATAAAAGCTAAGCTAACAAAATAATTAAAATGCAAAAACATAAAAATACAAATGAAATGCAAGAACAAAGATCAAACCGAAATATATAATTAAAATCAATTCAAGTTCATCATTGTTCATCATAGTCATGCAAGAGGAGTTGATCATGTGAAACGTTCATAAGCAAACAATTTCCCATATTTTACTTTCAATGCTAATTAACCTAAGTGAAAGCACCTAGATTACTCCTATCAAACATGCAATCAAACCCTAGAAAGCTAGTCAATCATGTCATGTTTAATGCATTAAGCACCTAGAAAGGCTATCAACTCAAATGTGCAACTTAGTATGGAAAAGTCCACCTAATTGCAATCTTCTTTGATTAAATTCGGTTTTTGTACAAAACCTTTACTACTTATTGATTCAAGAACACAAAACCAAAAAGTTGATCCATGTTCTCAAATTCGTAGCAACATTCACATAAAAACCCTAAATGTTTCGAACCATTCAAGATTATCATACAAAAGATTTCTATCATGCAAATTTAATCAAACACTCACACAAAAGCAACCATAAATCGCAATATATGAATCTGAAAATTAACAATTAATCATAAAATTTCAGAAATCAATATTTGTTCAAACAATTGTGTCAACTAAGGCATAACCAACGAAAATTACAAAGCAAAGGTTACAAGGAGAATCGGATTACACCGTGATGAGGATGAGATGAATGAAGTGATGAATGGTCTCTTGAATTTCGAAAGCAATCTTCAAGGATGGTGACGGATGATGTGCACGGCTTGGCTTCTTCTTCCTTGGCCTTGCTTGAATTTCGTGGTTGCCCTAGAGGATGGAGAAGAACACGGCTAGGCTAGAGAGAGTTTTCTGATTTTTTCTTCAAAGTGTAAAACGACAAAGTGGGAACTCTCAAACGTTGAGAAGAGGGGAGATTATATAGGGGACGTCCTCCTTGCTCTCCAAGCCGTGTATTTCTTCTTTATTTTCCATGGAATTAATCTGAAAATGCCACATAGTTTCCTCCAATGATAGCTTGCCACATAGGCCCTATGAGGTGGTCCAACCAATCACAAAATTCTCTTTTAATTCCCTAGAAATATTGCCGAAATACCTTGAGATAATTTCTGATTTTTCTAGTTTAAATTCGGCCAAACTTCCTTTAGGAATTCTAGGGATGAATCTAGACTCCTTTTTAGCCGTTTCTTGGTCTCCACACTTTGGCTTTCCTTAAAATTCTCCCTAGAATATCTCTTTGCCGAAATCTCTAGGGTTTCTTCATGATTATCACGGAAATTCCTTCTTTTCCTCTTGGTTTGGACGGCAAAAGATATTCTAGGGTTTATCTCTTGATGTATTTCCATAAAAATAGCCCTAGAAAATCTCCCTAGAAAATCTCCTTTGATAATTCTGATTTTCCACGTCATTTTCCTTGTTTCTCTCTTCATTTTGGACGGCAAACATCTCTAGGGTTTCTTTATTGCGTCACAAACCCTAGTTGCATGGGCTTTTGTGGGCCTTTAATCCAATTGCCGAAAATCCACTTCATTCTTGAGAGTTCTTGGGCCTCCATGTGCCACCTTTATGCCATGTCATCATCTAGAGTCTTCAAGAAGCTTCTCTCATGCCATGTCACTTCATTAATTCGATCTCCATTCATGGTTGGCTCAAGAGTCTTGTTTTGGCAAGCTTTCCTTTTCTGGACAGGGTTTCCTGGTTAGACCAGGAAAACTTCTTTTCTTCATTTCTGCTCATTTGTGCTTCCCTTTGTACTTCATCTTGTCTCCCTCCAACGTTGGCTAGCTTCTCTCTCCATTTGTGAGCTCGTTTCAGCTCATTTGTGACAAGGACCTGAAAATAGAAACTAGTAAGAAAAATAGAAACTTTCCTAAAATGAAAAATGGCAACTTTCCTAAACTGAAAATGGGAAACTTTCTAAAAATGATAAATAGAAACTACAAAAATAGAAACTTTCTACAAATAGGAACTTTCCCAATCAAAGAATGGAAACTTTCCTAAACAGGGTTTTATTAAGGAAATAACGCAGAAAATGCAGGGAAAAGCAAGTAAAACGTCGCATTAAAATGCTCCTATCAAATTCCCCCACACTTAGCTTTTGCTAGTCCCTTAGCAAAATCACACTAAGACTCAACGAAATTTAAAGACTCTATTGCCCTTCAACTTTTTGTCTCAGCAATCTCTTACTTTCACAACACCAAGATTAACACTCAACCAAGATTCAATGTTTAAGCATTCGAGAGTTAATTGAAACACATAATCTACACATACACAAGTAGGACTTGGTTGTAACAATGGTGATGGGTTCTGTTAAGCAAGTTTCAGACAAGTATGATTCAAATCTCACAAAGTATATCCACTCTTTCTTCTCTCAGAATTCAAGGCAATGCTTAAAAGCTTATACACTCAAGTATATGTGAAAGATAACAAGTATATCACATAATTCAAGAAACGAAAGCACATGTATAAATTTCTTTTAAAGATCTCATGAAGGATACCAACTACTTGCACAGATGGACCCAAGCCATAGGTTCAACTCTTGTAACTCATCTCCACATCAAGGGCTGTCCCATCTTAAGGATCAAGAAGGTCTTTTCAAGGGTTGTAGTGGGTTAAGGCTCAAGGTTTAAAGAAATGAAAGGTAAGGATTTATCAAAGTGTCCTAAAAACCTAGCAGAGCATATGTAGATGTAGAGACCTCAAGAAATCCACCAAGGCATTGCAAAAACGTCACTTTCCCTAGAGGTAACATAAAAGGGGCTTAATGTCTTCATGTTGGGCCCAATCTTCATTGTAAACTTCCCTTGAACTCTAGTGAAATGGACAAAGGCCAAATTTTTCTATAGCAGGCCTTCATTTCAAAGCAGACTCCAAAATCACTAAGTATAGGGGACTAAAATCCATAAATATTTCCTTCTTTTCTTTTCTAGCCGTACATTTTTTCTTTTTCACTTTCTTTTCCTCGGCTTTTTCACACATTTTTTTTTATGGATAAGTCTACCCCACACTTGAACTTTCGCCTCTTCTCAATTTTCATCCTTAGCACCAAACCCACGTAGTATGTCTCAAAAGATAGCTCCACTAAGTTCTTAGAACAAAGGGTAGGGTTGTAACTATACTAAGCTTCATGGTTAAGGATTTTAGGGTGATGAACGAAAAGGCTTAATGTAGGCTCAAAGGGGCTTATCTAGGGGAGTCCCACGACGGGCACAAATGGGGACACAAGTTTATATGGCAATGGTGGTAATTCCTAGGATGCCTCTATCCCTTCCAGAATCAGGGCCATGTATTGACAAACGTCTCAACAAGCACAAGAGTGAATTCTAGCATTCTCTAGTCCATCAAACTTAATCTATGGCAAGCAGTCAATCAAATGAAAGAATAATGAGATCATCAAAACATCGCCAAGAAAATAAGAATATATGTTTCATTTATCACTCCAAGAAAAAGGGACATGGCTCAATTATCTCACATGGGTTTGTATGAATCAAAACTCATCTTAACATGCTCATATTCTATACCAAAGTTTCGAAATCCATATCCACTACAAGGCACATATTTTTCATATATCTCAATTAACCAAAGAATACCATGTTTAAGTCATCTCAATTTTGTGATCCTCTTTTAGTCATGATTTCAGAGATATAGAATCATCCTAGACAGTTGAAAGGGCATCCTAAGACTCAAAACAAAAACAAAAGCAACGAAAATTTTTAAATTTTTGACATTTTTCAATTTTTTTTGTATTTTTCAATATATGACTCAAGATAAAAGTGTAAATCCCTTCCCCCACACTTAAATATTGCATTGTCCTCAATGTAATCAAGAATAAGCATGCAATGAAACACTTAAGCATATAAGGATGGAATTTACGAAAATAATGGCTATTAAAATAAAACAATTCGAGAAGTGAAAGGGAGAGATAAAACAAATCTGCGTTGACGACTCCTCCACAGCTATTTCTGAATTGGGTTGCCTCCCAAGCAGCGCTTAATGTTTATAGTCTTTCAGCCTAGACTTGTACCTCCATTTAATCCTCAGGGTTTGGAACGTTTTGGAGGGGTACAGCCTCCACTTCATGTTCCACAAATGCCTCATAGTAAGGCTTCAAGCGATGCCCATTCACCTTGAACTCATTACCTGTTTGTTCACTCTTTATCTGCACAGCTCCATGAGGAAACACATGAGTGATAACAAACGGCCCAATCCAACGAGAACGAAGCTTACCTGGGAAGAGTTTGAGACGAGAATGGAATAGAAGAACTTTTTGACCCACAACAAAAGTCCTCATTCGAATCATTTTGTCATGGAATGCCTTAGTCTTATCCTTGTAAATTTTTGCACTTTCAAAGGCATCATTCCTAATCTCCTCTAACTCTTGCAATTGCAACTTCCTATGAAGCCCAGCTGCATCTATATCCATGTTGAACTGCTTCACAGCCCACCAAGCTCTATGCTCTAACTCCACAGGTAAATGGCAAGGTTTGCCATAAATAATTCGATATGGTGACATACCTATGGGAGTTTTGTATGCAGTTCTGTAGGCCCACAGAGCATCCTCTAGATGCAAGGACCAGTCCTTCCTGTTGGGGTTCACAGTCTTCTCCAATATCCCCTTGATCTGACGATTAGAGACCTCAGCCTGCCCACTAGTTTGGGGGTGATAAGGTGTAGAAACCTTATGTGTCACATCATATCTCTTCAAAAGAGCCTCAATCGTCCGATTGCAAAAGTGGGATCCACCATCACTAATGAGAACTCTAGGCATTCCAAACCTGCTCAAGATGTTAGACTTGATAAAATCTGCAACAACCTTAGAGTCATTAGTTCTAGTGGCCTTTGCTTCCACCCATTTGGAAACATAGTCCACTGCAAGTAAGATATAGAGAAACCCACAAGATGATGGGAAAGGTCCCATGAAATCTATACCCCAGACATCAAAGATTTCAACAGTTATGATATTAGTCAAGGGCATTTGATCTCTAGGACCTAGGTTTCCTGTTCTTTGGCACTTATCACAAGTTAAACAATAGGCATGTGCATCCCTAAACAATGTTGGCCAATAGAACCCAGACTCTAACACTTTTAATGCCGTTTTCTTTGACCCAAAGTGACCCCCACATGCTTTAGAGTGGCAAAACGAAAGTATAGCATTATGTTCATGTTCAGGCACACATCTTCTAATCAATTGATCAGAACAATATTTCCATAGATAAGGTTCATCCCAAACATATTGCTTAACAGTTTTCTTAAGCCTATCTCTATGAGCACGTGACATGGTATCAGGAATCTTCCTAGACACAATATAGTTCACAATATCTGCATACCATGGTTCACTTACCTGAAGTCCAAAGAGTTGCTCATCTGGAAATGTCTCCACCAGAGGGAGATGATCTTCTGCATGCACCAAGCGACTCAAGTGGTCAGCTACCACGTTTTCACTACCCTTCTTGTCCTTGATTTCTATGTCAAATTCTTGCAAGAGTAGGATCCATCTGATGAGCCTTGGTTTCGCCTCCTTCTTGGTCATCAAGTATTTCAAGGCTGCATGGTCAGTAAAGATAGTAACTTTGGTACCAAGTAAGTAAGAGCGAAACTTCTCAAGGGCAAAGACAACTGCAAGGAGCTCTTTCTCTGTGGTTGAATAGTTCATTTGTGCATCATTGAGAGTCCTTGAGGCGTAGTAGATGGCATAGGGTAGCTTGTCCTTCCTTTGCCCCAAAACAGCTCCAACTGCATAGTCAGAGGCATCACACATCAACTCAAAGGGCAAGGACCAGTCTAGAGGTAACATGATGGGGGCAGATGTCAACAACTCCTTAAGCTTGTCAAAAGCTTCTTGACACTCCTTGTCAAAGTGAAATGGCACATCCTTCTGGAGTAGTTGACATAAGGGTCTCGAAATTTTGGAGAAGTCCTTGATGAACCTCCTATAAAAACCTGCATGGCCAAGGAAAGAACGAATCTCTCTCACAGAAGTGGGAGAGGGTAAGTGACGCACAATATCAACCTTGGCTTTATCAACCTCTATACCCCTAGCAGAGAAATATGTCCTAGAACTATTCCTTGTTTAACCATAAAATGGCATTTTTCCCAGTTTAAGACAAGGTTAGTTTCCATGCAACGTTTCAAAATTATCTCCAGATTATTAAGACAATCATCAAAATTCTTTCCAAAGACTGAAAAGTCATCCATGAATACCTCTATGATTTTCTCAATATAATCTGAAAAGATACTTACCATACATCTCTGAAAAGTACCTGGAGCGTTACAAAGTCCGAAGGGCATACATCTATAAGCAAACGTTCCGAAGGGGCAAGTGAAGGTTGTCTTCTCTTGATCTTCATTTGCAATTGCAATCTGGTTGTAACCAGAGTATCCATCCAGGAAGCAGTAGTAGTCATGTCCAGCTAGGCGCTCAAGCATCTGATCAATGAATGGCAGAGGAAAGTGGTCTTTCCTTGTAGTTGCGTTGAGCCTCCTATAGTCAATGCAAACTCTATGGCCTGTGACTGTCCTTTGAGGCACCAGTTCGTTATCAGCATTCTTCACTACAGTGATCCCAGATTTCTTGGGCACGACCTGAACTGGAGAGACCCACTTGGAGTCTGAAATGGGGTAGATTACCCCACAATCAAGGAGTTTGATAACCTCCTTCTTCACTACTTCCATCATTGGAGGGTTGAGACGACGTTGAGCCTCTCTAGTGGGTTTAGACCCCTCCTCTAGAAGTATCCTATGGACGCAAGTTGTAGGGCTGATTCCCTTGATGTCCGCCAATGTCCATCCTATGGCGGTCTTGTGTTGTTTCAGCATTTCCACCAACTTCTCTTCTTGTGGAGTCGTCAGTGCAGAGGACACAATCACTGGTAAGGTCTCCTTGTCCCCTAAGTAGACATACTTCAAATGGTCTGGAAGAGGTTTTAGCTCAAGTTCTGGGGCCTGGACCACTGAAGGTAAAGTCTTGTTAGCAGATAACTGAATGGACAAGGGAGAGAGAGACTTACCTATATAGGGTGATGCCTCAAGGAAGGAGACGTTTTCAATGATTTTCTCCTCACAAGTGTCTTTCAACTTGTCCTCTGAGATGGTGACGCCACTTGTTGTGTAACCTATTCCTTGTGCAAGTGTCGTGGCTAGGGCATCCTCATTCATGACATCAAACATTTTCTGTGCAAGATCATCCAAAATGTCAATAGAAAAACAATCACTTTCATCAAGAGGATACCTCATGGCTTCAAAAATGTTGAAGCCTATAACATCACCATCAAACTCCATTGTGAGGGAGCCTGCATACACATCAATCTTCGTCCTAGCTGTCCTTAAGAAAGGACGTCCCAAAAGTAATGGGGTGGAACTTACAGGGGAGTCCTCCATTTCCAACACATAGAAATCAGCTGGGAAGATAAGATGGTTAACCTGTACAAGCACATCCTCCAACAAACCTCTAGGGTATGCATTGGATCTGTCAGCTAACTGAATGATAACATTGTCAGACTTAAGTTCCCCTAGACCTAGGGTTTCATAAATAGAGTAGGGCATAACATTAACAGATGCACCTAGGTCTAGCATGGCATTCTTAAATCTAGAGTTACCAATAGTACAAGGAATAGTAAAGCTTCCAGGATCCTTACACTTTGGAGGAATCTTCCTCTGAATCAAGGCAGAGACGTTCTCACTTACCTTTACCACCTCCTTTTCACGGTTTACCCTCCTAGTAGTGCAAAGCTCTTTGAGGAACTTGGCATACTTAGGGACTTGCTTGATGGCCTCTAGGAGGGGTAAGTTTACTTGCACCTTCTTGAAAGTTTCCAAGATAGCTTGGTCACTTTCATCCTTCTTAGATTGGGCGAACCTGCGTGGGAAGGGCATGCAAGAAGAAGAAGGGTTAGCAATAACCGAATTTGATAAGTTAGAATTACTACCTTTTACTTCCGGTTTTGCCTTTAATGGTGAGGACGCCTTGGTCTCTTCCTTGGACGTTGCAGGGTCCTTCTCAATACCCAACTTGGTGGGTTCTTGGTCTTCCTCAATTTCTATGCTCACTTGGTGATAGGAGCATTTTAATGCGACGTTTTACTTGCTTTTCCCTGCATTTTCTGCGTTATTTCCTTAATAAAACCCTGTTTAGGAACGTTTTCCATTCTTTGATTGGGAAAGTTCCTATTTGTAGAAAGTTTCTATTTTTGTAGTTTCTATTTATCATTTTTAGAAAGTTTCCCATTTTCAGTTTAGGAAAGTTGCCATTTTTCATTTTAGGAAAGTTTCTATTTTTCTTACTAGTTTCTATTTTCAGGTCCTTGTCACAAATGAGCTGAAACGAGCTCACAAATGGAGAGAGAAGCTAGCCAACGTTGGAGGGAGACAAGATGAAGTACAAAGGGAAGCACAAATGAGCAGAAATGAAGAAAAGAAGTTTTCCTGGTCCAACCAGGAAACCCTGTCCAGAAAAGGAAAGCTTGCCAAAACAAGACTCTTGAGCCAACCATGAATGGAGATCGAATTAATGAAGTGACATGGCATGAGAGAAGCTTCTTGAAGACTCTAGATGATGACATGGCATAAAGGTGGCACATGGAGGCCCAAGAACTCTCAAGAATGAAGTGGATTTTCGGCAATTGGATTAAAGGCCCACAAAAGCCCATGCAACTAGGGTTTGTGACGCAATGAAGAAACCCTAGAGATGTTTGCCGTCCAAAATGAAGAGAGAAACAAGGAAAATGACGTGGAAAATCAGAATTATCAAAGGAGATTTTCTAGGTCTATTTTTATGGAAATACATCAAGAGATAAACCCTAGAATATCTTTTGCCGTCCAAACCAAGAGGAAAAGAAGGAATTTCCGTGATAATCATGAAGAAACCCTAGAGATTTCAGCAAAGAGATATTCTAGGGAGAATTTTAAGGAAAGCCAAAGTGTGGAGACCAAGAAACGGCTAAAAAGGAGTCTAGATTCATCCCTAGAATTCCTAAAGGAAGTTTGGCCGAATTTAAACTAGAAAAATCAGAAATTATCTCAAGGTATTTCGGCAATATTTCTAGGGAATTAAAAGAGAATTTTGTGATTGGTTGGACCACCTCATAGGGCCTATGTGGCAAGCTATCATTGGAGGAAACTATGTGGCATTTTCAGATTAATTCCATGGAAAATAAAGAAGAAATACACGGCTTGGAGAGCAAGGAGGACATCCCCTATATAATCTCCCCTCTTCTCAACGTTTGAGAGTTCCCACTTTGTCGTTTTACACTTTGAAGAAAAAATCAGAAAACTCTCTCTAGCCTAGCCGTGTTCTTCTCCATCCTCTAGGGCAACCACGAAATTCAAGCAAGGCCAAGGAAGAAGAAGCCAAGCCGTGCACATCATCCGTCACCATCCTTGAAGATTGCTTTCGAAATTCAAGAGACCATTCATCACTTCATTCATCTCATCCTCATCACGGTGTAATCCGATTCTCCTTGTAACCTTTGCTTTGTAATTTTCGTTGGTTATGCCTTAGTTGACACAATTGTTTGAACAAATATTGATTTCTGAAATTTTATGATTAATTGTTAATTTTCAGATTCATATATTGCGATTTATGGTTGCTTTTGTGTGAGTGTTTGATTAAATTTGCATGATAGAAATCTTTTGTATGATAATCTTGAATGGTTCGAAACATTTAGGGTTTTTATGTGAATGTTGCTACGAATTTGAGAACATGGATCAACTTTTTGGTTTTGTGTTCTTGAATCAATAAGTAGTAAAGGTTTTGTACAAAAACCGAATTTAATCAAAGAAGATTGCAATTAGGTGGACTTTTCCATACTAAGTTGCACATTTGAGTTGATAGCCTTTCTAGGTGCTTAATGCATTAAACATGACATGATTGACTAGCTTTCTAGGGTTTGATTGCATGTTTGATAGGAGTAATCTAGGTGCTTTCACTTAGGTTAATTAGCATTGAAAGTAAAATATGGGAAATTGTTTGCTTATGAACGTTTCACATGATCAACTCCTCTTGCATGACTATGATGAACAATGATGAACTTGAATTGATTTTAATTATATATTTCGGTTTGATCTTTGTTCTTGCATTTCATTTGTATTTTTATGTTTTTGCATTTTAATTATTTTGTTAGCTTAGCTTTTATTTTCGAAAAAGAAAACCAAAAACAGAAATTTCCCCCTTTTTCGTAAATATGTATATATTTTGTTATATTTTTGTAAATATTATACTTTGTTTTAATTTTAATTGTTTAATTGTTTGATAATGACAGGTGTACCCTCAATCCCCGGAATAGAACGATCCCTATTTACTTTATACTACTAATGACATTTCAGGGTTAAATTATGCGCTTGCTTTCGAGGGCATCAATTTTTGGCGCCGTTGCCGGGGATTGAAAAATCATTTGTCACTTTGTGAATAATATGTGTTTTGTTTATATTGTGACCGAAAAAAAAAAAAATTTACTTGTTAATTATTTTGTAATTGTCGAAATTTAGTTACTTAATTAATTAGGATGTTATTTATATTAGTGAATACGAATTTTTATTGTGAGTTGTAAATTAAAGAAGGAATAGGTGAAGTCGTGTTTATGAATATTGGCCTAAACCCCTTATTGGTACCTAGTCCAGGTCCCTTAAGGTTGAGGGCGGCCTTTATTAACATTCATTGAACTGTCTTCACACTTAGGACCTTTTTCATCCAAGTAAGTATAGCCTATGTGGGATGGTGTCTAGGAAGGGGACAACGCTCATGACTGGTTCTTGAATTCAGAAGTGCTTACAAATGGGCCTAAACCACATTGTGGGAGTAGCTCATGTCAAAATGGATTCTACCTCTCGTGGTCGCCCTCCCCTACCTGGCCATTTCAGTAAGGTTGCCCAAAAGATGTAGGAGGGACTTTGTGTCTAGACGAATATACTTGGGCCGCACGTCCTCTTGATTTACCGCTTAGAATTGAATTTGAAATCAATGATATATATAACAAATGAAAATATTGTGATTCACTAAGGTATATTGGATTAAACATAGTCTTGAAAAGGGTAGCTGTTTCAGTCCTATTGCACATCGAGACTCCCTGTTCCCGTACCTAAGTGTTGAAAATAATTGTAAAGAAAAGGAAGAAACACAATTATTTGTAAGTATTTTCGTGCAAAGAAAAGAAAAGAAAAAAAACAAAAAAAAAAAAGGGAAAGAAAAAAAAAAATTTTGTGACGTTTTGTTTTGTTCTTTTGTGAAAGTTTTGTACAAATTGTGTCTAATCTTGTAAACAAAAGAAAAGAATTAATTGCAAATATTGTTAAGTCCTTAATTGTTATAAGTGTGTAAAATCATATGAGTAGATAAGGGCCCTTTTGTTAATATTGGTCTTAACCCTTCATTAGTGCCTTTCTGAGGTCTTATGAGGTTGACGGCGGCTTTTATTAACATTTGGAGAACTGTCTAACACATGAGTTCTTTCCAAGCTGAGTAAGGGGCATATAGGTGGTGTCTTAGGTTGAGACCCTGGTGATAGGAGCATTTTAATGCGACGTTTTAACTGTTATTTCCCTTTATTTTCTGCGTTATTTCCTTAATAAAACTCTGTTTAGGAAAGTTTCCATTCTTCGAATGGGAAAGTTCCTAATTGTAGAACGTTTCCATTTTGTAGTTTCTATTTTCCATTTTTAGAAAGTTTCCATTTTAGTTTAAGAAAGTTTCCATTTCTTATTTTAGAAAGCTTCTATTTTCAGGTTTTTGGAATAAATAAGCTGAATTGAGTTCATAAATGGAACGAGAAGCTTCATGAAGATGACATGGCAAGGAGAGATTCAAGGAAGAGTTTTTAAAAAAGGAAAATACATTTTCCTTGGGAATTAAATTTGCCGTGAAATACCTAGAGGAAAACAAGGTGACAACTGATGCGGCTAAAAGCAAGCGCATAATTTAACCCTAAAAATATCATAGTAGTATAAGCAAGTAGGGATCGTTCTATTCCGGGGATTGAGGGTACACCTGTCATTATCAAACAATTAAACAATTAAAATTAAAACAAAGTATAATATTTACAAAAATAAAACAAAATATATACATATTTACGAAAAAGGGGGGATTTTTGATTTTGGTTTTCTATTTTCGAAAATAAAAGCTAACTAAATAATTAAAAACGCAAAAACATAAAAATATAAATGGAATGTAAGAACAAAGATCAAAGTCGAAACTCATGATTAAAATTGATTCAAGTTCATCATTGTTCATCATAGTCATGCAAGAGGAGTTGATCATGTGAAACGTTCAAAAGCAAACAATTTCCCATATTTTACTTTCAATGCTAATTAACCTAAGCGAAAGCACCTAGATTAATCCTATCAAACATGCAATCAAACCCTAGAAAGCTAGTCAATCATGTCATGTTTAACGCATTAAGCACCTAGAAAGGCTATCAACTCAAATGTGCAACTTAGTATGAAAAAGTCCACCTAATTGCAATCTTCTTTGATTAAATTCGGTTTTTGTACAAAACCTTTACTACTTATCGATCCAAGAACACAAAACCAAAAAGTTGATTCATGTTCTTAAATTCGTAGCACCAATTATATCAAAACCCTAAGTGTTTGCAACCACATAAGATTAAAATACAAAAGTTATCTATCATGCAAATTTAATCAAACACTCACACAAAAGCAACCATAAATCGCAATATATGAATCTGAAAATTAACAATTCATCATAAAATTTCAGAAAACAATACTTGTTCATACATATGTGTCAACTAAGGCAAAACCAACGAAAATACAAAGCAAAGGTACAAGGAGAATCGGATTACACCGTGATGAAGATGAGATGAATGAAGTGATGATGTGGTCTCTTGAATTTCGAAAGCAATCTTCAAGGTGGAGGGTGGATGGTGTGCACGGCTTGTCTTCTTCTTCCTTGGCCTTGCTTGCACTTCGTGGTTGCCCTAGAGGATGGAGAGGAGCACGGCTAGTCTAAAGAGTTTTCTGAATTATTTTCTCAAGGTGTAAACGTAAAGAATGGAACTTGGAACTCCAAAACGTTGAGAAGAGGGGAGGTTATATAGGGGACGGCCAACTTGCTCTCCAAGCCGTGTAAACCTTATGGAATTAATCTGAAAATTCCACATAATTTCCTCCAATAATATCTTGCCAAATAAGCCCTATGAGGTGGTTCAACCAATCACAAAATTCCATTTAATTCCCTAAATAATCTTGCCGAAATTCCCTTGATATAATTCTGATTTTTGTTGTTCAATTCGGCCAAACTTCCTTTAGGGAATTAAGGAATGTATCTAGACTTCTTTTGAGCTTTTCTTGGTCTCCACCTTTTTCTCTTTCCTTTTATTTCTCCCTTGAATATCTCCTTGCCGAATTCTCTAGGGTTTTCTTTTAATTCACACGGCAACTTCCTTCTTTTCCTCTTGGCTTGGACGGCAAAAGATATTCTAGGGTTTATCTCTTGATGAATTTCCATAAAAATAGCCCTAGAAAATCTCCCTAGAAAATCTCCTTTTAATTTCTGATTTTCCACGTCATTTTCCTTGTTTCTCTCTTCATTTTGGACGGCAAACATCTCTAGGGTTTCTTCATTGCGTCACAAACCCTAATTGCATGGGCTTTGTGGGCTTTTGATCCATTTGCCGAAAATCCAACAAGTCTTGAGAGTTCTTGGGCCTCCATGCGCCACCTTTGTGCCATGTCATCATCTAGAGTCTTCAAGAAGCTTCTCTCCTGCCATGTCACTTCATTAATTCGATCTCCATTCATGGTTGGCTCAAGAGTCTTGTTTTGGCAAGCTTTCCTTTTCTGGACAGGGTTTCCTGGTTGGACCAGGAAAGCTTCATTTCTTCATTTCTGCTCATTTGTGCTTCCCTTTGTACTTCATCTTGTCTCCCTCCAACGTTGGCTAGCTTCTCTCTCCATTTGTGAGCTCGTTTCAGCTCATTTGTGACAAGGACCTGAAAATAGAAACTAGTAAGAAAAATAGAAACTTTCCTAAAATGAAAAGTGGGAAACTTTCTAAAAATGAAAAATAGAAACTACTAAAAATGGAAACTTACTAAAAATGATAAATAAAAACTACAAAAATAGAAACTTTCTACAAATAGGAACTTTCCCAATCAAAGAATGGAAACTTTCCTAAACAGGGTTTTATTAAGGAAATAACGCAGAAAATGCAGGGAAAAGCAAGTAAAACGTCGCATTAAAATGCTCCTATCAAATTCCCCCACACTTAGCTTTTGCTAGTCCCTTAGCAAAATCACACTAAGACACACACTAAGACTCAACGAAAATTAAAGACTTGACACGAAACAGACTCTATAGCCCTTCAACTTTTTGTCTCAGCAATCTCTTACTTTCACAACACCAAGATTAGCACTTCACCAAGAATAAATGTTTAGGCATTCGAGAGTTAATTAAAACACATAATCTTCACATACACAAGTAGGACTTGGTTGTAACAATGGTGATGGGTTCTGTTAAGCATGTTTCAGACAAGTATGATTCAATCCTCACAAGGCATATCCACTCTTTCTTCTCTCAGAATTCAAGGCAATGCTTAAAAGCTTATACACTCAAGTATATGTGAAAGATAGCAAGTATATCACATAATGTAAGAAACGAAAGCACATGTATAATTTTCTTTAAAGATCTCATGAAGGATACCAACTACTTGCACAGATGGACCCAAGCCATAGGTTCAACTCTTGTAACTCATCTCCACATCAAGGGCTGTCCCATCTTAAGGATCAAGAAGGTCTTTTCAAGGGTTGTAATGGGTTAAGGCTCAAGGTTTTAAGAAATGAAGGGTAAGGATTTATCAAAGTGTCCTAAAAACCTAGCAGAGCACATGTAAATGTAGAGACCACAAGAAATCCACCAATGCATTGCAAAAACGTCACTTCCCCTAGAGGTAACATAAAAGGGGCCTAGTGTCTTCATGTTGGGCCCAATCTTCATTGTAAACTTCCCCTGAACTACAGTGAATGGACAAAGGTCAAATTTTTCTTTAATAGGCCTTCATTTCAAAGTAAACTCCAAAATCACTAAGTATGGGGGACTAAAATCCATAAATATTTCTTTCTTTTCTTTTCTAGCCGTACATTTTTTCTCTTCTTTTCATTTTTCACGGCTTTCACATATTTTTTTTTTTTCTTTATGGACAAGTCTACCCCCACACTTGAACTTTAACCTCTTCTCAATTTTCCTCCTTAGCATCAAACCCATGTAGTATGTCTCAAAAGATAGCTCCGCTAAGTTCTTAGAACAAAGGGTAGGGTTGTTACTATACTAAGCTTCATGGTTAAGGATTTTAGGGTGATGAACGAAAAGGCTTAATGTAGGCTCAAAGGGGCTAATCTAGGGGAGTCCCTCGACGGGCACAAATGGGGACACAAGTTTATATGGCAATGGTGGTAATTCCTAGGATGCCTCTATCCCTTCCAGAATCAGGGCCATGTATTGATATAACGTCTCAACAAGCACAAGAGTGAATTCTAGCATTCTCTAGTCCATCAAACTTAATCTATGGCAAGCAGTCAATCAAATGAAAGAATAATGAGATCATCAAAACATCGCCAAGAAAATAAGAATATATTTTTCATTTTACTCCAAGAAAAAGGGACATGGGCTCAATTATCTCACATGGGTTTTTATGAATCAAAACTCATCTTAACATGCTCATATTTTCTGTACCAAAGTTTCGAAATCCATATCCACTACACATGCATATATATCTCATATATCTCAATTAACCAAAGAATACCATTTTAAAATCATCTCAATTTTGTGATCCTCTTTTAATCATGATTTCAGAGATATAGAATCATCCTAGACAGTTGAAAGGGCATCCTAAGACTCAAAACAAAAACAAAAGCAACGAAAATTTTTTTTAAATTTTTGACATTTTTCACTTTTTTTTTGTATTTTTCAATATATGTGACTCAAGATAAAAGTGTAAATCCCTTCCCCCACACTTAAATATTGCATTGTCCTCAATGTAATCAATTAAAAGCATGCAATGAAACACTTAAGCATATAGGGATGAAATTTACGAAAATAATACTAAATTCAAAAAGCAAAAACGAAAAATAAAAGATAAGGATAAAGAAAGCAAATCTGATTTGCATGGGTTGCCTCCCAAGTAGCGCTTGGTTTTAACGTCTTCTCAGCCTAGACGTGGTTTCCTCTTCTCCTCAGTTGGTGGAACCTTCAAAGCCTCCCTTTGGGTTTGGAATTGTGTTGCTCGGAAGCTTACCACTCTCATGAAACTTGGTCATGAAGTCCACCACTTGTCCCATTTGCTTCTTGAGCTCTGCAATGTCCTTGGCATTGGTCTGTTGTCCTTGAAGCAAAGTCTGTGTGGCACTAGTCAATGCCTGAGTAGAATTAGTCAATGCCTCTATCGTCTTATCATAGTGAGAATTGGGATTCCCTACATTGTGTTGAGGAGGCATGTAAGGTCTTTGATAGGGAGGTCCTTGAGGACGTTGGAAACTGCCACCAAGAGGGTTCTGAACATTTTCATTGTTGGTCCACTTGAAGTTGGGGTGGTCCCTCCATCCAGGGTTATAGGTATTCGAATATGGATCATACCTTGGACGTGGGGGACCCCCTTGGTTCCCTTGATAGCCTCCTATAGCATTCACAGACTCCCAACCACCATTCTCACTCAGTTGAGGACATTGATCCGTAGGATGTCCTTGAGTAAAGCATACCCCACAAGCAGAGGGTCCTCCATGGCCTTGAGTAGTCGCCACCTTGTTCACAAGAAGGGTGAGTTTGCTCAATTGATCCGCAATGGCAGGACTAGTGCTCACCTCATTTACCCTACGAGTGGGTTGTCTCACACCCTCATACTGTTGGGAGTTTAGGGCACGATTAGCTATAAGTTCCCTCCCAACCGCAGGTGACTTATCCACAAAAGCTCCACCAGCTGCAGCATCCAACATTTGCCTTTCCAAGGGTAAGAGTCCTTCATAGAAACATGTGAGTAGGGTCTCATCCTTCATCTGATGTTGAGGACATTGTGCAAGTAAGGAATTGAACCTCTCATAGTAAGCAGCATAGGACTCATCATGGGCTTGCTCTATTCCACTGAGCTTCTTTCTAAGTGTGATGACCTTAGAAGCTGGGAAGTATTTTTCCAAGAAGGCCTTTCTCATTGTTTCCCATGATGTGATACGACCTGCAGGAAGCTCATATAGCCAATCCTTGGCTCTATCAGCTAGAGAGAATGGAAATGCTCTCATCTTAAGAAGGTTTTCATCCGCCCCTTGTGGTTGCATGTTTGCACAAACAGATTGGAATTCTCGAACATGCTTGTTAGCGTCCTCCATATTAAGTCCATGGAAGATAGGGAGCTTGTGCAACAAACCACTCTTTAGCTCAAACTCTGCTTGTCTTCCAGCTGCAGGGGGAGGGTATACTATGCCTGTAGGGGGTCCTCCTTCAACAGTTGCGGTGGAGAGTTCCCTAATAGATGCCATTCTCTCTTCTTCGACTTCTTCAGGTGGTGGTGAAGGTGGTGGTGTAGAGTTGGACGAAATCACAGGTGAAGGTGAACGTGAAGGAGGAGATGGACTTGGTGTAGGTGATGTAGACTCCTCAGAAAAGTAAGTCCGCTTCCCTTGCTCGTTAAATGTGTACTCTTTGTATGTTGAAGGGGAAGGGCTTGTGTACTCAAGAAGTGAAGGATTCTTCAAACGAGCGAGCCTTGCTTCAATTTCCTTTAGTGTAGAGGGTCTAAAAGGCTCGGTCATTCATAGGAATCCTGAACATCATCAAAAGTCAAAGAAGTTAGCAAAGTATAACGTGAGTTAGTTACAAATTAGTGATTTATACATCAACTTTACTATTCACGAGTTACTATTCACAAGTTCCTATTCACGAATTTACTATTTATGATTTACACAAGTATAAATAGAGTATAAATTACAAACTATCCACAATCTTTTCACAAATAAACCACGTAAGAAGTTTTATACAAATATAAAATGTGCAAAACAACACAATTTACAAGTGGAGGTTATGTTCAAGTATCTTATTATCTTTACAAAATAAAGTTAATATCTCAATTGATTACAAGTTGTAAGTCGAGCCCAATAGAAACCACTACTATTGGTGAGATACGATCTAGGGATAGTCGCCTAGACATAAGTCGCTTTCCTTTGTTTCAGAAGGCTAGATGGCCAGATTAAGAGGTAAGTGAGAGGGAGGACTCATTTTGGTGACACTACGGAGGCTACTCCCTCATTGAGGTTTAGGCCCCTATTGGCTACTCCCACATTGTGGTTTACGCACGGTCTATAGTATCTCTGAGATCCAATTGAACCCATCACCCAGGGTCTCAACCTAAGACACCACCTATATGCCCCTTACTCAGCTTGAAAAGAACTCATGTGTTAGACAGTTCTCCAAATGTTAATAAAAGCCGCCCTCAACCTCATAAGACCTCAGAAAGGCACTAATGAAGGGTTAAGGCCAATATTAACAAAAGGGCCCTTATCTACTCATACGAATTTACACACTTATAATAAATCAAGAATTTAACAATATTTATAATTAATTCTTTACATTTCCTTTGTTTAACAAGATTAGACACCATTTACACAAAACTTTCACACAAACCAACAAAACGTCACTATTCACATCTAATTATCTTCTTTTTTTTTTTTTTTTTTTTTTTCTTTTTTTTCTTTTTTTTTTTTTTTACGAAATTAAGTAAAATTACTTCTATTCTTTCCTTTTCTTTACAATTATTTTCAACACTTAGGTACGGGAACAGGGAGTCTCGATGTGCAATGGGGCTGAAACAGCTACCCTTTTCAAGACTATGTTTAATCCAATATACCTTAGGTGCATCACAACATTTTCTTTTGTTATAAATACCATTGATTTCGAATTAAATTCCAAGCGGTAAATCAAGTGGACGTGCGGCCCAAGTATAATCGTCAAGACACTAAGTCTCTCCTACATCCTTTGGGCAACCTTACTGAAATGGCCAGGTAGGGGAGGGCGACCACGAGAGGTAGAATCCATTTTGGCATGAGCTACTCCCACATTGTGGTTTAGGCTCATTTGCACGCACTTCTGGATTCAAGAACCAGTCATGAGCGTTGTCCCCTTCCTAGACACCATCCCACATAGGCTATACTTACTTGGATATAAAAGGTCCTAAGTGTGAAGACAGTTCAATGAATGTTAATAAAGGCCGCCCTCAACCTTAAGGGACCTGGACTAGGTACCAATAAGGGGTTTAGGCCAATATTAATAAACACGACTTCACCTATTCCTTCTTTAATTTACAACTCACAATTAAAATTCGTATTCAACAATATAAATAATCAACCTAAGTAATTAATCTACTAATTTTCGACAATTATCAACAAAATAATTAACAAGTAATTTTTTTTTTTTTTTTTTTTTTTTTTTTTTTTTTTCGGTCACAATATAAACAAAACACATATTATTCACAATATGACAAATGATTTTTCAATCCCCGGCAACGGCGCCAAAAATTGATGCCGCTAAAAGCAAGCGCATAATTTAACCCTAAAAATATCATAGTAGTATAAGCAAGTAGGGATCGTTCTATTCCGGGGATTGAGGGTACACCTGTCATTATCAAACAATTAAACAATTAAAATTAAAACAAAGTATAATATTTACAAAAATAAAACAAAATATATACATATTTACGAAAAAGGGGGGATTTTTGATTTTGGTTTTCTATTTTCGAAAATAAAAGCTAACTAAATAATTAAAAACGCAAAAACATAAAAATATAAATGGAATGTAAGAACAAAGATCAAAGTCGAAACTCATGATTAAAATTGATTCAAGTTCATCATTGTTCATCATAGTCATGCAAGAGGAGTTGATCATGTGAAACGTTCAAAAGCAAACAATTTCCCATATTTTACTTTCAATGCTAATTAACCTAAGCGAAAGCACCTAGATTAATCCTATCAAACATGCAATCAAACCCTAGAAAGCTAGTCAATCATGTCATGTTTAACGCATTAAGCACCTAGAAAGGCTATCAACTCAAATGTGCAACTTAGTATGAAAAAGTCCACCTAATTGCAATCTTCTTTGATTAAATTCGGTTTTTGTACAAAACCTTTACTACTTATCGATCCAAGAACACAAAACCAAAAAGTTGATTCATGTTCTTAAATTCGTAGCACCAATTATATCAAAACCCTAAGTGTTTGCAACCACATAAGATTAAAATACAAAAGTTATCTATCATGCAAATTTAATCAAACACACACACAAAAGCAACCATAAATCGCAATATATGAATCTGAAAATTAACAATTCATCATAAAATTTCAGAAAACAATACTTGTTCATACATATGTGTCAACTAAGGCAAAACCAACGAAAATACAAAGCAAAGGTACAAGGAGAATCGGATTACACCGTGATGAAGATGAGATGAATGAAGTGATGATGTGGTCTCTTGAATTTCGAAAGCAATCTTCAAGGTGGAGGGTGGAGGGTGGATGGTGTGCACGGCTTGTCTTCTTCTTCCTTGGCCTTGCTTGCACTTCGTGGTTGCCCTAGAGGATGGAGAGGAGCACGGCTAGTCTAAAGAGTTTTCTGAATTATTTTCTCAAGGTGTAAACGTAAAGAATGGAACTTGGAACTCCAAAACGTTGAGAAGAGGGGAGGTTATATAGGGGACGGCCAACTTGCTCTCCAAGCCGTGTAAACCTTATGGAATTAATCTGAAAATTCCACATAATTTCCTCCAATAATATCTTGCCAAATAAGCCCTATGAGGTGGTTCAACCAATCACAAAATTCCATTTAATTCCCTAAATAATCTTGCCGAAATTCCCTTGATATAATTCTGATTTTTGTAGTTCAATTCGGCCAAACTTCCTTTAGGGAATTAAGGAATGTATCTAGACTTCTTTTGAGCTTTTCTTGGTCTCCACCTTTTTCTCTTTCCTTTTATTTCTCCCTTGAATATCTCCTTGCCGAATTCTCTAGGGTTTTCTTTTAATTCACACGGCAACTTCCTTCTTTTCCTCTTGGCTTGGACGGCAAAAGATATTCTAGGGTTTATCTCTTGATGAATTTCCATAAAAATAGCCCTAGAAAATCTCCCTAGAAAATCTCCTTTTAATTTCTGATTTTCCACGTCATTTTCCTTGTTTCTCTCTTCATTTTGGACGGCAAACATCTCTAGGGTTTCTTCATTGCGTCACAAACCCTAATTGCATGGGCTTTGTGGGCTTTTGATCCATTTGCCGAAAATCCAACAAGTCTTGAGAGTTCTTGGGCCTCCATGCGCCACCTTTGTGCCATGTCATCATCTAGAGTCTTCAAGAAGCTTCTCTCCTGCCATGTCACTTCATTAATTCGATCTCCATTCATGGTTGGCTCAAGAGTCTTGTTTTGGCAAGCTTTCCTTTTCTGGACAGGGTTTCCTGGTTGGACCAGGAAAGCTTCATTTCTTCATTTCTGCTCATTTGTGCTTCCCTTTGTACTTCATCTTGTCTCCCTCCAACGTTGGCTAGCTTCTCTCTCCATTTGTGAGCTCGTTTCAGCTCATTTGTGACAAGGACCTGAAAATAGAAACTAGTAAGAAAAATAGAAACTTTCCTAAAATGAAAAGTGGGAAACTTTCTAAAAATGAAAAATAGAAACTACTAAAAATGGAAACTTACTAAAAATGATAAATAAAAACTACAAAAATAGAAACTTTCTACAAATAGGAACTTTCCCAATCAAAGAATGGAAACTTTCCTAAACAGGGTTTTATTAAGGAAATAACGCAGAAAATGCAGGGAAAAGCAAGTAAAACGTCGCATTAAAATGCTCCTATCAACAACGTGGGAATTAAGGGGATTGATTGAGAATTTCACATGGAATAAATCAAAGGAGATTTTCTTGGGAGATTTTTATGGAAAGAAATATTGTTGGAGGAGTAAATTGGTGTGATTGCCAACGTGAAAATCAGAAATAATCAAGGAGATGACGCAAAGAGAGATTCAAGGGAGACATTTATGGAAGGAAAATATGTGTGCACCAAGGAAAAGCTCAAAAGGCGTCCAGATTCATCCCTAAATTCCCTAAAGGAATGTTGGCCGAAATTCATGAAGAAAATCAGAATAATTTCAAGGAAATTCGGCAATTAAATATTAGGGAGGTATTTTAGAGAATTATGATTGGTTGGACCACATCACAAGCTTACTTGGCGAATTATCATTGGTTGAAGCTATGTGGAAAATTCTGATTGCTTTGTGAACCCTTTGTGAACCCTAGCCGTGCTCCTATATATACCCACCTCTTTGACGTTGAGAAGGGTTCCTCTCCCCATACAATTTACACTTTAGAAAAAAAATCAGAAAATCTTCTTAGCATAGCCGTGAGTTTCTCCATCCTCTAGTCATCTCCACGAGTTCAAGCAAGGCCAAGGGAGAAGAAGCATAGCCGTGAGCATCCATCATCCATCTCCAACCTTGAAGCTTGCTTTCGAGATTCAAGAGACCACCACATCAATCGTTCATCACCATCCCCATCTCACGGTGTAATCCGATTCTCCTTTGTAACCTTTGCTTTGAATTTCGTTGGTTATGAACTAGTTGACATATGTGTTTGAACAAATATTAATTTCTGGAATTTTTATGATTAATTGAGAATTTTCAGATTCATATTATTGTGATTCGAGAGTTGCTTATGTGGGTTTGTTTAATTAAATTTGCGTTATAGATAACTTTTGTATTTTAATCTTATGTGGTTGCAAACACTTAGGGTTTCGATATAATTGGTGCTAGGTTTAAGAACATGAAATCGACTTTTCGTTTTGTGTAAACTTGAATCAAAGTAGTAAAGGTTTTGTACAAAGATCGAATTTAATTAACGAGGATTGCAATTAGGTGGACTTTTCCATACTAAGTTGTACACTTGAGTTGATAGCCTTTCTCTATGTGTAATGCGTTAAACATGACATGATTGACTAGCTTTCTAGGGTTTGATTGCATGTTTGATAGGATTAATCTAGGTGCTTTCGCTTAGGTTAATTAGCATTGAAAAGTAAAAAATGGGAATTCATTTGCTTTCGAATGTTTCACATGATCAACTCCTTTCTCATGACTTAGATGAACAATATTAGGGTTTGAATCAATTTTAATCATATGTTTCGATTTTGATCTTTGTTCTCTCATTCCATTCGTATTTTTATGTTTTTGCATTTTAATTGTTTTGTTAACTTAGTTTTATTTTCGAAAAACCAAAAACAAAATCCCCCTTTTATATTTTGTTATATCTTTGTTAATATTATACTTTGTTTTAATTTTAATTGTTTAATTGTTTGACAATGACAGGTGTACCCTCAATCCCCGGAATAGAACGATCCCTATTTATTACGTACTACTAATGACATTTCAGGGTTAAATTATGCGCTTGCTTTCAGGCGCATCACCTGGGTGATGGGTTCAAATTGGATCTCAGAGACACTATAGACCGTGCGTAAACCACATTGTGGGAGTAGCCAATAGGGGCCTAAACCTCAATGAGGGAGTAGCCTCCGTAGTGTCACCAAAATGAGTCCTCCCTCTCACTTACCTCTTAATCTGGCCATCTAGCCTTCTGAAACAAAGGAAAGCAACTTATGTCTAGGCGACTATCCCTAGATCGTATCTCACCAATAGTAGTGGTTTCTATTGGGCTCGACTTACAACTTGTAATCAACTGAGATATTAACTTTATTTGTAAAGATAATAATACACTTGAACATAACCTCCACTTGTAAATTGTGTTGTTTTGTACATTTTATACTTGCATAAACGTCTCATGTAATATATATTTGTGAAGTTTGTGGATAGTTTGTAATTTATACTTGTATAAATCATAAATAGTAAATTCGTGAATAGGAATTGTGAATAGTAACTCGTGAATAGTGACGTCTATGTATAAATCATTAATTTCTTTTAATGTATAGTCTACTAACTTCTCTAATAGTTAATGATTGTTCAGGTTTCCATGAATGTCTGAGTCTTCTAAAATCCCTAATTTACGAGAGATTGAAGAAAGACTTGCTCGTTTGAAGAACCCTCAACAACCTGAATACAGAAGACCTCCTCCTTTGCAATTCAAGCCATATACATTCAACGAGCAAGGGAAGAGAATCTTAGATCCTTCAGAGGAATCCACATCACCTACACCAACTCCATCTCCACCACTTTCACCACCACCTGAAGAAGAGAGAATGGCATCTATTAGGGAACTCTCTACAGCAGCTGTCCAAGGAGGACCCCCGACAGGCATAGTATACCCTGCCCCTGCAGCAGGAAGACAGGCAGAGTTCGAGCTTAAGAGTGGATTGTTGCACAAGCTCCCTATTTTCCATGGACTTAATATGGAGGATGCTAACAAGCATATACGAGAATTCCAGTCTGTGTGTGCAAACATGCAACCACAAGGAGCTGATGAAAACATTCTGAAGATGAAGGCATTTCCATTCTCCTTAGCTGACAGAGCCAAAGATTGGCTATTTGAGATTCCTGCTGGACGTATTACTTCATGGGAAACAATGAGGAAGGCCTTCTTGGAAAAATACTTCCCAGCTTCAAAGGTCATCACACTCAGGAAGAAGATCAGTGGAATTGAGCAAGCCTATGATGAGTCCTATGGTGCCTACTATGAGAGGTTCAATTCCTTACTTGCACAATGCCCTCAACATCAGATGAAGGATGAGACCCTACTTACATGCTTTTACGAAGGACTCTTACCCTTAGAAAGGCAAATGCTTGATGCTGCAGCTGGAGGAGCTTTTGTGGACAAGTCACCTGCAGCTGGGAGGGAACTTATTGAAAATCGTGCCCTAAACACTCAACAGTATGAGGGTGTGAGACAAACCACTCGTAGGGTTAATGAGGTGAGCACTAGTCCTGCCATTGCGGATCAATTGAGCAAACTCACCCTTCTTGTGAACAAGGTGGCGACTACTCAAGGACAAGGAGGACCCTCTGCTTGTGGGGTATGCTCTACCCAAGGACATCCTACGGATCAATGTCCTCAACTAATTGAGAATGGTGGTTGGGAGTCTGTGAATGCCATAGGAGGCTATCAAGGAAACCAAGGGGGTCCCCAACGTCCAAGGTATGATCCATATTCAAATACCTATAACCCTGGATGGAGGGACCACCCCAACTTCAAGTGGACCAACAATGAAAATGTTCAGAACCCTCTTGGTGGCAGTTTCCAACGTCCTCAAGGACCTCCCTATCAAAGACCTTACATGCCTCCTCAACACAATGTTGGGAATTCCAATTCTCACTATGATAAGACAATAGAGGCATTGACTAATTCCACTCAGGCATTGACTAGTGCCACACAGACTTTGCTTCAAGGACAACAGAACCATACCAAGGACATTGCAGAGCTCAAGAAGCAGATGGGACAAGTGGTGGACTTCATGACCAAGTTTCATGAAACTGGTAAGCTTCCGAGCAACACAATTCCAAACCCACATGGAGGCTTTGAAGGTCAAACCAACTGAGGACAAGAGGAAACCACGTCTAGGCTGAGAAGACGTTAAAACCAAGCGCTACTTGGGAGGCAACCCAAGCAAATCAGATTTGCTTTCTTTATCCTTATCTTTTATTTTTTCGTTTTTGCTTATTTGTTTTAGTATTTATTTTCGTAAATTTCTACCTACATGCTTATTTGTTTCATTGCATGCTTATTCTTGATTACATTGAGGACAATGCAATATTTAAGTGTGGGGGAAGGGATTTACACTTTTATCTTGAGTCATATATTGAAAAATACAAAAAAAATTGAAAAATGTCAAAAATTTAAAAATTTTTGTTGCTTTTGTTTTTGTTTTGAGTCTTAGGATGCCCTTTCAACTGTCTAGGATGATTCTATATCTCTGAAATCATGACTAAAAGAGGATCACAAAATTGAGATGACTTAAACATGGTATTCTTTGGTTAATTGAGATATATGAAAAATATGTGCCTTGTAGTGGATATGGATTTCGAAACTTTGGTACAGAATATGAGCATGTTAAGATAAGTTTTGATTCATAAAGCCCATGTGAGATATTTGAGCCATGTCCCTTTTTCTTGGAGTGATAAATGAAACATATATTCTTATTTTCTTGGCGATGTTTTGATGATCTCATTATTCTTTCATTTGATTGACTGCTTGCCATAGATTAAGTTTGATGGACTAGAGAATGCTAGAATTCGCTCTTGTGCTTGTTGAGACGTATATTAATACATGGCCCTGATTCTGGAAGGGATAGAGGCATCCTAGGAATTACCACCATTGCCATATAAACTTGTGTCCCCATTTGTGCCCGTCGTGGGACTCCCCTAGATAAGCCCCTTTGAGCCTACATTAAGCCTTTTCGTTCATCACCCTAAAATCCTTAACCATGAAGCTTAGTATAGTTACAACCCTACCCTTTGTTCTAAGAACTTAGTGGAGCTATCTTTTGAGACATACTACGTGGGTTTGGTGCTAAGGATGAAAATTGAGAAGAGGTGAAAGTTCAAGTGTGAGGGTAGACTTATCCATAAAAAAAAAATGTGTGTGAAAAAGCCGAGGAAAAGAAAGTGAAAAAGAAAAAAATGTACGGCTAGAAAAGAAAAGAAGGAAATATTTATGGATTTTAGTCCCCTATACTTAGTGATTTTGGAGTCTGCTTTGAAATTAAGGCCTGCTATAGAAAAATTTGGCCTTTGTCCATTTCACTAGAGTTCAAGGGAAGTTTACAATGAAGATTGGGCCCAACATGAAGACATTAGGCCCCTTTTATGTTACCTCTAGGGAAAGTGACATTTTTGCAATGCCTTGGTGGATTTCTTGAGGTCTCTACATCTACATATGCTCTGCTAGGTTTTTAGGACACTTTGATAAATCCTTACCTTTCATTTCTTTAAACCTTGAGCCTTAACCCACTACAACCCTTGAAAAGACCTTCTTGATCCTTAAGATGGGACAGCCCTTGATGTGGAGATGAGTTACAAGAGTTGAACCTATGGCTTGGGTCCATCTGTGCAAGTAGTTGGTATCCTTCATGAGATCTTTAAAAGAAATTTATACATGTGCTTTCGTTTCTTGAATTATGTGATATACTTGTTATCTTTCACATATACTTGAGTGTATAAGCTTTTAAGCATTGCCTTGAATTCTGAGAGAAGAAAGAGTGGATATACTTTGTGAGATTTGAATCCTACTTGTCTGAAACATGCTTAACAGAACCCATCACCATTGTTACAACCAAGTCCTTCTTGTGTATGTGTAGATTATGTGTTTCAATTAACTCTCGAATGCTTAAACATTGAATCTTGGTTGAGTGTTAATCTTGGTGTTGTGAAAGTAAGAGATTGCTGAGACAAAAAGTTGAAGGGCAATAGAGTCATAGTATTTTTAGAGTCTTTAAATTTCGTTGAGTCTTAGTGTGATTTTGCTAAGGGACTAGCAAAAGCTAAGTGTGGGGGAATTTGATAGGAGCATTTTAATGCGACGTTTTACTTGCTTTTCCCTGCATTTTCTGCGTTATTTCCTTAATAAAACCCTGTTTAGGAAAGTTTTCCATTCTTTGATTGGGAAAGTTCCTATTTGTAGAAAGTTTCTATTTTTGTAGTTTCTATTTATCATTTTTAGAAAGTTTCCCATTTTCAGTTTAGGAAAGTTGCCATTTTTCATTTTAGGAAAGTTTCTATTTTTCTTACTAGTTTCTATTTTCAGGTCCTTGTCACAAATGAGCTGAAACGAGCTCACAAATGGAGAGAGAAGCTAGCCAACGTTGGAGGGAGACAAGATGAAGTACAAAGGGAAGCACAAATGAGCAGAAATGAAGAAAAGAAGTTTTCCTGGTCCAACCAGGAAACCCTGTCCAGAAAAGGAAAGCTTGCCAAAACAAGACTCTTGAGCCAACCATGAATGGAGATCGAATTAATGAAGTGACATGGCATGAGAGAAGCTTCTTGAAGACTCTAGATGATGACATGGCATAAAGGTGGCACATGGAGGCCCAAGAACTCTCAAGAATGAAGTGGATTTTCGGCAATTGGATTAAAGGCCCACAAAAGCCCATGCAACTAGGGTTTGTGACGCAATGAAGAAACCCTAGAGATGTTTGCCGTCCAAAATGAAGAGAGAAACAAGGAAAATGACGTGGAAAATCAGAATTATCAAAGGAGATTTTCTAGGTCTATTTTTATGGAAATACATCAAGAGATAAACCCTAGAATATCTTTTGCCGTCCAAACCAAGAGGAAAAGAAGGAATTTCTGTGATAATCATGAAGAAACCCTAGAGATTTCGGCAAAGAGATATTCTAGGGAGAATTTTAAGGAAAGCCAAAGTGTGGAGACCAAGAAACGGCTAAAAAGGAGTCTAGATTCATCCCTAGAATTCCTAAAGGAAGTTTGGCCGAATTTAAACTAGAAAAATCAGAAATTATCTCAAGGTATTTCGGCAATATTTCTAGGGAATTAAAAGAGAATTTTGTGATTGGTTGGACCACCTCATAGGGCCTATGTGGCAAGCTATCATTGGAGGAAACTATGTGGCATTTTCAGATTAATTCCATGGAAAATAAAGAAGAAATACACGGCTTGGAGAGCAAGGAGGACGTCCCCTATATAATCTCCCCTCTTCTCAACGTTTTGGAGTTCCCACTTTGACGTTTTACACTTTGAAGAAAAAATCAGAAAACTCTCTCTAGCCTAGCCGTGTTCTTCTCCATCCTCTAGGGCAACCACGAAATTCAAGCAAGGCCAAGGAAGAAGAAGCCAAGCCGTGCACATCATCCATGACCATCCTTGAAGATTGCTTTCGAAATTCAAGAGACCATTCATCACTTCATTCATCTCATCCTCATCACGGTGTAATCCGATTCTCCTTGTAACCTTTGCTTTGTAATTTTCGTTGGTTATGCCTTAGTTGACACAATTGTTTGAACAAATATTGATTTCTGAAAGTTTATGATTAATTGTTAATTTTCAGATTCATATATTGCGATTTATGGTTGCTTTTGTGTGAGTGTTTGATTAAATTTGCATGATAGAAATCTTTTGTATGATAATCTTGAATGGTTCGAAACATTTAGGGTTTTTATGTGAATGTTGCTACGAATTTGAGAACATGGATCAACTTTTTGGTTTTGTGTTCTTGAATCAATAAGTAGTAAAGGTTTTGTACAAAAACCGAATTTAATCAAAGAAGATTGCAATTAGGTGGACTTTTCCATACTAAGTTGCACATTTGAGTTGATAGCCTTTCTAGGTGCTTAATGCATTAAACATGACATGATTGACTAGCTTTCTAGGGTTTGATTGCATGTTTGATAGGAGTAATCTAGGTGCTTTCACTTAGGTTAATTAGCATTGAAAGTAAAATATGGGAAATTGTTTGCTTATGAACGTTTCACATGATCAACTCCTCTTGCATGACTATGATGAACAATGATGAACTTGAATTGATTTTAATTATATATTTCGGTTTGATCTTTGTTCTTGCATTTCATTTGTATTTTTATGTTTTTGCATTTTAATTATTTTGTTAGCTTAGCTTTTATTTTCGAAAAAGAAAACCAAAAACAAAAATTTCCCCCTTTTTTGTAAATATGTATATATTTTGTTATATTTTTGTAAATATTATACTTTGTTTTAATTTTAATTGTTTAATTGTTTGATAATGACAGGTGTACCCTCAATCCCCGGAATAGAACGATCCCTATTTACTTTATACTACTAATGACATTTCAGGGTTAAATTATGCGCTTGCTTTCGAGGGCATCACTTGGGCCTTCCTTGACCCCTTTGGTTGATCCATGAACATTCTTACACTCCTTGTAGTAACAACTGATGCATTCTCCACATTAGGGTTAGGTATTGTGTTACTAGGGAGCTTTCCAGTTTCGTGGATCTTGCTCATGAAATCCACCACTTGACCCATCTGCTTCTTGAGCTCTGCAATGTCCTTGGTGTGGGTCTGTTGTCCTTGAATCAAAGCCTGTGTAGAGTTTGTCAAGGCTTGAGTAGAACTAATCAAGGCTTCCAACGTTTTGTCATAGTGAGACATTGAAGGTCCTGAGTTCTGTTGAGGAGGAGGCATGTAAGGCCTTTGAAAAGATGACCCTTGGAATGAAGGCCCTTGTGGACGTTGGAAGTTCCCACCAAGAGGATTCTGAACGTTCTCATTGTTGGTCCACTTGAAGTTGGGATGGTCCCTCCATCCTGGGTTGTAAGTATTTGAATAAGGGTCATGCCTAGGACGTTGAGGTCCTCCTTGATATCCTCCTTGGTATCCTCCAATAGCATTAGCAGATTCCCATCCTCCATTTTCATTGAGTTGGGGGCACTGATCTGTAACATGCCCTTGCATAGAGCATACCCCACAAGCTATTGTTGCACTTGGTCCTTTGGAACTTACCACTTGGTTCATTAGGAGAGTAAGCTTATTCAGTTGGTCTTCAATGGCAGTGTTCTTGCTCATCTCATGCACCCTACGAGTAGAGTGTCCTACCCCCTCATATTGTTGGGAGTTTAGGGCACGATTAGCTATAAGCTCCTTCCCAACCGCAGGTGACTTATCCATAAAAGCTCCTCCTGCTGCAGCATCGAGCATTTGCCTCTCCAAGGGTAGGAGTCCTTCGTAGAAACATGTAAGTAGGGTCTCATCCTTCATCTGATGTTGAGGACATTGTGCAAGTAGGGAGTTGAACCTCTCATAGTAGGCAGCATAGGACTCATCATGGGCTTGCTCTATTCCACTAAGCTTCTTCCTAAGTGTGATGACCTTTGAAGCTGGGAAGTATTTCTCCAAGAAGGCCTTCCTCATTGTTTCCCATGATGTGATACGTCCTGCAGGAAGTTCATATAGCCAATCCTTGGCTCTATCAGCTAGAGAGAATGGAAATGCTCTCATCTTAAGAAGGTTTTCATCTGCCCCTTGTGGTTGCATGTTTGCACAAACAGATTGGAATTCTTGTACGTGCTTATTAGCATCCTCCATATTAAGTCCATGGAAGATAGGGAGCTTGTGCAACAATCCACTCTTAAGCTCAAACTCTGCTTGTCTTCCAGCTGCAGGGGCAGGGTATACTATGCCTGTAGGAGGTCCTCCTTCAACAGTTGCGGTGGAGAGTTCCCTAATAGATGCCATTCTCTCTTCCTCGACTTCTTCAGGTGGTGGTGAAGGTGGTGTAGAGTTGGACGAAACCACAGGTGAAGGTGAACGTGAAGGAGGAGATGGACTTGGTGTAGGTGATGTAGACTCCTCAGAAAGTAAATCCGCTTCCCTTGCTCGTTAAATGTGTACTCTTTGTATGTTGAAGGGGAAGGGCTTGTGTACTCAAGAAGTGAAGGATTCTTCAAACGAGCGAGCCTTGCTTCAATTTCCTTTATTGTAGAGGGTCTAAAAGGCTCGGTCATTCATAGGAATCCTGAACATCATCAAAATTCAAAGAGGTTAGCAAAGTATAAAGTGAGTTAATTACAAATTAGTGAGTTATACATCAACCTTACTATTCACGAGTCACTATTCACAAGTTCCTATTCACGAATTTACTATTTATGATTTATACAAGTATAAATAGAGTATAAATTACAAACTAACCACAATCTTTTCACAAATAAGCCACGTAAGACGTTTATACAAGTATAAAATGTACAAAACAACACAATTTACAAGTGGAGGTTATGTTCAAGTATCTTATTATCTTTACAAAATAAAGTTAATATCTCAGTTGATTACAAGTTGTAAGTCGAGCCCAATAGAAACCACTACTATTGTTGAGATACGATCTAGGGATAGTCGCCTAGACATAAGTCGCTTTCCTTTGTTTCAGAAGGCTAGATGGCCAGATTAAGAGGTAAGTGAGAGGGAGGACTCATTTTGGTGACACTACGGAGGCTACTCCCTCATTGAGGTTTAGGCCCCTATTGGCTACTCCCACATTGTGGTTTAGGCACAGTCTGTAGTATCTCTGAGATCCAATTTAAACCCATCACCCAGGGTCTCAACCTAGACACCACCTATATGCCCCTTACTCAGCTTGAAAAGGACTCATGTGTTAGACAGTTCTCCAAATGTTAATAAAAGCCGCCCTCAACTTCAAAAGACCTTAGAAAGGCACTAATGAAGGGTTAAGGCCAATATTAACAAAAGGGCCCTTATCTACTCATACGATTTTACACACTTATAACAATTAAGGACTTAACAATATTTACAATTAATTCTTTTCTTTTGTATACAAGATTAGACACAATTTACACAAAACTTTCAAACAAGAACAAACAAACGGCACATATATTTTACTTTTTTTTTCTTCTTTTTTTTTTTTTTTTTTTCTTTGTACGAAAATACTTACAAATAATTGTTTTTCTTCCTTTTCTTTACAATTATTTTCAACACTTAGGTACGGGAACAGGGAGTCTCGATGTGCAATGGGACTGAAACAGCTACCCTTTTCAAGACTATGTTTAATCCAATATACCTTAGTGAATCACAATATTTTCATTTGTTATATATATCATTGATTTCAAATTCAATTCCAAGCGGTAAATCAAGAGGACGTGCGGCCCAAGTATATTCGTCTAGACACAAAGTCCCTCCTACATCCTTTGGGCAACCTTACTGAAATGGCCAGGTAGGGGAGGGCGACCACGAGAGGTAGAATCCATTTTGGCATGAGCTACTCCCACATTGTTGTTTAGACTCATTTGCACGCACTTCTGAATTCAAGAACCAGTCATGAGCGTTGTCCCCTTCCTAAACACCATCCCACATAGGCTATACTTACTTGGATGAAAAAGATCCTAAGTGTGAAGACAGTTCAATGAATGTTAATAAAGGCCGCCCTCAACCTTAAGGGACCTGGACTAGGTACCAATAAGGGGTTTAGGCCAATATTAATAAACACGACTTCACCTATTCCTCTTTTAATTTACAACTTACAATAAAAATTCGTATTCAACAATATAAATAACAACCTAAGTAATTAATTAACTAATTAACTAACAAATTATGAACAATTAACAAGTAAGTTTTTTTTTTTTTTTTTTCGGTCACAATATAAACAAAACACATATTATTCACAAAGTGACAAATGATTTTTCAATCCCCGGCAACGGCGCCAAAAATTGATACGCATAAAAAGCAAGCGCATAATTTAACCCTGAAATGTCATTAGTAGTATAAAGTAAATAGGGATCGTTCTATTCCGGGGATTGAGGGTACACCTGTCATTATCAAACAATTAAACAATTAAAATTAAAACAAAGTATAATATTTACAAAAATATAACAAAATATATACATATTTACGAAAAAGGGGGAAATTTTTGTTTTTGGTTTTCTTTTTCGAAAATAAAAGCTAAGCTAACAAAATAATTAAAATGCAAAAACATAAAAATACAAATGAAATGCAAGAACAAAGATCAAACCGAAATATATAATTAAAATCAATTCAAGTTCATCATTGTTCATCATAGTCATGCAAGAGGAGTTGATCATGTGAAACGTTCATAAGCAAACAATTTCCCATATTTTACTTTCAATGCTAATTAACCTAAGTGAAAGCACCTAGATTACTCCTATCAAACATGCAATCAAACCCTAGAAAGCTAGTCAATCATGTCATGTTTAATGCATTAAGCACCTAGAAAGGCTATCAACTCAAATGTGCAACTTAGTATGGAAAAGTCCACCTAATTGCAATCTTCTTTGATTAAATTCGGTTTTTGTACAAAACCTTTACTACTTATTGATTCAAGAACACAAAACCAAAAAGTTGATCCATGTTCTCAAATTCGTAGCAACATTCACATAAAAACCCTAAATGTTTCGAACCATTCAAGATTATCATACAAAAGATTTCTATCATGCAAATTTAATCAAACACTCACACAAAAGCAACCATAAATCGCAATATATGAATCTGAAAATTAACAATTAATCATAAACTTTCAGAAATCAATATTTGTTCAAACAATTGTGTCAACTAAGGCATAACCAACGAAAATTACAAAGCAAAGGTTACAAGGAGAATCGGATTACACCGTGATGAGGATGAGATGAATGAAGTGATGAATGGTCTCTTGAATTTCGAAAGCAATCTTCAAGGATGGTCATGGATGATGTGCACGGCTTGGCTTCTTCTTCCTTGGCCTTGCTTGAATTTCGTGGTTGCCCTAGAGGATGGAGAAGAACACGGCTAGGCTAGAGAGAGTTTTCTGATTTTTTCTTCAAAGTGTAAAACGTCAAAGTGGGAACTCCAAAACGTTGAGAAGAGGGGAGATTATATAGGGGACGTCCTCCTTGCTCTCCAAGCCGTGTATTTCTTCTTTATTTTCCATGGAATTAATCTGAAAATGCCACATAGTTTCCTCCAATGATAGCTTGCCACATAGGCCCTATGAGGTGGTCCAACCAATCACAAAATTCTCTTTTAATTCCCTAGAAATATTGCCTAAATACCTTGAGATAATTTCTGATTTTTCTAGTTTAAATTCGGCCAAACTTCCTTTAGGAATTCTAGGGATGAATCTAGACTCCTTTTTAGCCGTTTCTTGGTCTCCACACTTTGGCTTTCCTTAAAATTCTCCCTAGAATATCTCTTTGCCGAAATCTCTAGGGTTTCTTCATGATTATCACAGAAATTCCTTTTTTTCCTCTTGGTTTGGACGGCAAAAGATATTCTAGGGTTTATCTCTTGATGTATTTCCATAAAAATAGACCTAGAAAATCTCCTTTGATAATTCTGATTTTCCACGTCATTTTCCTTGTTTCTCTCTTCATTTTGGACGGCAAACATCTCTAGGGTTTCTTCATTGCGTCACAAACCCTAGTTGCATGGGCTTTTGTGGGCCTTTAATCCAATTGCCGAAAATCCACTTCATTCTTGAGAGTTCTTGGGCCTCCATGTGCCACCTTTATGCCATGTCATCATCTAGAGTCTTCAAGAAGCTTCTCTCATGCCATGTCACTTCATTAATTCGATCTCCATTCATGGTTGGCTCAAGAGTCTTGTTTTGGCAAGCTTTCCTTTTCTGGACAGGGTTTCCTGGTTGGACCAGGAAAACTTCTTTTCTTCATTTCTGCTCATTTGTGCTTCCCTTTGTACTTCATCTTGTCTCCCTCCAACGTTGGCTAGCTTCTCTCTCCATTTGTGAGCTCGTTTCAGCTCATTTGTGACAAGGACCTGAAAATAGAAACTTTCCTAAAATGAAAAATGGCAACTTTCCTAAACTGAAAATGGGAAACTTTCTAAAAATGATAAATAGAAACTACAAAAATAGAAACTTTCTACAAATAGGAACTTTCCCAATCAAAGAATGGAAACTTTCCTAAACAGGGTTTTATTAAGGAAATAACGCAGAAAATGCAGGGAAAAGCAAGTAAAACGTCGCATTAAAATGCTCCTATCAGACATATTGTCTCTGCTAGGGGTATAGAGGTTGATAAAGCCAAGGTGGATATTGTGCGTCACTTACCCTCTCCCACTTCGGTGAGAGAGATTCGTTCTTTCCTTGGCCATGCAGGTTTTTATAGGAGGTTTATCAAAGATTTCTCCAAGATTTCGAGACCTTTATGCCAACTACTCCAGAAAGATGTGACGTTTCACTTTGACAAGGAGTGTCAAGAAGCTTTTGACAAGCTTAAGGAGTTGTTGACATCTGCCCCCATCATGTTACCTTCGGATTGGTCCTTGCCCTTTGAATTGATGTGTGATGCCTCTGACTATGCAGTTGGAGCTGTTTTGGGGCAAAGGAAGGACAAACGACCCTATGCCATCTACTACGCCTCAAGGACTCTGAATGATGCACAGATGAATTATTCAACCACAGAGAAAGAGCTCCTTGCAGTTGTCTTCGCCCTTGAGAAGTTTCGGTCTTATTTACTTGGTACCAAGGTTATTATCTATACTGACCATGCAGCTTTGAAATACATGATGACCAAGAAGGAGGCGAAGCCAAGGCTCATCAGATGGATCCTACTCTTGCAAGAATTTGATGTGGAAATCAAGGACAAGAAGGGTAGTGAAAACGTGGTAGCTGACCACTTGAGTCGTTTGGTGCATGCAGAAGATCATCTCCCTCTGGTGGAGACATTTCCAGATGAGCAGCTCTTTGGACTTCAGGTAAGTGAACCATGGTATGCAGATATTGTGAACTATATTGTGTCTAGAGAGATTCCTGATACCATGTCCCGTGCTCATAAGGATAGGGTTAAGAAAACTATTAAGCAATATGTTTGGGATGAACCTTATCTATGGAAATATTGCTCTGATCAACTGATTAGGAGATGTGTGCCTGAACATGAACATAATGCCATACTTTCTTTTTGCCATTCTAAAGCATGTGGGGGTCACTTTGGGTCTAAGAAGACTGCGTTTAAGGTACTAGAGTCGGGGTTCTATTGGCCAACATTGTTTAGGGATGCACATGCCTATTGTTTAACTTGTGATAAGTGCCAAAGAACAGGAAATCTAGGTCATAGAGATCAAATGCCTTTGTCTAATATCATAACTGTTGAAATATTTGATGTCTGGGGTATAGATTTCATGGGACCTTTCCCATCATCTTTTAGGTTTATATATCTTACTTGCAGTGGACTATGTTTCCAAATGGGTGGAAGCAAAGGCCACTAGAACTAATGACTCTAAGGTTGTTGCAGATTTTATCAAGTCTAACATCTTTAGCAGGTTTGGAATGCCTAGAGTTCTCATTAGTGATGGTGGATCCCATTTTTGCAATAGGACGATTGAGGCTCTCTTGAAGAGATATGATGTGACACATAAGGTTTCTACACCTTATCATCCCCAAACTAGTGGGCAAGCTGAGGTCTCTAACCGTCAGATTAAGGGCATATTGGAGAAAACTGTGAACCCTAGCAGGAAAGACTGGTCCTTGCGTTTAGAGGATGTTTTGTGGGCCTACAGAACTGCATACAAAACTCCCATAGGTATGTCACCATATCGAATTGTCTATGGCAAACCTTGCCATTTACCTGTGGAGTTGGTGGGCTGTGAAGCAGTTCAACATGGATATTGATGCAGCTGGGCTTCATAGGAAGTTGCAATTGCAAGAGTTAGAGGAGATTAGGAATGATGCCTTCGAAAGTGCTAAGATTTACAAGGACAAGACTAAGGCATTCCATGATAAAATGATTCGAAGGAAGACTTTTGTTGTGGGACAAAAAGTTCTTCTCTTCCATTCTCGTCTCAAACTCTTCCCAGGTAAACTTCGTTCTCGTTGGATTGGGCCTTTTGTTATCACTAATGTGTTTTCTCATGGAGCTGTGCAGATAAAGAGTGAACAAACAGGTAACGAGTTCAAAGTGAATGGCCATCGCTTGAAGCCTTACTATGAGGCATTTGTGGAACATGAAGTGGAGGCTGTACCCCTCCAAAACATTCCACACCCTGAGGATTAAATGGATGTACAAGTCTAGGCTGAAAAACTATAAACATTAAGCGCTGCTTGGGAGGCAACCCAATTTAGAAGTAGCTATGGAGGAGTCATCAACGTAGATTTGTTTTATCTCTCTCTTTTACTTCTCCAATTTTTCCTTATTTTAGTAGTCATTTTCGTAAATTTCATCCCTATATGCTTAAGTGTTTCATTACATGCTTATTCTTGATTACATTGAGGACAATGCAATATTTAAGTGTGGGGGAAGGGATTTACACTTTTGTCTTGAGTCATATATTGAAAAATAAAAAAAAATTGAAAAATGTCAAAAATTTAAAAATTTTCGTTGCTTTTGTTTTTGTTTGAGTCTTAGGATGCCCTTTCAACTGTCTAGGATGATTCTATATCTCTGAAATCATGATTAAAAGAGGATCACAAAATTGAGATGATTTAAACATGGTATTCTTTGGTTAATTGAGATATATGAAAAATATGTGCCTTGTAGTGGATATGGATTTCGAAACTTTGGTACAGAATATGAGCATGTTAGGATGAGTTTTGATTCATATAAACCCATGTGAGATATTTGAACTCATGTCCCTTTTTCTTGGAGTGAAATGAAAAATATATTCTTGGCGATGTTTGATGATCTCATTATTCTTTCATTTGATTGACTACTTGCCATAGATTAAGTTTGATGGACTAGAGAATGCTAGAATTCGCTCTTGTGCTTGTTGAGACGTTATATCAATACATGGCCCTGATTCTGGAAGGGATAGAGGCACCCTAGGAATTACCACCATTGCCATATAAACTTGTGTCCCTATTTGTGCCCGTCGTGGGACCCCCCTAGATAAGCCCTTTGAGCCTACATCAAGCCTTTTCATTCATCACCCTTAAAATCCTTAACCATGAAGCTTAGTATAGTTACAACCCTACCCTTTGTTCTAAGAACTTAGTGGAGCTATCTTTTGAGACATACTACATGGGTTTGGTGCTAAGGATGAAAATTGAGAAGAGGTGAAAGTTCAAGTGTGGGGGTAGACTTGTCCATAAAGAAAAAAATATGTGAAAGCCGTGAAAAATGAAAAGAAAAGACAAAAAAATTGTGTACGGCTAGAAAAGAAAAGAAAGAAATATTTTTGGATTTTAGTCCCCCATACTTAGTGATTTTGGAGTCTGCTTTGAAATGAAAGCCTACTATAGAAAAATTTGTCCTTTGTCCATTCCACTATAGTTAAAGGGAAGTTTACAATGAAGATTGGGCCCAACATGAAAACATTAGGCCCCTTTTATGTTACCTCTAGGGAAAGTGACGTTTTTGCAATGCCTTGGTGGATTTCTTGAGGTCTCTACATCTACATGTGCTCTGCTAGGTTTTTAGGACATTTTGATAAATCCTTACCTTTCATTTCTTTAAACCTTGAGCCTTAGCCCCATTACAACCCTTGAGAAGACCTTGATCCTTAAGATGGGACAGCCCTTGATGTGGAGATGAGTTACAAGAGTTGAACCTATGGCTTGGGTCCATCTGTGCAAGTAGTTGGTATCCTTCATGAGATCTTTAAAGAAAATTATACATGTGCTTTCGTTTCTTGAATTATGTGATATACTTGCTATCTTTCACATATACTTGAGTGTACAAGCTTTTAAGCATTGCCTTGAATTATGAGAGAAGAAAGAGTGGATATACCTTGTGAGGATTTGAATCAAACTTGTTTGAAACATGCTTAACAGAACCCATCACCATTGTTACAACCAAGTCCTACTTGTGTATGTGAAGATTATGTGTTTAAATTAACTCTCGAATGCCTAAACATTTATTCTTGGTGAAGTGCTAATCTTGGTGTTGTGAAAGTAAGAGATTGCTGAGACAAAAAGTTGAAGGGCTATAGAGTCTGTTTTGTGTCAAGTTTTTAATTTTCGTTGTGTCTTAGTGTGATTTTGCTAAGGGACTAGCAAAAGCTAAGTGTGGGGGAATCTGATAGGAGCATTTTAATGCGACGTTTTACTTGCTTTTTCCTACATTTCTTGCGTCATTTCCTTAGTAAAACTCTGTTTAGGAAAGTTTCCATTCATCGATTGGGAAAGTTCCTATTTGTAGAAAGTTTCTATTTTTGTAGTCTCTATTTATCATTTTTAGTAAGTTTCCATTTTCGGTAGTTTCTATTTCTCATTTTTAGAAAGTTTCCCATTTTCAGTTTAGGAAAGTTGCCATTTTTCATTTTAGGAAAGTTTCTATTTTTCTTACTAGTTTCTATTTTCAGGACCTCGGAGCTAAAAAGTGGAAATGAGCTCACAAATGGAAAGAGGAACTTGCGAACATTAAGGGGAGCAAAGATGAAGAACAATGAGCCGCAGAAATGAGCAGAAATGAAGAAAAGAAGTTTTCCTGGTCCAACCAGGAAACCCTGCGAAAAGAAGGAAAGCTCACCAATGAAGTTTCCAACGTTACTATGAAAAAAAGAAAGGGAAAAATAAAGTGTTAGGACGTTGGAAGATGACATGGCGTAAAGGTGACGCATGGAGGCCCATGAACTCTCAAGAATGAAGTGGATTTTCGGCAAATGGATAAAAGACCCATAAAGCCCATACAACTAGGGTTGTGACGCAAAAGTAAACCCTAGACATCATTGTTGCCGTGAAATCCTAAAGATAAACAAGGAAGTTGGCGTCAAAAATCAGAAATACAAGGGAGATTTTCTAGGGAGATTTTCTAGGGCTATTTTTATGGAAATACATCAAGAGATAAACCCTAGAAGACTCCTAGCCGTCCAAGCCAAGAGAGAAACAAGGAAAATGCTGTGGAAAATCAGAAATATAAAAGAGGATTTCGGTAGAGAATTTCATGGGAGATTTTTATGGAAGGATAATATTATTGGAGAATTATTTTGTGACTATGCCGTGAGAAATAAGGAGAGAAAGGAGGAATCAAAGTGCCAACCAAGCAAAGATAACGCAAGGAGAGATTCAAGGGAGAAATAAAAGGAAAGAGAAAAAGGTGGAGATCAAGAAAAGCTCAAAAGAAGTCTAGATACATTCCTTAATTCCCTAAAGGAAGTTTGGCCAAATTGAACTACAAAAATCAGAAATTATATCAAGGGAATTTCGGCCAAGATTTTGTGGAATTAAAAGAGAATTTTGTGATTGGTTGAACCACCTCGTAGGGCTTATTTGGCAAGATTTTATTGGAGGAAATTATTTGGAATTTTCAGATTAATTCCATGAAGTTTACACGGCTTGGAGAGCAAGGAGGACGTCCCCTATATATTCTCACACTTTCTCAACGTCAAGGGTTCCAATTCTTTACATTCTACACTTTAGAAAAAAATCAGAAGACTCTCTCTAGCATAGCCGTGAGTTCTACCATCCTCTAGGGCAACCACGAAGTTCAAGCAAGGCCAAGGAAGAAGAAGAGAAGCCGTGAGCAACATCCATCCTCCATCTTGAAGATTGCTTTCGAAATTCAAGAGACCACAACATCAATTCATTCATCTCATCTTCATCCACGGTGTAATCCGATTCTCCTTGTAACCTTTGCTTTGTAATTCGTTGGTTTTGCCTTAGTTGACATATATGTTTGAACAATTGTTGAATTCTGGAATTTTTATGATTAATTGATATTTTCAGATTCATATATTACGATTTATGGTTGCTTTTATGTGAGTGTTTGATTAAATTTGCATGATAGAAATCTTTTGTACATTAATCTTGAAGGGTTCAAAACTTTTAGGGTTTTTATATGAATGGTGCTACGAATTTGAGAACATGAATCAACTTTTTGGTTTTGTGTTCTTAAATCAATAAGTAGTAAAGGTTTTGTGCAAAAACCGAATTTAATCAAAGAGAATTGCAATAGGTGGACTTTTTCATACTAAGTTGCACACTTGAGTTGATAGCCTTTCTAGGTGCTTATTGCATTGAATATGTTGTGTTTGACTAGCTTTCTAGGGCTTGCATGCATGTTTGATAGGATTAGTCTTTGTGCTTTCACTTAGATTAATTAGCATTGAAAGTAAAATATGGGAAATTGTTTGCTTTTAACGTTTCACATGATCAACTCCTCTTGCATGACTATGATGAACAATGTTAGAACTTGAATCGATTTAATCACATAAGTCAGTTTTGATCTTTGTTCTCACATTCCATTTGTATTTTTATGTTTTCGCATTTTAATTATTGTGTTAACTTAGTTTTTATTTTCGAAAAAGAAAACCAAAAACAAAATCCCCCCTATTTTCGTAAATAATGTTTATAATTGTAAATACCTTTGTGAATATTATACTTTGTTTTAATTTTAATTGTTTGTTTGTCCTACATTGACAGGTGTACCCTCAATCCCCGGAATAGAACGATCCCTATTTATTATATACTACTAATGACATTTCAGGGTTAAATTATGCGCTTGCTTTCAAGCGCATCACAAAGTCATGTTCAATCCAATATACCTTAAGCAGGTCACACAACAAAATTTTTTATTTTTTAAAGTTTGTTATAAACTTAGCTAATATCTCAATTGATTCCAAGTTGTAAGTCGAGCCCAATAGAAACCGCTACTATTGGTGAGATACGATATAGGGATAGTCGCCTAGACATAAGTCTCTTTCCTTTGTTTCAGAAGGCAGAATGGCCAGATTAAGAAGTAAGTGAGAGGGAGGACTCATTTTAGTGATACTACGGAGGCTACTCCCTCATTGAGGTTTAGGCCCCTATCGGCTACTCCCACATAGTGGTTTAGGCTCATTCTATAATATCTCTGAGATCCAATTGAACCCATCACCCAGGGTCTCAACCTATGACACCATCCGTATGCCCCTTACTCAGCTGGGAAATTAACTTATGTGTTAGACCGTTCTCCAAGTGCTAATAAAGGCCGCCCTCAACCTCAAGAGACCTTAGTAAGGTACTAATGAAGGGTTTAGGCCAATATTAACAAAAGGACCCTTGTCTACTCATACGATTTTACACACTTACAACAATTAAGTATTTAGCTAAATTCATAACCTAAGTATAAAAATCTAAGTGAAACACATACAATTTACAACATGCTAAAAAAAAAATATTCTAAGTGAAACACATTCAATTTACAATATGGTTAAAAAAAAAAACTTCTACAAATTGTACAACAATGATAAAAGACATGCTTAATTTTGTAACACTCATAAAACTTAAACTAAATCACAATTAAAGCTTGGCCTAACAGAAATCGCAATTTGTCACCATTCCACATGTGTAGTACAAAAATTAGCATGCATTCAATATACAACAAATCGATGACACTATAAGTGCAAGGGATTTTAACAATCCCCGGCAGCGGCGCCAAAAATTGATGCGGCTGAAATAGCGTCACAATTTAACCCTGCAAAATGTAGTTGTCAGTATAGGATAAGCAGGGATCGTTCAGTCCGGGGATTGTAGGGTCACCTACACAAAAAGGTCAATTAACAAATAAAAGAATAAAATGGGGGGTTTTGAATTTGGTTTCTAATCTACTTAAAATAAAAACAAAACAAATAAAACTATATACAATGATCGACTTCCCTAACCTAGACCAATACCACTTGAAAATTACTAAGTGTAAAAACAGAAAATTCATTTCAACATGCTACAAAAATGTGCCCACCTTAAATGTCTAGATAAGAGCCAAAATGAAAAGCCTCAGCGGATCAATCCATTTATCTGATTCGTTCTAATGTGGCATGGATCGGAAAAGTCCTTACCAAGCCTAATACTACTAAATTTCGAAAACACTCAGCGTAATTCTCTTAACTAGTAGTATTATCTAACCCTCGAATCAACTCACACGTGCAAATTAACCATTACACATAGAATTTAACACGTAATTTCCAGAATCATTTAATCATTAAAGCATGATTTTTACCACTTTTTAGAACTAATTGCTACTTGTTTAACTCAACGTCTTAACAAATAACAATTACTCTTGGCAAATTAAGCAAACACACAAAAACTCTCACCTTTATTCTAGCATGCAAACTTATGAACCTAACTCTGAAAATTACCAAAACACATAAAAAGGCACAAGATTGTAACATGCATCATAAAAGAATTCTCAAAATTAACTCAATAATAAACTGAAAATCTCAAAAATATTAATAAAAATATTCTGAAAATTTCATGTCTTCAATTACACAACTCACAAATTGAAACACACAAAACCGAAACAAAAATTATAAGTAGAGTCATAGTTACACTTTGAAGCTTTCCTCAGCGGCTTAGCAACACGGTGATTAACTCGTCTCTGCTATGGTGGTGGAGCGTCCTTGACTCAGCGCCTAAGAGCTTTGTAGATTGATGGATGGATGGTGTCACGGTCTTGTAGAATATGGAGGTTTGAGGAGTGAATTGGGTAGTCTTGGAATGATCTTGGCTGGGAAGTGATCTTGGCTGGGAAGTGATGCCAATTCTATTCTGGACATTGCCTATTTATAGGGGAGCATTGGTTGGCTTTCCCAACTAAAACGTCTCCTTTATGGCCTTAACTCCTCTCATAATGGGGCAATTCCTTTAATTTCCGAGCTGAAACGTCTTTCTCTTATTTATTCCTCAACTGAAAAACGTCTTCCTCCTTTATTCTTCAGCTGAAAACGTCTTTCTCCTTTATTTCCCTTCTTCATTGCTTGGTCAAATGTCTTAAATACTTTATTTTATGACTCCATCATTGCTGTTTCCAAGAGTTCCACCAGGCAAGGTTTCCTACAACAAGTAGGAGAATATCAGAATTTTCTACAGAAAATAAAGGGAATTAAAATGTAAAGACCGCAAAAACAGTTGACTGTTAGGAATCCTGATCCAGATAGGATTTTTCATGAATTTTACTTTTTCCGCCTATTTCACTCCAAACACTCAACAAGACTCTCAAAATGACTTACAGACTCAAAACACTAAACTTAAGGGAGAAACAAGGCTAAAATGGGGCACATATTCAATAATATCGTCACACTTTTTGGTCCTATCAATGGAGAAACTCACGGCTTTGCTAAGGAACTTTTCTGATTTTTTTCTAAAGTGTAGAATGTCAAAACTTGGGAACCCTTGATGTTGAGAAGAGGGTAGAATATATAGGGGACGGCCTCCTTTGTTCTCCATGCCGTCCAAACCCTAAGAATCCTCACGGCAATTGCTTGGTAACTCCTCATAATTTCCTCCAATGGTAGCATGCCACTTAAGCCCTATGAGGTGGTTCAACCAATCACAAAATTCCATTTAATTTCCTAATAATCTTGGCCGAAATTCCCTTGATAATATTCTGATTTCATACTTTAAATTCGGCCAAAACTCCTTTAGGGAATATAGGAATGTATCTAGACTTCTTTTGAGCTTTTCTTGGTCTCCACCTTTTTCTCTTTCCTTTTATTTCTCCCTTGAATATCTCTTTGCTGAATTCTCTAGGGTTTTCTTTTGATTCCCTTGTTTTTCTCTTGGCATTGGACGGCAAACACTCTAGGGTAAGTCTCCAAGTATATTTTCTTTCCATAAAAATTATCCTAGAAAATCTCAACCGAAATTCTCTTTGATAATTCTGATTTTCCACGTCATTTTTCTTTGTTTCTCCCTTGGCTTTGGACGGCAAACTCTCCCTAGGGTTTAATCATGCGTCACAAACCCTAATTGTATGGGCTTTTGTGGGCCTTTGATCCAATTGCCGAAAATCCACTTCATTCTTGAGAGTTCTTGGGCCTTGTTGTTTCAACTTCAAGCCTTGTCACCTTCCAACGTCATGACACTTCATTTTTCCATTTCTTTTTCATAATAACGTTGGAAACTTCATTGGTAAGCTTTCCTCCTTTTCGCAGGGTTTCCTGGTTGAAGCAGGAAAACTTCTTTTCTTCATTTCTGCTCATTTCTGTGGTCCATTGTTTCTCATCTTTGCTCCCCTTGACTTTCGCAAGCTCCTCTTTCCATCTATGAGTTCATTTCCACTTTTTAGCTCCGAGGTCCTGAAAATAGAAACTAGTAAGAAAAATAGAAACTTTCCTAAAATGAAAAATGGCAACTTTCCTAAACTGAAAATGGGAAACTTTCTAAAAATGAAAAATAGAAACTACAAAAAAACTTTCTACAAATAGGAACTTTCCCAATCAAAGAATGGAAACTTTCCTAAACAGAGTTTTAATAAGGAAATAACGCAGAAAATGTAGGGAAAAACAAGTAAAACGTCGCATTAAAATGCTCCTATCAGATTCCCCCACACTTAGCTTTTGCTAGTCCCTTAGCAAAATCACATTAAGACTCACTTTAAGACTCAATGAAAATTTAAAGACTCTACACATAAAAAGACTCTAATGCCCTTCAACTTTTTTGTCTCAGCAATCTCTTACTTTCACAACACCAAGATTAGCACTTCACCAAGAATAAATGTTTAGGCATTCGAGAGTTAATTGAAACACATAATCTTCACATACACAAGTAGGACTTGGTTGTAACAATGGTGATGGGTTCTGTTAAGCATGTTTCAGACAAGTATGATTCAAATCCGTACAAGGTATATCCACTCTTTCTTCTCTCATATCATGGCAATGCTTAAAAGCTTATACACTCAAGTATATGTGAAAGATAGCAAGTATATCACATAATGCAAGAAACGAAAGCACAAGTATAATTTTCTTTTTAAAAATCTCATGAAGGATACCAACTACTTGCACAGATGGACCCAAGTCATAGGTTCAACTCTTGTAACTCATCTCCACATCAAGGGCTGTCCCATCTTAAGGTTCAAGAAGGTCATCTAAAGGGTTGTACTAGGGCTAAGGCTCAAGGTTTAAAGAAACGAAAGGTAAGGATTTATCAAAGTGTCCTAAAAACCTAGCAGAGCACATGTAGATGTAGAGACCTCAAGAAATCCACCAAGGCATTGCAAAAACGTCACTTTCCCTAGAGGTAACATAAAAGGGCCAAATGTTTTCATGTTGGGCCCAATCTTCATTGTAAACTTCCCTTTAACTATAGTGGAATGGACAAAGGCCAAATTTTACTATAGTGGACCTTCATTTCAAAGCAGACTCCAAAATCACTAAGTATGGGGGACTAAAATCCAAAAATATTTCTTTTTTTTTTCTTTTCTAGCCGTACACAATTTTTTCTTTTCATTTTTCACGGCTTTCACATATTTTTTATGGACAAGTCTACCCCCACACTTGAACTTTCACCTCTTCTCAATTTTCATCCTTAGCACCAAACCCACGTAGTATGTCTCAAAAGATAGCTCCACTAAGTTCTTAGAACAAAGGGTAGGGTTGTAACTATACTAAGCTTCATGGTTAAGGGTTTTAAGGGTGATGAATGAAGAGGCTTAATGTAGGCTCAAAAGGGGTTTATCTAGGGGAGTCCCACGACGGGCACAATTGGGGACACAAGTTCATTTGGCAATGGTGGTAATTCCTAGGTTGCCTCTATCCCTTCCAGAATCAGGGCCATGTATTGATATAACGTTTCAACAAGCACAAGAGTGAATTCTAGCATTCTCTAGTCCATCAAACTTAATCTATGGCAAGTAGTCAATCAAGATGAAAGGATAATGAGATCATCAAAACATCGCCAAGAAATTAAGAATATATTTTTCATTCATCACTCCAAGAAAAAGGGACATGGCTCAATATCTCACATGGGTTTATATGAATCAAAACTCATCCTAACATGCTCATATTCTGTACCAAAGTTTCGAAATCCATATCCACTACATATGCATGCATTTTTCATATATCTCAATTAACCAAAGAATACCGTGTTTAAATCATCTCAATTTTGTGATCCTCTTTTAGTCATGATTTCAGAGATATAGAATCATCCTAGACAGTTTAAAGGGCATCCTAAGACTCAAAACAAAAACAAAAGCAACGAAAATTTTTAAAATTTTTGACATTTTTCAATTTTTTTGTATTTTTCAATATATGACTCAAGATAAAAGTGTAAATCCCTTCCCCCACACTTAAATATTGCATTGTCCTCAATGTAATCAAGAATAAACATGCAATGAAACACTTAAGCATATAGGGTAGAGAATTACGAAAATGACTACTAAAATCAAAAGGAAAATTGGAGAAGTAAAAGGGAAAGAGAAAGCAAATCTGCGTTGACGACTCCTCCACAGCTACTTCGGAATTGGGTTGCCTCCCAAGCAGCGCTTAATGTTTATAGTCTTTCAGCCTAGACTTGTACCTCCATTTAATCCTCAGGATTTGGAACGTTTTGGAGGGGTACAGCCTCCACTTCATGTTCCACAAATGCCTCATAGTAAGGCTTCAAGCGATGGCCATTCACTTTGAACTCGTTGCCTGTACGTTCACTCTTTATTTGCACAGCTCCATGGGAGAACACATTAGTGATAACAAAAGGCCCAATCCAACGAGAACGAAGTTTACCTAGGAAGAGTTTGAGACGAGAATGGAAAAGAAGAACTTTTTGGCCCACAACAAAAGTCTTCCTTCGAATCATTTTATCATGGAATGCCTTAGTCTTGTCCTTGTAAATCTTAGCACTTTCGAAGGCATCATTCCTAATCTCCTCTAACTCTTGCAATTGCAACTTCCTATGAAGCCCAGCTGCATCAATATCCATGTTGAACTGCTTCACGGCCCACCAGGCTTTATGCTCTAACTCCACAGGTAAATGGCAAGGTTTGCCATAGACAATTCGATATGGGGACATACCTATGGGAGTTTTGTATGCAGTTCTGTACGCCCACAAAGCATCCTCTAAATGCAAGGACCAGTCTTTCCTGTTAGGGTTCACAGTCTTCTCCAATATTCCCTTAATCTGACGGTTGGAGACCTCGGCCTGCCCACTAGTTTGGGGGTAATAAGGTGTAGAAACCTTATGTGTCACATCATATCTCTTCAAGAGAGCCTCAATCGTCCTATTGCAAAAGTGGGATCCACCATCACTAATGAGAACTCTAGGCATTCCAAACCTGCTAAAGATGTTAGATTTGATAAAATCTGCAACAACCTTAGAGTCATTGGTTCTAGTGGCCTTTGCTTCCACCCATTTGGAAACATAGTCCACTGCAAGTAAGATATAGAGAAACCCAAAAGATGAAGGAAAAGGTCCCATAAAATCTATACCCCAGACATCAAATATTTCGACAGTTATGATATTAGACAATGGTATTTGATCTCTAGGACCTAGATTTCCTGTTCTTTGGCATTTATCACAAGTTAAACAATGGGCATGTGCATCCCTAAACAATGTTAGCCAATAGAACCCAGATTCTAGCACCTTAAATGCAGTCTTCTTAGACCCAAAGTGACCCCCACATGCTTTAGAATGACAAAAAGAAAGTATGGCATTATGTTCATGTTCAGGTACACATCTCCTAATCAGTTGATCAGAGCAATATTTCCATAGATAAGGTTCATCCCAAACATATTGCTTAACAGTTTTCTTAAGCCTATCCTTATGAGCACGTGACATGGTATCCGGAATCTTTCTAGAAACAATGTAATTCACAATATCTGCATACCATGGTTCACTTACCTGAAGTCCAAAGAGCTGCTCATCTGGAAACGTCTCCACTAGAGGGAGATGGTCTTCTGCATGGACCAAACGACTCAAGTGGTCAGCTACCACATTTTCACTACCCTTCTTGTCCTTGATTTCCACATCAAATTCTTGCAAGAGTAGTATCCATCTAATCAGTCTTGGTGATAGGAGCACAATGTGCGACGATATTAATGAGTATGTGTTCCATTTTAGCCTTGTTTCTCCCTTAAGTTTCGTGTTTTGAGTCATCGAGTCATTTTAAGAGTCTTGTGGAGTGTTTGGCGTGAAATAGGCAGAAAACGCAAAATTCATGAAGAATCCTAGCGGGATCAGGATTCCTCACCGTCATGCTAATCTGTGGGCCTTAAGAGAGAATTTATGGGTGTATTTTTCTGAAATTAAATTGTTTTAGTTTCTTTTATTTTCTCTAAAAGAATTTAATTTTGTGCCCTTTATTAAATCAGGTTGACCAAGCAATGAAGAAGAGAAATAAAGGAGAAAGACGTTTTCAGTTGGGGAATAAAGGAGAAAGACGTTTTCAGTTGAGGAATAAAAGAAAATGATGTTTCAACTGAAAAATAAATAAAGGAGAAAAGACGTTTCAGCTGGAAGATAAATAAGAGAAAGACGTTTCAGCTTGGAAATTAAAAGAATTGCCCCATTATGAGAGGAGCTAAGGCCATAAAGGAGACGTTTCAATTGGGAAAGCCAACCAATGCTCCCCTATAAATAGACAACGTCCAGAACATAATTGGCATCACTTCCCAGCCAAGATCACTTCCCAGCCAAGATAATTCATTGCCTATCACTTCCTGGCCAAAAACCATTCCAAGACTCTGCCCAATTCACTCCTTAAACTTCCATCACCTACAAGACCGTGACACCATCCATCCATCAATCTACAAAGCTCTAAGGCGCTGAGTCAAGGATGCTCCACCACCATCGCAGAGACGAGTTCATCACCGTGTTGCTAAGCCGCTGAGGAAAGCTTCAAAGTGTAACTATGACTCTACTTATAACTTTTGTTTCGGTTTTGTGTGTTTCAATTTGTGAGTTGTGTAATTGGAGACATGAAATTTTCAGAATATTTTTATTAATATTTTTGAGATTTTCAGTTTATTATTGAGTTAATTTTGAGAATTCTTTTATGATGCATGTTACAATCTTGTGCCCTTTTACGTGTTTAGGTAATTTTCAGAGTTAGGTTCATAAGTTTACATGCTAGAATAACGGTGAGAGTTCTTGTGTGTTTTCTTAATTTGCCAAGAGTAATTGTTATTTGTTAAGACGCTGAGTTAAACAAGTAGCAATTAGTTCTAAAAAGTGGTAAAAACTATGTTCAATGGTTAAACGATTCTGGAAATTACGTGTTAAATTCTATGTCTAATGGTTAATTTGCACGTGTGAGTTGATTCGAGGGTTAGATAATACTACTAGTTAAGAGAATTACGCTGAGTGTTTTCGAAAATTAGTAGTATTAGGCTTGGTAAGGACTTTTCCGATCCAAGCCTACATTAGAATGAATCAGATAAGTGGATTGATCCGCTGAGGCTTTTCATTTAGGCTCTTATCTAGGCATTTAAGATGGGCACATTTTTGTAGCATGTTGAAATGGATTTTCTGTTTTTACACTTAGTAATTTCTTAGTGGTATTGGTCAAGGTTAGGGAAGTCGATCATTGTAGATAATTTTATTTGTTTTGTTTTTATTTTAAGTAGATTAGAAACCAAATTCAAAAACCCCCCATTTTATTCGTTTATTTGTTAATTGACCTTTTTGTGTAGGTGTACCCTACAATCCCCGGACTGAACGATCCCTGCTTATCCTATACTGACAACTACATTTTGCAGGGTTAAATTGTGAGGCTATTTCAGCCGCATCACTTGGTTTCGCCTCCTTCGTGCGCTCAAAAGCAAGCGCATAATTTAACCCTGAAATGTCATTAGTAGTACGTAATAAATAGGGATCGATCTAATCCGGGGATTAAGGGTACACCTGTCAATGTAGGACAATTAAGCAATTAATAAAGACACAAAGTATATTATTTACAAAAATAAAATAAAGTATATACATAATTACGAAATTAAAGGGGGATTTAGGTGTTGGTTTTCGGAAATAAACTAAGTAAAGAAAACAAAGAAAACTAAAAAAAACATAATTACACGAATGGAATGAGAGAACAAAGATCAAAACCGAAACTATGATCAAATTCGATTAAACCCTAATATTGTTCATCTAAGTCATGAGAAAGGAGTTGATCATGTGAAATATTCGAAAGCAAATAATTTCCCATTTTTTACTTTTCAATGCTAATTAACCTAAGTGAAAGCACCTAGATTAATCCTATCAAACATGCAATCAAACCCTAGAAAGCTAGTCAATCATGTCATGTTTAACGCATTACACATAGAGAAAGGCTATCAACTCAAGTGTACAACTTAGTATGGAAAAGTCCACCTAATTGCAATCCTCGTTAATTAAATTCGATCTTTGTACAAAACCTTTACTACTTTGATTCAAGTTTACACAAAACGAAAAGTCGATTTCATGCTCTTAAACCTAGCATCATTCATATCAAAACCCTAAGTGTTTGCAACCACATAAGATTAAAATAAAAAAGTTATCTATAACGCAAATTTAATTAAACAAACCCACATAAGCAACTCTCGAAGAACAATAATATGAATCTGAAAATTCTCAATTAATCATAAAAATTCCAGAAATTAATATTTGTTCAAACACATATGTCAACTAGTTCATAACCAACGAAATTCAAAGCAAAGGTTACAAAGGAGAATCGGATTACACCGTGAGATGGGGATGGTGATGAACGATTGATGTGGTGGTCTCTTGAATCTCGAAAGCAAGCTTCAAGGTTGGAGATGGATGATGGATGCTCACGGCTATGATTCTTCTCCCTTGGCCTTGCTTGAACTCGTGGAGATGACTAGAGGATGGAGAAACTCACGGCTATGCTAAGAAGATTTTCTGATTTTTTTTCTAAAGTGTAAATTGTATGGAGAAGAGGAACCCTTGACGTTGAGAAAGGGGGAGTTTTATATAGGAGCATGGCTAGGGTTCACAAAGCAATCAGAATTTTCCACATAGCTTCAACCAATGATAATTCGCCAAGTAAGCTTGTGATGTGGTCCAACCAATCATAGAATGCCAAGTAAGCCTTGTGATGTGTTCCAACCAATCATAATTCTCTAAAATACCTCCCTAATATTTAATTGCCGAATTTCCTTGAAATTATTCTGATTTTCTTCATGAATTTCTGCCAACATTCCTTTAGGGAATTTAGGGATGAATCTAGACGCCTTTTTAGCTTTTCCTTGGTGCACACATATTTTCCTTCCATAAATATCTCCCTTGAATCTCTCTTGGCGTCATCTCCTTTATTATTTCTGATTTTCACGTTGGCAATCACACCAAATTATTCCTCCAACAATATTTCTTTCCATAAAAGTCTCCCAAGAAAATCTCTCCTTGAAATCCTCAATCAATCATCTTCAATTCCCACGTTGTCACCTTGTTTTTCCTTAAGTATTACACGGCAAATTTAATTCCCAAGGGAAATGTATTTTCTTTTTTTAAAAACTCTTCCTTGAATCCCTCCTTGCCATGTCATCTTCATGAAACTTCTCGTTCCATTTATGAACTCAATTCTGCTTATTTATTCCAAAAACCTGAAAATAGAAGCTTTCTAAAATAAGAAATGGAAACTTTCTTAAACTAAAATGGAAACTTTCTAAAAATGGAAAATAGAAACTATAAAACGGAAACTTTCTACAATTAGGAACTTTCCCAATCAAAGAATGGAAACTTCCCTAAACAGAGTTTTAATAAGGAAATAACGCAAGAAATGTAGGGAAATAACAGTTAAAACGTCGCATTAAAATGCTCCTATCAAATTCCCCCACACTTAACTTTTGCTAGTCCCTTAGCAAAATCACACAAAGACTCAACGAAAATTTAAAGACTCTACACAAACAATGACTCTATTGCCCTTCAACTTTTTGTCTCAACAATCTCTTACTTTCACAACACCAAGATTAGCACTCCACCAAGAATCAATGTTTAAGCATTCGAGAGTTAATTGAAACACATAATTTACACATACACAAGTAGGACTTGGTTGTAACAATGGTGATGGGTTCTGTAAAGCATGTTTCAGACAAGTATGATACAAATCCTCACAAGGTATATCACTCTTTCTTCTCTCAGAATTCATGGCAATGCTTAAAATCTTATAACCACTCAATTATATGTGAGAGAAAATATTTTGAGGCAATCAAATAGCTCACATATATACGAAACGAAAAGCACTTTGTGAATATAATTTTTTTTTCAAAAGATCTCATGAAAGATACCAACTACTTGCACGGATGGACCCAAGCCATAGGAACTCTTGTAACTCATCTCCACATCAAAGGTTGTCCCATCTTAAGGATCAAAAAGGTCTTATTAAGGGTTGTAATGGGGCCAAGGCTCAAGGTTTAAAGAAATGAAAGGGTAAAGAACTTAACAAAGTGTCCTAAAAACCTAGTAGAGCACATGTATATGTAGAGACTTCTAGAAATCCACCAAGATATATCAAAACGTCCCATCCCATAGAGGTAATGTAAAGAGGCCAAATGTCTTCATTTTGGGCCCTAACTTCACTCTAAACTTCCTTTGAACTCTAGTGAATTGGACAAAGGCCAAATTTTTCTGTAATGGGCCTTCAATTCAAAACAAACTCCAAACTCACCAAGTATGGGGGACTAAGATCCATAAACATTTATCTTTCTTTCTTTCTAACCGTGTACAAATTTTTTTTTTTTTTTCATTTCTTTTTCGCGGCTTTCACATACATTTTTTTTTATGGACAAGTCTACCCCCACACTTGAACTTTCACCTCTTCTCAATTTTCATTCTCAATGCTAAATCCTTAAGTAAAGTCCCCAAAAGATAGCTCCACTAAGTTCTTAGAACAAAGGGTAGGGTTGTAACTATACTAAGCTTCATGGTTAAGGATTTTAAGGGTGATGAATGAAAAGGCTTAATGTAGGCTCAAAGGGGCTTATCTAGGGGGGTCCCACGACGGGCACAATTAAGGACACAGGTTTATTTGGCAATGGTGGTAATTCCTAGGGTGCCTCTATCCTTTCCAGAATCAGGGCCATGTATTGATATAACGTTTCAACAAGCACAAGAGTGAATTCTAGCATTCTCTAGTCCATCAAACTTAATCTATGGCAAGTAGTCAATCAAATGAAAGAATAATGAGATCATCAAAACATCGCCAAGAAATTAAGAATATATTCTTTTTAATTATCACTCCAAGAAAAAGGGAAATGGCTCAAATATCTCACATGGGTTTTTATGAATCAAAACTCATCTTAACATGCTCACATTCTGTACCAAGGTCACGAAATCCATATCCACTACACATGCACATGCTTTTCATATATCTCAATTAACCAAAGAATACCATTTAAGATCATCTCAATATTGTGATCCTCTTTTAGGTATAATTTCAGAGATATAAGCTCATCCTAGACAGTTGAAAGGGCATCCTAAGACTCAAAACAAAAACAAAAGCAACGAAATTTTTAAATTTTTGACATTTTTCACTTTTTTTTGTATTTTTCAATATATGACTCAAGATAAAAGTGTAAATCCCTTCCCCCACACTTAAATATTGCATTGTCCTCAATGTAATCAATCATAAGCATGCAATGAAACAATTAAGCATATAGGAATGGAATTTACGAAAAGACTACAAAAATAAAGGAGAAAATTATAAAGTAAAAGAAATAGCGAAAGAGAAAGCAAATCTGTGTTATTGAAGACTCCTTCACAGCTGCTTCTGAATTGGGTTGCCTCCCAAGCAGCGTTTGAATTTAACGTCTTTCAGCCAGACGGTACCTCCATTAAATAAAGTTAGTGACTATAATTAACAAAGAAATACAAAAAAAAAATATATATATATATATATATATATATATATATATATATATATAAACAAGTATAACAAGTTAGTGAATTACAAACTACATGTAATATTAACAAGTTAAGTACACAAGTTAACAAGTCAGTACATAAGACACAAGTTAAGTACACAACTGAGTAAAAAAAAAAAACACGAAAAATATTTACACAAGTGTTTTTTTTTTTTCTTTTTCTTTTCTTTCTTTGTACGAAAATACTTACAAATATTTACATTCTTTCCTTTCCTTTACAATTATTTCCAACACTTAGGTACAGGAACAGGGAGTCTCGATGTGCAATGGGACTGAAACAGCTACCCTTTTCAAGACTATGTTTAATCCAATATACCTTAGTGAATCATAATATTTTCATTTGTTATATATACCATTGATTTCAAATTCAATTCCAAGCGGTAAATCAAGAGGACGTGCGGCCCAAGTATAGTCGTCAAGACACTAAGTCCCTCCTACATCCTTTGGGCAACCTTACTGAAATGGCCAGGTAGGGGAGGACGAACACAAGAGGTAGGATCCATTTTGGCATAGGCTACTCCCTCATTGAGGTTTACGCCCATTTGTAAGCACTTCTGAATCCAAGAACCAGTCATGAGCGTTGTCCCCTTCCTAGACACCATCCCACATAGGCTATACTTACTTGGATATAAAAGGTCCTAAGTGTGAAGACAGTTCAATGAATGTTAATAAAGGCCGCCCTCAACCTTAAGGGACCTGAACTAGGTACCAATAAGGGGTTTAGGCCAATATTAACAAAAGAGACTTCATCTATTGCATTCAATTTACAACTTACAATTAAAATTCATATTCAACAATATAAAAAACATCCTAGTTAATTTTAAACTAAGTTTCACACAATTTATATACAACAATTATAAACAAAAACAAGTGATTTTTCAATCCCCGGCAACGGCGCCAAAAATTGATGCGCTCAAAAGCAAGCGCATAATTTAACCCTGAAATGTCATTAGTAGTACGTAATAAATAGGGATCGATCTAATCCGGGGATTGAGGGTACACCTGTCAATGTAGGACAATTAAGCAATTAATAAAGACACAAAGTATATTATTTACAAAAATAAAATAAAGTATATACATAATTACGAAATTAAAGGGGGATTTAGGTGTTGGTTTTCGGAAATAAACTAAGTAAAGAAAACAAAGAAAACTAAAAAAAAACATAATTACACGAATGGAATGAGAGAACAAAGATCAAAACCGAAACTATGATCAAATTCGATTAAACCCTAATATTGTTCATCTAAGTCATGAGAAAGGAGTTGATCATGTGAAATATTCGAAAGCAAATAATTTCCCATTTTTTACTTTTCAATGCTAATTAACCTAAGTGAAAGCACCTAGATTAATCCTATCAAACATGCAATCAAACCCTAGAAAGCTAGTCAATCATGTCATGTTTAACGCATTACACATAGAGAAAGGCTATCAACTCAAGTGTACAACTTAGTATGGAAAAGTCCACCTAATTGCAATCCTCGTTAATTAAATTCGATCTTTGTACAAAACCTTTACTACTTTGATTCAAGTTTACACAAAACGAAAAGTCGATTTCATGCTCTTAAACCTAGCATCATTCATATCAAAACCCTAAGTGTTTGCAACCACATAAGATTAAAATAAAAAAGTTATCTATAACGCAAATTTAATTAAACAAACCCACATAAGCAACTCTCGAAGAACAATAATATGAATCTGAAAATTCTCAATTAATCATAAAAATTCCAGAAATTAATATTTGTTCAAACACATATGTCAACTAGTTCATAACCAACGAAATTCAAAGCAAAGGTTACAAAGGAGAATCGGATTACACCGTGAGATGGGGATGGTGATGAACGATTGATGTGGTGGTCTCTTGAATCTCGAAAGCAAGCTTCAAGGTTGGAGATGGATGATGGATGCTCACGGCTATGATTCTTCTCCCTTGGCCTTGCTTGAACTCGTGGAGATGACTAGAGGATGGAGAAACTCACGGCTATGCTAAGAAGATTTTCTGATTTTTTTTCTAAAGTGTAAATTGTATGGAGAAGAGGAACCCTTGACGTTGAGAAAGGGGGAGTTTTATATAGGAGCATGGCTAGGGTTCACAAAGCAATCAGAATTTTCCACATAGCTTCAACCAATGATAATTCGCCAAGTAAGCTTGTGATGTGGTCCAACCAATCATAGAATGCCAAGTAAGCCTTGTGATGTGTTCCAACCAATCATAATTCTCTAAAATACCTCCCTAATATTTAATTGCCGAATTTCCTTGAAATTATTCTGATTTTCTTCATGAATTTCTGCCAACATTCCTTTAGGGAATTTAGGGATGAATCTAGACGCCTTTTTAGCTTTTCCTTGGTGCACACATATTTTCCTTCCATAAATATCTCCCTTGAATCTCTCTTGGCGTCATCTCCTTTATTATTTCTGATTTTCACGTTGGCAATCACACCAAATTATTCCTCCAACAATATTTCTTTCCATAAAAGTCTCCCAAGAAAATCTCTCCTTGAAATCCTCAATCAATCATCTTCAATTCCCACGTTGTCACCTTGTTTTTCCTTAAGTATTACATGGCAAATTTAATTCCCAAGGGAAATGTATTTTCTTTTTTTAAAAACTCTTCCTTGAATCCCTCCTTGCCATGTCATCTTCATGAAACTTCTCGTTCCATTTATGAACTCAATTCTGCTTATTTATTCCAAAAACCTGAAAATAGAAGCTTTCTAAAATAAGAAATGGAAACTTTCTTAAACTAAAATGGAAACTTTCTAAAAATGGAAAATAGAAACTATAAAACGGAAACTTTCTACAATTAGGAACTTTCCCAATCAAAGAATGGAAACTTCCCTAAACAGAGTTTTAATAAGGAAATAACGCAAGAAATGTAGGGAAATAACAGTTAAAACATCGCATTAAAATGCTCCTATCACTCCTTCTTGGTCATCAAGTACTTCAAAGCTGCATGGTCAGTATATATAATAACCTTGGTACCAAGTAAGTAAGAGCGAAACTTTTCAAGGGCAAAGACAACTGCAAGGAGCTCTTTTTCTGTGGTGGAATAGTTCATCTGTGCTTCATTCAGAGTCCTTGAGGCGTAGTAGATGGCATAAGGTCGTTTGTCCTTCCTTTGCCCCAAAACAGCTCCAACTGCATAGTCAGAGGCATCACACATCAACTCAAAGGGCAAGGACCAATCCGGAGGTAACATGATGGGGGCGGATGTCAACAACTCCTTAAGCTTGTCAAAAGCTTCTTGACATTCCCTATCAAAGTGAAACGTCACATCCTTCAGGAGTAGTTGGCATAAAGGTCTCGAAATCTTGGAGAAGTCCTTGATAAACCTTCTATAAAAACCTGCATGGCCAAGGAAAGAACGAATCTCTCTCACAGAAGTGGGAGACGGTAAGTGACGCACAATATCCACCTTGGCTTTATCAACCTCTATACCCCTAGCAGAGACAATATGTCCTAGAACTATTCCTTGCTTAGCCATAAAATGGCATTTTTCCCAGTTTAAGACAAGGTTAGTGTCCATGCAACGTTTCAAAATGATCTCCAGATTACTAAGACAATCATCAAAATTCTTTCCAAAAACTGAAAAGTCATCCATGAATACCTCTATGATTTTCTCAATATAATCTGAAAAGATACTTACCATACACCTCTGAAAGGTACCTGGAGCGTTGCAAAGTCCAAAGGCCATACGTCGATAGGCAAACGTCCCAAAGGGGCAAGTGAAGGTTGTCTTCTCTTGATCTTCATTGGCTATGGCAATTTGATTGTAGCCTGAGTAGCCATCCAAGAAGCAATAATAGTCATGTCCAGCTAGGCGCTCAAGCATCTGATCGATGAATGGCAGAGGAAAGTGATCTTTCCTTGTGGTTGCGTTGAGCCTCCTATAGTCAATGCATACTCTGTGGCCTGTGACTGTCCTTTGGGGCACCAGTTCGTTCTCAGCATTCTTTACCACAGTGATCCCAGATTTCTTGGGCACGACCTGAACTGGGGAGACCCACTTGGAGTCTGAAATGGGGTAGATTACCCCACAATCAAGGAGTTTGATAACCTCCTTCTTCACAACTTCCATCATTGGAGGGTTGAGACGACGTTGAGCCTCTCTAGTAGGTTTAGACCCCTCCTCTAGAAGTATCCTATGGACGCAAGTTGTAGGGCTGATTCCCTTGATGTCCGCCAATGTCCATCCTATGGCAGTCTTGTGTTGCTTCAGCATTTCCACCAACTTCTCTTCTTGTGGAGTTGTCAGTGCAGAGGACACAATTACTGGTAAGGTCTCCTTGTCCCCTAAGTAGACATACTTCAAATGGTCCGGAAGAGGTTTTAGCTCAAGTTCTAGGGCCTGGACCACTGAAGGTAAAGTCTTGTTAGCAGATAACGGAATAGACAAGGGAGAGATAGACTTACCTATATAGGGGGATGCCTCAAGGAAGGAGACGTTTTCAATGATCTTTCCTTCACAAGTGTCCTTCAATTCCTCCTCTGAGATAGTGACGCCACCTTTTGTGTAACCTACTCCATGTGCAAGTGTCGTGGCTAGGGTATCCTCATTCATGACATCAAACATTTTCTGTGCAAGATCATCCAAAATGTCAATAGAATAGCAATCACTTTCATCAAGAGGATACCTCATGGCTTCAAAAATGTTGAAGCCTATAACGTCACCATCAAACTCCATTGTGAGGGAGCCTGCATACACATCAATCTTCGTCCTAGCTGTCCTTAAGAAAGGACGTCCCAAAAGCAATGGAGTGGAACTCACAGGGGAGTCCTCCATTTCCAACACATAAAAATCAGCTGGGAAGATAAGATGGTTAACCTGTACAATCACATCCTCCAACAAAGCTCTAGGGTATGCATTGGATCTGTCAGCTAACTGAATTATAACATTATCAGATTTAAGTTCCCCTAGACCTAGGGTTTCATAAACAGAATAGGGCATAACATTAACAGATGCACCTAGGTCTAGCATGGCATTCTTAAATCTAGAATTATGATAGGAGCATTTTAATGCGACGTTTTAACTGCATTTCCTTACATTTTTCTGCGCCATTTCCTTGAAAAATCCCTGTTTTGGAAAGTTTCCATTCTTTGATTGGGAAAGTTCCTTATTGTAGAAAGTTTCCATTTCTGTAGTTTTCATTTCTCATTTCTAGAAAGTTTCTATTTTTCACTTTTAGTAAGTTTCTATTTTTCATTTTTAGAAAGTTTCTAGTTTCAATATAGTTTCTATTTTCAGGACCTCCGAGCTAAAAAGTGGAAATGAACTCACGAATGGAAAGAGGAGCTTGCGAACATCAAGACGAACAAATATGAGAGAAATCGGGCCACACAATTGAGCAGAAATGAAGAAATAAGCTTTCCTAGTCCTACCAGGAAATCCTACGAAATGGAGGAAGGCTTCCTTAGCAAGTTTCCAACGCAACCATGAAAAAGAAATGGAAAAATAATGTGTTTTGCGTTGGAAGATGAGAAGGCTTAAAGAAGAAGCAACGAGGCCCAAGAACTCTTTGGATTTTCGGCAAAATGGATCAAGGCCCATCAAAGCCCATGACATTAGGGTTTGTGACGCAAAACCCTAACCCTAGGGATGTGTTGCCGTAAAAATCAAAGGGGAGAGAGAGAAGGTGGCGTAAAATATCAAGGAGAATAAAAGATTACGCAAGAGATTTTCTAGGGTGGAATTTATGGAAAGAAATCAAGAAAAAGCACCAAATGGCGTCTAGATTCATTCCTAGAAACCCTAAGTATATTTTGGACGAAAATACAAGAAGAAAATCAGAAAATATTCAAGGTATTTCGGCAAGAATATATTAGGGAATCTTCTTGGAGTTTTGTGAATTGGTTGGATGATACGCTAAAAAGCAAGCGCACAATTTAACCCTAAAAATATCATAGTAGTATAAGCAAGTAGGGATCGTTCTATTCCGGGGATTGAGGGTACACCTGTCATCGTCAAACTATTAAACAATTAAAATTAAAACAAAGTATAATATTTACAAAGATATTCACAAGTATAAACATTATTTACGAAAAAGGGGGGAGATTTTGTTTTTGGGTTTTGAAAATAAATTAAGTAAACAAAAGAATTAAAATGCAAAAACATAAATACAAAGATGGAATGAGAGAACAAAGATCAAAATCGAAACATATGATTAAAATTGACTCAAACCCTAATATTGTTCATCTAAGTCATGAGAAAGGAGTTGATCATGTGAAACATTCGAAAGCAAATGATTTCCCATATTTTACTTTTCAATGCTAATTAACCTAAGCGAAAGCACCTAGATCAATCCTATCAAACATGCAATCAAACCCTAGAAAGCTAGTCAATCATGTCATGTTTAACGCATTACACATAGAGAAAGGCTATCAACTCAAGTGTACAACTTAGTATGGAAAAGTCCACCTAATTGCAATCCTCGTTAATTAAATTCGATCTTTGTACAAAACCTTTACTACTTTGATTCAAGTTTACACAAAACGAAAAGTCGATTTCATGTTCTTAAACCTAGCACCAATTATATCGAAACCCTAAGTGTTTGCAACCACATAAGATTAAAATACAAAAGTTATCTATAACGCAAATTTAATTAAACAAACCCACATAAGCAACTCTCGAATCACAATAATATGAATCTGAAAATTCTCAATTAATCATAAAAATTCCAGAAATTAATATTTGTTCAAACACATATGTCAACTAGTTCATAACCAACGAAATTCAAAGCAAAGGTTACAAAGGAGAATCGGATTACACCGTGAGATGGAGATGGTGATGAACGATTGATGTGGTGGTCTCTTGAATCTCGAAAGCAAGCTTCAAGGTTGGAGATGGATGATGGATGCTCACGGCTATGCTTCTTCTCCCTTGGCCTTGCTTGAACTCGTGGAGATGACTAGAGGATGGAGAAACTCACGGCTATGCTAAGAAGATTTTCTGATTTTTTTCTAAAGTGTAAATTGTATGGGGGAGAGGAACCCTCACGTTGAGAAAAGGGGAGAATATATAGGGGCACGGCTAGGGTTCTCCAAGCAATCAGAAATTTCCACATCACTTCAACCAATGGTATGATGCCAAGTAAGCCTTGTGATGTGGTCCAACCAATCGTAGAATGCCAAGTAAGCCTTGGTGTGTCATCTAACCAATCAAAACTCTCCAAATTAATTCCCTAAATTCCTTTAATATATATCCTTGCTGAAATTATATAAGGATTTTCTGATTTTCTTCATTAATTTCGGCCAAGAATATCTTAGGAGAGAGTAATTGCCGAAATTCCATCAATAAATTCTGATTTGCTTCACCAATTTCGGCCACAAATATCCTTGGGAAAGTAATTGCCGAAATTCCATAAATAAATGCTGATTTGCTTCACCATTTTCGGCCAAAAATCACATTTAAATCTTCCAAGAATATCTCTTTGCCCTTAAAAATCTCCCTTGAATTACTCCAATCAAAATCTTCAATTATATTTTCAGATTTTCATGTTGCCTCCTCCTTTTCCTCTTTGTATTTTACGGCAAACACATATATATTCTCCAAAAATATCTCTCATGTGTCACAAACCCTAATTTCCATGGGCCTTTATCCATTTGCCGAAATCCATAACCTCTTGAGAGTTCTTGGGCCTTTGTGTGTCACCTTCAAGCCATGTCATCTTCTAATGTCTTCAAGAAGCTTCTTTCAATGCCATGACACTTCATTTTTCTGCTTTCCTTTCTTGGTTGACTCAAGAGTCTTGTTTTGGCAGGGTTTCCTCTTCTGGACAAGGTTTCCTGGTTGAAACAGGATTTCCTGGTTGAACCAGGAAAACTTCATTTCTTCTTTTCAGCTTATTTATGCAGCCCTTTGTATCTCATTTTGTCTCCTTCCAACATTGGCGAGCTCCTCTTTCCATTTGTGAGTTCATTTCCACTTTTTAGCTCCGAGGTCCTGAAAATAGAAACTATTAAGAAAAATAGAAACTTTCCTAAAATGAAAAATGGCAACTTTCCTAAACTGAAAATGGAAACTTTCCAAAAATGAAAAATAGAAACTTTCTACAAATATGAACTTTCCCAATCGAAGAATGGAAACTTTCCTAAACAGAGTTTTATTAAGGAAATAACACAGAAAATGTAGGGAAATGCAGTTAAAACGTCGCATTAAAATGCTCCTATCATTGGATGACACACTAGGGCTTATTTGGCAATTTCTCATTGGTGGAAGCTATGTGGAATTATTAATTTAATTTCTTGGAAGAAAATCAGAAAACTCACGGCTTGGAGACCAAGCATAGCCATCCCCTATATATATTACACCCTAGACGTCTCAAAGGCACCACTTGACAATTCAGAAAATTCTCTCTACGCGCGAAAGCTCTCTCCATTCTCTAGTTCAACCTTTGGCGTTTTCAAGCAAGGGAGGAAGAAGCAAGCTTAGGCCGTGAGCATCATCATCCATTCCACCTTGAAGCCGTGCACTTTGAAGCTTGCTTTCAAGCTTCATTCGTTCATTGTTCAAGTTATTCATCCATCTCTCCATTCGCGGTGTAATTCAACCTTCTTTCTTGTAATCACTTTTGATTCTCCTTGTTTGATTTCGTTGGATGTTCTTCTAGTTAACATTGATGTTTGAACAAGGTTTATATTCTGAAATTTTATGATTGAATAAAGGATTTTCGATTTCTATGTTGTGATTCCATAGTTGCTTATGTGTGATTGTTCGATTGAATTTGCTTTATAGATAACTTTTGTATTTTAATCTTATGTGGTTCAAAACACTTAGGGTTTTGATATGAATGGTGCTAGATTTAAGAACATGGAATCAACTTTTTGTTTTGTGTAACTTGAATCCAAAGTAGTAAAGGTTTTGGACAAAAATCGAATTCAATTGAAGAGGATTGCAATTAGGTGAACTTATTCATACTAAGTTGTGCACTTGAGTTGATAGCCTTTCTTGATGCTTCTTGCGTTGAATGTGTATGATTGACTAGCTTTCTAGGGCTTGATTACATGTTTGATAGGATTAGTCTTTGTGCTTTCACTTAGATTAATTAGCGTTGAAAGTAAAATATGGGAAATCGTTTGCTTTCAAATGTTTCACATGATCAACTCCTTTCACATGACTTGGAAGAACAATATAAAGTTAATTCGAATTTAATCATGAACTTGGTTTTAATCTTTGTTTCTTACATTTCATTCTTGTATTTGTGTTTTTGTTTATACTTAGTTTTAATTCTTGTTTTTAATTTTCGAAAAACCAAAACCTAAAATCCCCCTAATTTCGTGAATAGTGTTTATATGTGTGAATAGTATATTTTGTTTTTATTTTAATTGTTTATATTGTCTTACATTGACAGGTGTACCCTCAATCCCCGGAATAGAACGATCCCTACTTGCTTATACTACTAATGATATTTCTAGGGTTAAATTATATGCCTGCTTTGAGCGTATCAAATTACCAATAGTACACAGAATAGTAAAGCTTCCAGGATCCTTACACTTTGGAGGAATTTTCCTCTGAATCAAGGCGGAGACATTCTCACTTACCTTTACCACCTCCTTTTCACGGTTTACTCTCCTAGTAGTGCAAAGCTCTTTGAGAAACTTGGCATACTTAGGGACTTGCTTGATGGCTTCTAGGAGGGGTAAGTTCACTTGCACCTTCTTGAAAGTTTCCAAGATAGCTTGGTCACTTTCATCCTTCTTAGATTCGGCAAACCTGCATGGGAAGGGCATGCAAGAAGAAGAAGGGTTAGCAATAACCGAATTTGATAAGTTAGAGTTACTACCTTGAATTTCCGGTTTTGCCTTTATTGGTGAGGACACCTTGGTCTCTTTCTTGGACGTTGCAGGGTCCTTCTCAATACCCAACTTGGTGGGTTCTTGATCTTCCTCAATCTCTATGCTCACTTGGGCCTTCTTGGGTTGCTTGGGTTGATCCACAAATGGTCTTCCACTCCTTGTAGTCACAACTGATGCATTCTCCACATTACCCTTAGGGTTAGGTATTGTGACACTAGGAAGCTTCCCAGTCTCATGAATCTTGCTCATGAAGTCCACAACTTGGCCCATTTGCTTCTTAAGGTCTGCAATGTCCTTAGTATGGGTCTGTTGTCCTTGAATCAATGCTTGAGTAGAGTTTGTCAAGGCTTGTGTAGAGCTAGTCAAGGCTTCCAATGTTTTGTCATAGTGAGACATTGAAGGTCCTGAGTTCTGTGGGGGAGGCATGTAAGGCCTTTGAAAAGATGATCCTTGGAATGAAGGCCCTTGAGGACGTTGGAAGTTCCCACCAAGAGGATTCTGAACATTTTCATTGTTGGTCCACTTGAAGTTGGGATGGTCCCTCCATCGTGGGTTGTAAGTATTAGAATAAGGGTCATGCCTAGGACGTTGAGATCCTCCCTGATAGCCTCCGTGATATCCTCCAATAGCATTTGCAGATTCCCATCCTCCATTGTCATTAAGTTGAGGGCACTGATCTGTAACATGCCCTTGCATAGAGCATACCCCACAAGCTATTGTTGCACTTGGTCCCTTGGAACTTACCACTTGGTTCATGAGGAGAGTAAGCTTATTCAGTTGGTCTTCAATGGCCGTATTCTTGCTCATCTCATGCACCCTACGAGTAGAGTGTCCTACCCCCTCATATTGTTGGGAGTTTAGGGCACGATTAGCTATAAGTTCCTTCCTAACCGCAGGTGACTTGTCCACAAAAGCTCCTCTAGCTGCAGCATCAAGCATTTGCCTCTCCAAGGGTAGGAGTCCTTCGTAGAAACATGTAAGTAGGGTCTCATCCTTCATCTGATGTTGAGGACATTGTGCAAGTAGGGAGTTGAACCTCTCGTAGTAGGCGGCATAGGACTCATCATGGGCCTGCTCTATGCCACTGAGCTTCTTCCTGAGTGTGATGACCTTGGAAGCTGGGAAGTATTTTTCCAAGAAGGCCTTCCTCATTGTTTCCCATGATGTGATACGTCCAGCAGGGAGCTCATATAGCCAATCTTTGGCTCTGTCAGCTAAGGAGAACGGAAATGCCTTCATCTTCAGAATGTTTTCATCTGCTCCTTGTGGTTGCATGTTAGCACACACAGACTGAAACTCTCTGATATGCTTGTTGGCGTCCTCCATATTGAGGCCATGGAACATAGGGAGCTTGTGCAACAATCCACTCTTAAGCTCAAACTCTGCTTGTCTTCCTGCAGCAGGGGCAGGGTAAACGATGCCTGAAGGAGGTCCTCCTTCAACAGTTGCTGTGGAGAGTTCCCTAATAGATGCCATTCTCTCTTCCTTGACTTCTTCAGGTGGTGGTGAAGGTGGTGGTGTAGAGTTGGACGAAACCACAGGTGAAGGTGAACGTGAAGGAGGAGATGGACTTGGTGTATGATAGGAGCATTTTAATGCGACGTTTTAACTGCAATTCCCTACATTTTCTGCGTTATTTCCTTAATAAAACTCTGTTTAGGTAAGTTTCCATTCTTCGACTGGAAAAGTTCCTATATGTAGAAAGTTTCTATTTTTCAGTAGTTTCTATTTTTCATTTTTAGAAAGTTTCCCATTTTCAGTTTAGGAAAGTTGCCATTTTTCATTTTAGGAAAGTTTCTATTTTTCTTACTAGTTTCTATTTTCAGGACCTCCGAGCTAAAATGTGGAAATGAGCTCACAAATGGAAAGAGGAGCTTGCGAAAGTCAAGGGGAGCAAAGATGAGAAACAATGAGCCACAGAAATGAGCAGAAATGAAGAAAAGAAGTTTTCCTGGTCCAACCAGGAAACCCTGCGAAAAGGAGGAAAGCCCACCTATGAAGTTTCCAACGTTATCATGAAAAAGAAATGGAAAAATGAAGTGTTATGACGTTGGAAGGTGACAAGGCTTGAAGTTGAAGCAACAAGGCCCAAGAACTCTCAAGAATGAAGTGGATTTTCGGCAAATGGATAAAAGGCCCACAAAAGCCCATGCAACTAGGGTTTTTGACGCATGAATAAAACCTAGGGGAGTTTTGCCATCCAAGATGAAGAGAGAAACAAGGAAGTGGCGCCCAAAAATCAGAATTATATGTGGAGATTTTCTAGGGAGATTTTCTAGGGCTATTTTTATGGAAAGAAAATACTTGGAAATAAACCCTAGAAGGATTGCCGTGAAGAATGAAGAGGAAAACAAGGGAGGCAACGTGAAACCCTAGCAAGATGACGCCAAAAGATATTCCCTAGAGATTTTTAAGGAAAGAGAAAAAGGTGGAGACCAAGAAAAGCTCAAAAGAAGTCTAGATACATTCCTACATTCCCAAAAGAGTTTTGGCCGAATTTGGAAGCATAAAATCAGAAATTATCTCTTTAATTCGGCAAGAATTATTTAGGGAATTAATATTGGAATTTTGTGATTGGTTGAACCACCTCATAGGGCTTTTGTGGCAAGAAATCATTGGAGGAAATTATGTGGAGGAAGCAAGCTATTGCCGTGAGTTTCTGATGCGCCTAAAAGCAAGCGCATAATTTAACCCTAAAAATATCATAGTAGTATAAGCAAGTAGGGATCGTTCTATTCCGGGGATTGAGGGTACACCTGTCATTGTCAAACAGTTAAACAATTAAAATTAAAACAAAGTATAATATTCACAAATATATTCACAACTATAAACATTTTACACGAAAAAAGGGGGGGATTTTGTTTTTGGTTTTTCTAAAATAAAACTAAGTTAACAAAACAATTAAAATGCAAAAACATAAAAATACAAATGGAATGAGAGAACAAAGATCAAAAACCGAAACATATGATTAAAATTGACTCAAACCCTAATATTGTTCATCTAAGTCATGAGAAAGGAGTTGATCATGTGAAACATTCGAAAGCAAATGAATTCCCATTTTTTACTTTTCAATGCTAATTAACCTAAGCGAAAGCACCTAGATTAATCCTATCAAACATGCAATCAAACCCTAGAAAGCTAGTCAATCATGTCATGTTTAATGCATTACACATAGAGAAAGGCTATCAACTCAAGTGTACAACTTAGTATGGAAAAGTCCACCTAATTGCAATCCTCGTTAATTAAATTCGGTCTTTGCACAAAACCTTTACTACTTTGATTCAAGTTTACACAAAACGAAAAGTCGATTTCATGTTCTTAAACCTAGCACCAATTATATCGAAACCCTAAGTGTTTGCAACCACATAAGATTAAAATACAAAAGTTATCTATAACGCAAATTTAATTAAACAAACCCACATAAGCAACTCTCGAAGAACAATAATATGAATCTGAAAATTCTCAATTAATCATAAAAATTCTAGAAATTAATATTTGTTCAAACACATATGTCAACTAGTTCATAACCAACGAAAATTCAAAGCAAAGGTTACAAAGGAGAACCCGATTACACCGTGAGATGGAGATGGTGATGAACGATTGATGTGGTGGTCTCTTGAATCTCGAAAGCAAGCTTCAAGGTTGGAGATGGATGATGGATGCTCACGGCTATGCTTCTTCTCCCTTGGCCTTGCTTGAACTCGTGGAGATGACTAGAGGATGGAGAAACTCACGGCTATGCTAAGAAGATTTTCTGATTTTTTTTCTAAAGTGTAAATTGTATGGGGGAGAGGACCCCTTGACGTTGAGAAAGGGGGAGTTTTATATAGGAGCATGGCTAGGGTTCACAAAGCAATCAGAATTTTCCACATAGCTTCAACCAATGATAATTCACCAAGTAAGCTTGTGATGTGGTCCAACCAATCATAGAATGCCAAGTAAGCCTTGTGATGTGTTCCAACCAATCATAATTCTCTAAAATACCTCCCTAATATTTAATTGCCGAATTTCCTTGAAATTATTCTGATTTTCTTCATGAATTTCGGCCAACATTCCTTTAGGGAATTTAGGGATGAATCTAGACGCCTTTTTAGCTTTTCCTTGGTGCACACATATTTTCCTTCCATAAATATCTCCCTTGAATCTCTCTTGGCGTCATCTCCTTGATTATTTCTGATTTTCACGTTGGCAATCGCACCAAATTATTCCTCCAACAATATTTCTTTCCATAAAAGTCTCCCAAGAAAATCTCTCCTTGAAATCCTCAATTAATCATCTTCAATTCCCATGTTGTCACCTTGTTTTTCCTTAAGTATTACACGGAAAATTTAATCCCCAAGGAAAATATATTTTCCTTTTTTTTAAAAAACTCTTCCTTGATTCTCTCCTTGCCATGTCATCTTCATGAAACTTCTCGTTCCATTTATGAACTCAATTCTGCTTATTTATTCCAAAAACCTGTAAAATAGAAGCTTTCTAAAATAAGAAATGGAAACTTTCTGAAACTAAAATGGAAACTTTCTAAAAATGGAAAATAGAAACTATAAAACGGAAACTTTCTACAATTAGGAACTTTCCCAATCAAAGAATGGAAACTTCCCTAAACAGAGTTTTAATAAGGAAATAACGCAAGAAATGTAGGGAAATAACAGTTAAAACGTCGCATTAAAATGCTCTTATCAAATTCCCCCACACTTAACTTTTGCTAGTCCCTTAGCAAAATCACACAAAGACTCAACGAAAATTTAAAGACTCTACACAAACAATGACTCTATTGCCCTTCAACTTTTTATCTCAACAATCTCTTACTTTCACAACACCAAGATTAGCACTCCACCGAGAATCAATGTTTAAGCATTCGAGAGTTAATTGAAACACATAATTCACACATACACAAGTAGGACTTGGTTGGAACAATGGTGATGGTTTCTGTTAAGCATGCTTCAAACAAGTATGATTCAAATCCTCACAAGGTGTATCCACTCTTTCTTCTCTCAGAATTCAAGGCAATGCTTAAAAGCTTATAATCACTCAATTATATGTGAGAGAAAATATTTTGAGGCAATCAAATAGCTCACATATATAGAAACGAAAAGCACTTTGTGAATATAATTTTTTTTTTTTCAAAAGATCTCATGAAAGATACTAACTACTTGCACGGATGGACCCAAGCCATAGGTTCAACTCTTGTAACTCATCTCCACATCAAAGGCTTCTCCCATCTTAAGGATCAAAAAGGTCTTATTAAGGGTTGTAATGGGGCCAAGGCTCAAGATTTTAAGAAATGAAAGGGTAAGGAATTTAACAAAGTGTCTTAAAAACCTAGCAGAGCTCATGTAACTGTAGAGACTTCTAGAAATCCACAAAAATATATCAAAACGTCCCATCCCATAGAGGTAATGTAAAGAGGGCCTAATGTCTTCATGTTGGGCCCTAACTTCACTCTAAACTTCCTTTGAACTCTAGTGAATTGGACAAAGGCCAAATTTTTCTGTAGTGGGCCTTCAATTCAAAACAAACTCCAAACACACCAAGTATGGGGGACTAAAATCCATAGATATATTTTTCTTTTTCTTTTCTAGCCGTACACATTTTTTTTCTTTTTCTTTTTTTCATTTCTTTTTTTCACGGCTTTCACATATTTTTCTCTGTATGGACAAGTCTACCCCCACACTTGAACTTTCACCTCTTCTCAATCTTCATTCTCAATGCCAAATCCTTAAGTAATGTCCCAAAAGATAGCTCCACTAAGTTTTTAGAACAAAGGGTAGGAGTGTAGCTATACTAAGGTTCAGGGTTAAGGATTTTAAGGGTGATGAAAGAAAAGGCTTAACGTAGGCTCAAAGGGGTTAAACTAGGGGAGTCCCACGACGGGCACAAATGGGGACACAAGCTTATATGGTAATGGTGGTAATTCCTAGGGTGCCTCTATCCTTTCCAGAATCAGGGACATGTATTGATAAAAGTCTCAACAAGCACAAGAGCGAATTCTAGCATTCTCTAGTCCATCAAACTTAATCTATGGCAAGCAGTCAATCAAATGAAAGAATAATGAGATCATCAAAACATCGCCAAGAAATTAAGAATATATTCTTTTTAATTATCACTCCAAGAAAAAGGGACATGGGCTCAATATCTCACATGGGCTTTTTATGAATCAAAACTCATCTTAACATGCTCATATTCTGTACCAAAGTCACGAAATCCATATCCACTACACATGCATACATTTTTCATATATCTCAATTAACCAAAGAATACCATTTTAGAAATCATCTCAATTTTGTGATCCTCTTTTAATCATGATTTCAGAGATATAGAATCATCCTAGACAGTTGAAAGGGCATCCTAAGACTCAAAGCAAAAACAAAAGCAACAAAAAATTTTAAATTTTTGACATTTTTCACTTTTTTTGTATTTTTCAATATATGACTCAAGATAAAAGTGTAAATCCCTTCCCCCACACTTAAATATTGCATTGTCCTCAATGTAATCAATCATAAGCATGCAATGAAACAATGAAGCATATAGGAATGGAATTTACGAAAAGACTACAAAAATAAAGGAGAAAATTATAAAGTAAAAGAAATAGCGAAAGAGAAAGCAAATCTGTGTTATTGAAGACTCCTTCACAGCTGCTTCTGAATTGGGTTGCCTCCCAAGCAGCGCTTGAATTGAACGTCTTTCAGCCAGACGGTACCTCCATTAAATAAAGTTAGTGACTATAATTAACAAAGAAATACAAAAAAAAATATATATATATAAACAAGTATAACAAGTTAGTGAATTACAAACTACATGTAATATTAACAAGTTAAGTACACAAGTTAACAAGTCAGTACATAAGACACAAGTTAAGTACACAAGTGAGTAAAAAAAAAAAAAAAAAAACACGAAAAATATTTACACAAGTGTTTTTTTTTTTTTTTTTTTTTTTTAACCTTAGTGTATCACAACATTTTCTTTTGTTATAAATATTGTTGATATCGAATCTAATTCCAAGCGGTAAATCAAGTGGACATGCGGCCCAAGTATAATCGTCTAGACACAAAGTCCCTCCTACATCCTTTGGGCAACCTTACTGAAATGGCCAGGTAGGAGAGGGCGACCACGAGAGGTAGAATCCATTTTGGCATGAACTACTCCCACATTGTGGTTTAGGCCCATTTGTAAGCACTTCTGGATTCAAAAACCCGTCATGAACGTTGTCCCCTTCCTAGACACCATCCCACATAGGCTATACTTACTTGGATGAAAAAGATCCTAAGTGTGAAGACAGTTCAATGAATGTTAATAAAGGTCGCCCTCAACCTTAAGAGACCTGAACTAGGTACCAATAAGGGGTTTAGGCCAATATTAACAAAAGAGACTTCACCTATTCCTCTCAATTTACAACTTACAATTAAAATTCGTGTTCAACAATATAAAAAACATTTTAATTAATTTATCTTAATTTAAACGTTGTCCCCGGCAACGGCGCCAAAAATTGATGCGCCTAAAAGCAAGCGCATAATTTAACCCTAAAAATATGATAGTAGTATAAGCAACTAGGGATCGTTCTATTCCGGGGATTGAGGGTACACCTGTCATTGTCAAACAGTTAAACAATTAAAATTAAAACAAAGTATAATATTCACAAATATATTCACAACTATAAACATTTTACACGAAAAAAGGGGGGGATTTTGTTTTTGGTTTTTCTAAAATAAAACTAAGTTAACAAAACAATTAAAATGCAAAAACATAAAAATACAAATGGAATGAGAGAACAAAGATCAAAAACCGAAACATATGATTAAAATTGACTCAAACCCTAATATTGTTCATCTAAGTCATGAGAAAGGAGTTGATCATGTGAAACATTCGAAAGCAAATGAATTCCCATTTTTTACTTTTCAATGCTAATTAACCTAAGCGAAAGCACCTAGATTAATCCTATCAAACATGCAATCAAACCCTAGAAAGCTAGTCAATCATGTCATGTTTAATGCATTACACATAGAGAAAGGCTATCAACTCAAGTGTACAACTTAGTATGGAAAAGTCCACCTAATTGCAATCCTCGTTAATTAAATTCGGTCTTTGCACAAAACCTTTACTACCTTGATTCAAGTTTACACAAAACGAAAAGTCGATTTCATGTTCTTAAACCTAGCACCAATTATATCGAAACCCTAAGTGTTTGCAACCACATAAGATTAAAATACAAAAGTTATCTATAACGCAAATTTAATTAAACAAACCCACATAAGCAACTCTCGAAGAACAATAATATGAATCTGAAAATTCTCAATTAATCATAAAAATTCTAGAAATTAATATTTGTTCAAACACATATGTCAACTAGTTCATAACCAACGAAAATTCAAAGCAAAGGTTACAAAGGAGAACCCGATTACACCGTGAGATGGAGATGGTGATGAACGATTGATGTGGTGGTCTCTTGAATCTCGAAAGCAAGCTTCAAGGTTGGAGATGGATGATGGATGCTCACGGCTATGCTTCTTCTCCCTTGGCCTTGCTTGAACTCGTGGAGATGACTAGAGGATGGAGAAACTCACGGCTATGCTAAGAAGATTTTCTGATTTTTTTTCTAAAGTGTAAATTGTATGGGGGAGAGGACCCCTTGACGTTGAGAAAGGGGGAGTTTTATATAGGAGCATGGCTAGGGTTCACAAAGCAATCAGAATTTTCCACATAGCTTCAACCAATGATAATTCACCAAGTAAGCTTGTGATGTCGCTTTAGGAAGCGACCAATTTAACCCTGAAATGTCATTAGTAGTATAAAGTAAATAGGGATCGTTCTATTCCGGGGATTGAGGGTACACCTGTCATTATCAAACAATTAAACAATTAAAATTAAAACAAAGTATAATATTTACAAAAATATAACAAAATATATACATATTTACGAAATTAGGGGGATTTTTGGTTTTGATTTTCGGAAATTAAACTAAGTAAAGAAAACAATTAAAATGCAAAAACATAAAAATGCAAATGAAATGCACGAACAAAGATCAAATCGGAATTTATAATCAAAGTTAATTCAAGTTCATCATTGTTCATCATAGTCATGCAAGAGGAATTGATCATGTGAAACGTTCTAAGCAAACAATTTCCCATATTTTACTTTCAATGCTAATTAACCTAAGTGAAAGCACCTAGATTAATTCTATCAAACATGCAATCAAACCCTAGAAAGCTAGTCAATCATGTCATGTTCAACGCACTAAGCATCTAGAAAGGCTATCAATTCAAATGTGCAACTTAGTATGAAAAAGTTCACCTAATTGCAATCTCCTTTGATTAAATTTCGGTTTTTGTACAAAACCTTTACTACTTGTTGATTCAAGAACACAAAACCAAAAAGTTGATTCATGTTCTCAAATTCGTAGCAACATTCACATAAAAACCCTAAATGTTTCGAACCATTCAAGATTATCATACAAACGATTTCTATCATGCAAATTCAATCAAACACTTACACAAAAGCAACCATAAATCACAATATATGAATCTGAAAATTAAATTAATCATAAAATTTCAGAAATCAATACTTGTTCATACATAAGTGTCAACTAAGGCAAACCAACGAAAATTACAAAGCAAAGGTACAAGGAGAATCGGATTACACCGTGATGAAGATGAGATGGATGAAATGATGATGTGGTCTCTTGAATTTCGAAAGCAATCTTCAAGGTGGAGGGTGGATGGTATGCACGGCTTGTCTTCTTCTTCCTTGGCCTTGCTTGCACTTCGTGGTTGCCCTAGAGGATGGAGAGGAGCACGGCTAAGCTAGAGAGTTTTCTGAATTATTTCTCAAGTGTAGAACGTAAAAAGAATGGAACTAGCCACCCTTGACGTTGAGAGAAGAGAGGAATATATAGGGGACGGCTTCTAGGTCTTCAAGCCGTGTAAAACCCTAGAGAAACTCACGGCAATAGCTTGCTTCCTCCACATAATTTCCTCCAATGATTTCGTGCCACATAAGCCCTATGAGGTGGTGCAACCAATCACAAAATTCCAGAATTAATTCCCTAAATAATCTTGCCGAAATATATAGAGATATTTTCTGATTTCCTTCACCAATTTCGGCAACAATATATTTAGAGAATAAAGGGGGACGAACCTAGACTCCTTTGAGAGCTTTTTGTGTTCAACACATATTCTCTTTCCTTTAAAAGCTCCCTAAGAAATCTCCACGAAATCTCTCTTGAATTTCTGATTTTCCACACGGCAAAACCCTAGTTTCTCTCTTCATTATCCCTTGGCCGAATTCTCTAGGGTTTCTCTTTTATTTTGCACGGCAATTCCTTGTTTCTCTCTTGCTTGGACGGCTAGGAGTCTCTAGGGTTTATCTCTTGATTTATTTCCATAAAAATAACCCTAGAAAATCTCCTTTTAATTTCTGATTTTCTTGGACGCCACCTCCTTGTTTCTCTCTTGCAAATTCACGGCAACAACAACTTTAGTGCTAGGGTTTGCGTCACAAACCCTAGTTCCATGGGCTTTGGTGGGCTTTCATCCAATTAGCCGAAAATCCAACAAGTCTTGAGAGTTTTTGGGCCTCCATGCGTCACTTCTATGCCATGTCATCTTCCAACGTCACAACACTTTATTTTTCCATTTCTTTTTCATAGTAACGTTGGAAACTTCATTGGTGGGCTTTCCTCATTTTCGCAGGGTTTCCTGGTTGGACCAGGAAAACTTCTTTTCTTCATTTCTGCTCATTTCTGTGGCTCATTGTTCTTCATCTTTGCTCCCCTTGGTGATCGCAAGCTCCTCTTTCCATTTGTGAGTTCATTTCCACTTTCTAGCTCGGAGGTCCTGAAAATAGAAACTAGTAAGAAAAATAGAAACTTTCCTAAAATGAAAAATGGCAACTTTCCTAAACTGAAAATGGAAACTTTCTAAAAAATGAAAAATAGAAACTACAAAAATAGAAACTTTCTACAAATAGGAACTTTCCCAATCAAAGAATGGAAACTTTCCTAAACAGGGTTTTAATAAGGAAATGGCGCAGAAAATGTAGGGAAAAACAAGTAAAACGTCGCATTAAAATGCTCCTATCAGCTTGTGATGTGGTCCAACCAATCATAGAATGCCAAGTAAGCCTTGTGATGTGTTCCAACCAATCATAATTCTCTAAAATACCTCCCTAATATTTAATTGCCGAATTTCCTTGAAATTATTCTGATTTTCTTCATGAATTTCGGCCAACATTCCTTTAGGGAATTTAGGGATGAATCTAGACGCCTTTTTAGCTTTTCCTTGGTGCACACATATTTTCCTTCCATAAATATCTCCCTTGAATCTCTCTTGGCGTCATCTCCTTGATTATTTCTGATTTTCACGTTGGCAATCGCACCAAATTATTCCTCCAACAATATTTCTTTCCATAAAAGTCTCCCAAGAAAATCTCTCCTTGAAATCCTCAATTAATCATCTTCAATTCCCATGTTGTCACCTTGTTTTTCCTTAAGTATTACACGGAAAATTTAATCCCCAAGGAAAATATATTTTCCTTTTTTTTTAAAAACTCTTCCTTGATTCTCTCCTTGCCATGTCATCTTCATGAAACTTCTCGTTCCATTTATGAACTCAATTCTGCTTATTTATTCCAAAAACCTGAAAATAGAAGCTTTCTAAAATAAGAAATGGAAACTTTCTTAAACTAAAATGGAAACTTTCTAAAAATGGAAAATAGAAACTATAAAACGGAAACTTTCTACAATTAGGAACTTTCCCAATCAAAGAATGGAAACTTCCCTAAACAGAGTTTTAATAAGGAAATAACGCAAGAAATGTAGGGAAATAACAGTTAAAACGTCGCATTAAAATGCTCTTATCAGTTTCTCTAGGGTTTTGGACGGCTTGGAGACCTAGGGGCCGTCCCCTATATATTCTCACACATTCTCAACGTCAAGGAGTTCCCACTTTTACGTTTTACACTTTGAAGAAAAAATCAGAAAACTCTCTCTAGCCTAGCCGTGTTCATCTTGATAGGAGCATTTTAATGCGACGTTTTAACTGCATTTCCCTACATTTTTCTGCGCCATTTCCTTGAAAAATCCCTGTTTAGGAAAGTTTCCATTCTTTGATTGGGAAAGTTCCTTATTGTAGAAAGTTTCCATTTTTGTCTTCATTTCTCATTTCTCATTTTTCATTTCTCATTTCTCATTTCTCATTTCTGGAAAGTTTCTATTTTTCATTTTTAGTAAGTTTCTATTTTTCATTTTTAGAAACTTTCCATTTTTTTTACTTTTAGTAAGTTTCCATTTTTCATTTTTTTAGAAAGTTTCTATTTTTCATACTAGTTTCTATTTTCAGGACCTCCAAGCTAAAAAGTGAAAATGAACGCACGAATGGAAAGAGGAGCTTGCGAACATCAAGACGAACGAATATGAGAGAAATCGGGCCACACAATTAAGCAGAAATGAAGAAATAAGCTTTCCTAGTCCAACTAGGAAACCCTGCGAAATGGAGGAAGGCTTCCCGAGCAAGTTTCCAACGCAACCATGAAAAAGAAATGGAAAAATAATGTGTTTTGGCGTTGGAGATGAGAATGCTTGAAGTTGAAGCAACGAGGCCCAAGAACTCTATGGATTTTCGGCAAAATGGATCAAGGCCCATCAAGGCCCATGATATTAGGGTTTGTGACGCAAAACCCTAACCCTAAAGATGTGTTGCCGTGAAAACCAAAGGGAGGAGACAAAAGTGGCGTGAAAAATCAAGGGAAGAATCAAAGATTACGCAAGAGATTTTCTAGGGTGAAGTTTATGGAAAGAAATCAAGAAAAAGCACCAAATGGCGTCTAGATTCATTCCTAGAAACCCTAAGTATATTTTGGCCGAAAATACAAGAAGAAAATCAGAAAATATTCAAGGGATTTCGGCAAGAATATATTAGGGAATCTTCTTGGAGTTTTGTGATTGGTTGGATGACACACTAGGGCTTACTTGGCAAATTCTCATTGGTGGAAGGCATGTGGAATTAATAATTTAATTCCTTGAGAAAATAAACAGAAAATCACGGCTTGGAGGCCAAGCATTGCTGTTCCCTATATATACAAGCACCCTAGACGTTTCAAGGACACCACTTCACAATTCAGAAAATTCTCTCTACGCGCGGAAGCTCTCTCCATTCTCTAGTTCAACCTTTGGCGTTTTCAAGCAAGGAAGGAAGAAGCAAGCTTAGGCCGTGAGCATCATCATCCATTCCACCTTGAAGCCGTGCACTTTGAAGCTTGCTTTCAAGCTTCATTCGTTCATTGTTCAAGTTATTCATCCATCTCTCCATTCACGGTGTAATTCAACCTTCTTTCTTGTAATCACTTTTGATTCTCCTTGTTTGATTTCGTTGGATGTTGTTCTAGTTAACATTGATGTTTGAACAAGGTTTATATTCTGAAAATTTATGATTGATTAAGGATTTTCGATTTCTATGTTGTGATTCCAAAGTTGCTTATGTGTGATTGTTCGATTGAATTTGCTTTATAGATATCTCTTGTATGTTAATCTTAATTGGTTCGAAACTCTTAGGGTTTATGTATGAGTGGTGCTAGATTTAAGAACATGAAATCAACTTTTTGTTTTGTGTAACTTGAATCGAAAGTAGTAAAGGTTTTGGACAAAAATCGAATTCAATTGAAGAGGATTGCAATTAGGTGAACTTATTCATACTAAGTTGTGCACTTGAGTTGATAGCCTTTCTTGATGCTTCTTGCGTTGAATATGTATGATTGACTAGCTTTCTAGGGCTTGATTACATGTTTGATAGGATTAGTCTTTGTGCTTTCACTTAGATTAATTAGCGTTGAAAGTAAAATATGGGAATTCGTTTGCTTTCTAATGTTTCACATGATCAACTCCTTTCACATGACTTGGAAGAACAATATAAAGTTAATTCGAATTTAATCATGAACTTGGTTTTAATCTTTGTTTCTTACATTTCATTCTTGTATTTGTGTTTTTGTTTATACTTAGTTTTAATTCTTGTTTTTAATTTTCGAAAAACCAAAAACCAAAACCCCCCCTAAATTCGTGAATAGTGTTTATATGTGAATAGTATACTTTGTTTTTATTTTAATTGTTTAAATGGTCTTACATTGACAGGTGTACCCTCAATCCCCGGAATAGAACGATCCCTACTTGCTTATACTACTAATGATATTTCTAGGGTTAAATTATATGCTTGCTTTGAGAGTATCACATCTCCATCCTCTAGGGCAACCACGAAGTTCAAGCAAGGCCAAGGAAGAAGAAGACAAGCCGTGCACATCATCCATCACCATCCTTGAAGATTGCTTTTGAAATTCAAGAGACCATTCATCACTTCATTCATCTCACCTTCATCACGGTGTAATCCGATTCTCCTTGTAACCTTTGCTTTGTAATTTTCGTTGGTTATGCCTTAGTTCACACATATGTTTGAACAATTGTTGATTTCTGAAATTTTATGATTAATTGTTAATTTTCAGATTCATATATTGCGATTTATGGTTGCTTTTGTGTGAGTGTTTGATTAAATTTGCATGATAGAAATCTTTTGTATGATAAGCTTGAATGGTTCGAAACATTTAGGGTTTTTATATGATTGTTGCTATGAATTTGAGAACATGGATCAACTTTTTGGTTTTGTGTTCTTGAATCAATTAGTAAAGGTTTTGTGCAAAAACCGAATTTAATCAAAGAAGATTGCAATTAGGTGAACTTTTTCATACTAAGTTGCACATTTGAGTTGATAGCCTTTCTAGGTGCTTATTGCGTTAAACTTGTGTGATTGACTAGCTTTCTAGGGCTTGAATGCATGTTTGATAGGATTAGTCTATGTGCTTTCACTTAGATTAATTAGCATTGAAAGTAAAATATGGGGAATTGTTTGCTTTTAACGTTTCACATGATCAACTCCTCTTGCATGACTATGATGAACAATGATGAACTTGAATCAATTTTAATCATGAGTTTCGACTTTGATCCTTGTACTCACATCCCATTTGTGTTTTTATGTTTTTACATTTTAATTATTTAGTTAACTTAGTATTTATTTTCGGCAAAAGAAAACCAAAAACAAAATCCCCCCTTATTTTCGTAAATAATGTTTATAATTGTGAATACCTTTGTGAATATTATACTTTGTTTTAATTTTAATTGTTTAATTGTTTGAAAATGACAGGTGTACCCTCAATCCCCGGAATAGAACGATCCCTATTTACTTTATACTACTAATGACATTTCAGGGTTAAATTATGCGCTTGCTTTCGAGTGCATCAATTTTTGGCGCCGTTGCCGGGGATTGAAAAATCATTTGTCACTTTGTGAATAATATGTGTTTTGTTTATATTGTGACCGAAAAAAAAAAAAAAAATTTTACTTGTTAATTGTTCATAATTTGTTAGTTAATTAATTACTTAGGTTGTTATTTATATTATTGAATACGAATTTTAATTGTGAGTTGTAAATTAAAGAAGGAATAGGTGAAGTCGTGTTTATTAATATTGGCCTAAACCCGTTATTGGTACGTAGTCCAGGTCCCTTAAGGTTGAGGGCGGCCTTTATTAACATTCATTGAACTGTCTTCACACTTAGGACCTTTTTCATCCAAGTAAGTATAGCCTATGTGGGATGGTGTCTAGGAAGGGGACAACGCTCATGACTGGTTCTTGAATTCAGAAGTGCGTGCAAATGAGCCTAAACCACAATGTGGGAGTAGCTCATGCCAAAATGGATTCTACCTCTCGTGGTCGCCCTCCCCTACCTGGCCATTTCAGTAAGGTTGCCCAAAGGATGTAGGAGGGACTTGGTGTCTAGACGACTATACTTGGGCCGCACGTCCTCTTGATTTACCGCTTGGAATTTAATTTGAAATCAATGATATATATAACAAACGAAAATGTTGTGATTCACTAAGGTATATTGGATTAAACATAGTCTTGAAAAGGGTAGCTGTTTCAGTCCCATTGCACATCGAGACTCCCTGTTCCCGTACCTAAGTGTTGAAAATAATTGTAAAGAAAAGGAAAGAATGTGAATTTTTGTACTTAAGTTCGTAAAAAGAAAAAAAGAAAAAAAGAAAAAAAGAAGTTGTACAAAGTGTGACGTTTTGTTCTGTTCTTGTGTGAAAGTATTGTACAAATTGTGTCTAATCTTGTAAACAAAAGAAAAGAATTAATTGTAAATATTGTTAAGTCCTTAATTGTTATAAGTGTGTAAAATCGTATGAGTAGATAAGGGCCCTTTTGTTAATATTGGCCTTAACCCTTCATTAGTGCCTTTCTAAGGTCTTTTGAAGTTGAGGGCGGCTTTTATTAACATTTGGAGAACTGTCTAACACATGAGTTCTTTTCAAGCTGAGTAAGGGGCATATAGGTGGTGTCTTAGGTTGAGACCCTGGGTGATGGGTTCAAATTGGATCTCAGAGATACTATAGACTGTGCGTAAACCACAATGTGGGAGTAGCCAATAGGGGCCTAAACCTCAATGAGGGAGTAGCCTCCGTAGTGTCACCAAAATGAGTCCTCCCTCTCACTTACCTCTTAATCTGGCCATCTAGCCTTCTGAAACAAAGGAAAGCGACTTATGTCTAGGCGACTATCCCTAGATCGTATCTCACCAATAGTAGTGGTTTCTATTGGGCTCGACTTACAACTTGTAATCAATTGAGATATTAACTTTATTTTGTAAAGATAATAAGATACTTGAACATAACCTCCACTTGTAAATTGTGTTGTTTTGTACATTTTATACTTGTATAAACTTCTTACGTGGTTTATTTGTGAAAAGATTGTGGATAGTTTGTAATTTATACTCTCTTTATACTTGTATAAATCATAAATAGTAAATTCGTGAACAGGAACTTGTGAATAGTGACTCGTGAATAGTAAAGTTGATGTATAAATCACTAATTTGTAATTAACTCACTTTATACTTTGCTAACTTCTTTGAATTTTGATGATGTTCAGGATTCCTATGAATGTCCGAGCCTTTTAGACCCTCCACAATAAAGGAAATTGAAGCAAGGCTCGCTCGTTTGAAGAATCCTTCACTTCTTGAGTACACAAGCCCTTCCCCTTCAACATACAAAGAGTACACATTCAACGAGCAAGGGAAGCGGACTTACTTTTCTGAGGAGTCTACATCACCTACACCGAGTCCATCTCCTCCTTCACGTTCACCTTCACCTGTGGTTTCGTCCAACTCTACACCACCTTCACCACCACCTGAAGAAGTCGAAGAAGAGAGAATGGCATCTATTAGGGAACTCTCCACCGCAACTGTTGAAGGAGGACCCCCTACAGGCATAGTATACCCTGCCCCTGCAGCTGGAAGACAGGCAGAGTTCGAGCTTAAGAGTGGATTGTTGCACAAGCTCCCTATCTTCCATGGACTTAATATGGAGGATGCTAACAAGCACGTACGAGAATTCCAATCTGTTTGTGCAAACATGCAACCACAAGGGGCGGATGAAAACCTTCTTAAGATGAGAGCATTTCCATTCTCTCTAGCTGATAGAGCCAAGGATTGGCTATATGAACTTCCTGCAGGACGTATCACATCATGGGAAACAATGAGAAAGGCCTTCTTGGAGAAATACTTCCCAGCTTCAAAGGTCATCACACTTAGGAAGAAGCTTAGTGGAATAGAGCAAGCCCATGATGAGTCCTATGCTGCCTACTATGAGAGGTTCAACTCCCTACTTGCACAGTGTCCTCAACATCAGATGAAGGATGAGACCCTACTTACATGTTTCTATGAAGGACTCTTACCCTTGGAAAGGCAAATGCTTGATGCTGCAGCTGGAGGAGCTTTTGTGGATAAGTCACCTGCGGTTGGGAAGGAACTTATAGCAAATCGTGCCCTAAACTCCCAACAATATGAGGGGGTAGGACACTCTACTCGTAGGGTGCATGAGATGAGCAAGAACACTGCCATTGAAGACCAACTGAATAAGCTTACTCTCCTAATGAACCAAGTGGTAAGTTCCAAAGGACCAAGTGCAACAATAGCTTGTGGGGTATGCTCTATGCAAGGGCATGTTACAGATCAGTGCCCCCAACTTAATGAAAATGGAGGATGGGAATCTGCTAATGCTATTGGAGGATACCAAGGAGGATATCAAGGAGGACCTCAACGTCCTAGGCATGACCCTTATTCAAATACTTACAACCCAGGATGGAGGGACCATCCCAACTTCAAGTGGACCAACAATGAGAACGTCCAGAATCCTCTTGGTGGGAACTTCCAACGTCCACAAGGGCCTTCATTCCAAGGGTCATCTTTTCAAAGGCCTTACATGCCTCCTCCTCAACAGAACTCAGGACCTTCAATGTCTCACTATGACAAAACGTTGGAAGCCTTGACTAGTTCTACTCAAGCCTTGACAAACTCTACACAGGCTTTGATTCAAGGACAACAGACCCACACCAAGGACATTGCAGAACTCAAGAAGCAGATGGGTCAAGTGGTGGATTTCATGAGCAAGATCCACGAAACAGGAAAGCTCCCTAGTAACACAATACCTAACCCTAATGTGGAGAATGCATCAGTTGTTATTACAAGGAGTGGAAGAATGTTCATGGATCAACCAAAGGGGTCAAGGAAGGCCCAAGTGAGTATAGAAATTGAGGAAGACTAAGAACCCCCCAAGTTGGGTATTGAGAAGGACCCTGCAACGTCCAAGGAAGAGACCAAGGCGTCCTCACCATTAAAGGCAAAACCGGAAGTAAAAGGTAGTAATTCTAACTTATCAAATTCGGTTATTGCTAACCCTTCTTCTTCTTGCATGCCCTTCCCACGCAGGTTCGCCCAATCTAAGAAGGATGAAAGTGACCAAGATATCTTGGAAACTTTCAAGAAGGTGCAAGTAAACTTACCCCTCCTAGAGGCCATTAAGCAAGTCCCTAAGTATGCCAAGTTCCTCAAAGAGCTTTGCACTACTAGGAGGGTAAACCGTGAAAAGGAGGTGGTAAAGGTAAGTGAGAACGTGTCTGCCTTGATTCAGAGGAAGATTCCTCCAAAGTGTAAGGATCCTGGAAGCTTTACTATTCCTTGTACTATTGGTAACTCTAGATTTAAGAATGCCATGCTAGACCTAGGTGCATCTGTTAATGTTATGCCCTACTCTGTTTATGAAACCCTAGGTCTAGGGGAACTTAAATCTGACAATGTTATCATTCAGTTAGCTGACAGATCCAATGCATACCCTAGAGGTTTGTTGGAGGATGTGCTCGTACAGGTTAACCATCTTATCTTCCCAGCTGATTTTTATGTGTTGGAAATGGAGGACTCCCCTGTGAGTTCCACTCCATTGCTTTTGGGACGTCCTTTCTTAAGGACAGCTAGGACGAAGATTGATGTGTATGCAGGCTCTCTCACAATGGAGTTCGATGGTGACATTATTGGCTTTAACATCTTTGAAGCCATGAGGTATCCCCTAGAGGTTCATGATTGTTTTTCTACTGATATTTTGGATGAACTTGCGCAGAAAATGTTTGATATTATGCATGAGGATACCTTAGTCACTACACTTGAGAGTGGAGTAGGCTACACCAAGGATGGAATCATCATCTCAGAGGACAAGTTGAAAGACACTTGTGAAGAGAAAATCATTGAAAACGTCTCCTTCCTTGAGGCATCACCCTATATAGGTAAGTGATACGTGCAAAAGCAATCGCCAATTTAAACCCTGAAAATGTCGAGCGTTAGTATAGAGTAAGCAGGGATCGTTCAAGCCGGGGATTGAGGGTGCTAACATGTGAGAAACAAATTAAAGAGAAAGAATATACAAAAGTTACGAAATTAAAAGAACACTTTACAAATTTTACAAAAATTAGAATTTTACAAGTTACAAGCATGCATAAAATTAGAACAAACAAAAGTTAGAGAAAGAGCACATACATGTTACGAATTAGAGGACAAAGGAATGAGAGAAAGAAATGAAATTCACAAGTATATATATAGGCAAGGACGTAATTAGAGAGAAAACAAGTTAGAAAAGGTTTAGAAATCCTACTCCTATTTATACACAATTTTACAAGTCCATATCACATTGGGAATCCATATACAACAAGGATTTAGATTACTTAATTATTAAGAAAACAAATTATTGACTAAGTCAAACAAGAAATACTAAGTCAAAACTAACTCTAACTACTTTCCCTAAAATTTAGGAGCTAATCCCTAAAAAATAGGAGCACATAACAAACACATAACAAACTCCTAAAAAACACTAAAACTAAAAACAAACACATATTTACTATTCACGGAGACACTATTCACGAAATTAAAAACATTTATTTTTTTTATTTTTTTTATTTTATTATTTATATGAACATGCTACCTAAAAATTCTAAGTTAATTTTAATTATTTACACAAACAAGAAAACATAAAGATGGGGGGTTTTTGAAGATTGAAATATAAATTTTCAGAAAACAATTAGAGGACAAAGACATTTTATTTACAAAGGTGGGAAAAGAAGAATTTTTCGAAGAACACTTGTCAAGAACTCATCAAGATCAATATTTTCATGCATCCCTTAATCTTTTTAATCACCATGGAAAGCTATCAACCAAGAACACAAAGATCCAAGCAACCATTGTCCCCTTTTAACTTTCTTTCTTAAGTCAAATTGAGAATCAAGTCAATTTATTTTGAAAAGTTCGATATCAATAATGAAAAATCCCGTTTTCAAATCATTAAGTTCAAGAAAGGATCAATAGACATGCAAATCCAAGGGCGTCAATACTCATCATCACATGCATAATCTGATTTTCGACTCAAAGCAAGCCTTTACTACTTATTCGAATTAGGTTTCACCAAGCATCAAACCTAATTACTAGCAAGTTACATGCAAGTCTTCCTTTTATGTTTGTCAGACCAAGTGAATCGTTAACATGTACTGAAGCACAAAAATCAGATTATCATTCCATATTCGGCAATTTATCAAGACAAAGGACACACAATCACATCAAACATTGACAAGAACATCAAAGATACATTCAAATATCAGTTTATCAACTCATGTTTTCGGTTTCACATAGAAAAGATTAAAAACAGAAAACATATCAAACAAGTTACAAAACCGAGAAACAAACATGATGAAGATGGTATGAACAACCCTTATTCACGTCCCAAGGTCCAAAGCAGCTCCTTAACACGGCAACAAGTGAAAATCACGGCAAAGGATGGAGGATGGCACGGCTAGAACTTGCAAAATGCGAAAACCTGAAACTTGAGAGCAAACCGGTGAGAAACGAAATTGTGGAGAAAAATTGTTAACCTTGAAACGTCTAATACACAAGGTATATATAGGAGAACGTCTCAAGGCACTCCCAATTCGTTTCTACTTGGTTTCTCTTAGTTTATGTTGATTTAGGACTTCTTTCTCACGAAACAGATTTCCGGCAGGATTGACCTCAGTCCACTAAAACGGCCATAACTTTCTCTAGAAAATAGATATTGATGAGCTGTAAAAAGCTCTGGAAACTAGACATCTGTAGCTTTCCAACCATATAAAGATCATAATTTTCTGAGCTCTGAGCGATTTTTGACACTCCGTTGAAGTTAACTGATCTGCACAGGCAGATTTCCGAATCTGTAATGGATTTGACTTTTAGTGCACAAGTTGAGTCCAATTCGGTTTTCCTTCACATCACATGCCTCCCACATGTCTTCCACGCCTATTCTGAAGTAGAAACGTCAAGAACTCCCTAGAACCTTCAAGAATCTCACGGCAACTCCAATCCTTACTCAACAAGAAGTCCAAATTCCACATTGCTTTGTAATTCGAATTCCTTGTTGCTTCCTTTTCCATGTGCACGGCATATGACCTTCTTGAGACTTCTAGATACTTCATGAACGTTCCAAAGCTCTCCTAGTGCGAGTAGAACTCCATATGCAAGTAGGTTTCCTAGTTGAATACTGCTTCCTTTTCCGAGATGCTTCCACACTCTTCCGGAACCTTCTTGAGTAATCCTTATCCAACAGGGACTCCTTGTCACACTAGGATTCCATATCTGAGTAGAATTGGGTTTCCCTGTCCAAGTAGAACTTCTAATTTCCGCGACTTAAGAGTTTGAATCCAAGTCAGCTTCTGATTCCTACTCCAACTAGGATTCCTTTTCCTAGTCAAACTGGGAGAACTTCCATCTCTTCATTTCTTTCCATTTCTGCGTCACTTGTGCCTTCCTTAGTCATTTTTGGACCTTGAGACTCCATTTTCACCTGAAAAACACTAACTAAGTTAAATTGATCAAGATAAAGGAAATAACTTAGCAAAATATAGGGTTTAAACATTATTAACGTCGCATTTTATGCTCCTATCAAATTCCCCCACACTTAGCTTTTGCTAGTCCCTTAGCAAAATCAACATAACAAACCAAAAGGACTAAGACACAAACAAAGAAACTAACCAAAATACTAAGTATAGAAAACGAAAACACAAAGACACAAAGACTCAAAAACGTAAAACACTTAGAAGACTCAAAACGAAAATCAAAACCAGAAACAAAGACCAAGACGTTAACAACACAAATGACTTCTACGCCCTTTAACATATTGTCTCAGAAATCTCATACTTTCAAGTCACCAAGATTAGCACTTAACCAAGCATCACATTATCAAGATATTCAAGAGTTAATTACAAGATATAATTCACATATAAGCATGTAAGACTTGGGGGTAAACAATGGTGGTGGTTTCTTTAACATATTTCAAACAAGTCATGATTCAAACCTCACATGGATATATCACTCTTTCTTCTCTCAGATTCAAGGCTCATGCTTAAAAGCTCATCACTCAAGTATATGTGAAAGATATACAAGTGTATCACATATGTATAAGAAACGAAAGCACATATATATCATTTTTTTTTTCAAAAGATCTCATGAAAGATATCAACTACTTGCACAGATGAACCCAAGCCATAAGTTCAACAGTCATAACTCATCTCCACAGATCAAAGGCTGTCCCATCTTAAGGATCAAAGAGGTCTTACAATTCAAGGTTGTAATGGGGCCAAGGCTTAAGGTTTAAAGAAACGAAGGGATAAGAAAATCACAAAGTATCCTAAAAACCTAGTATAGCACTCGATGTAGAGAGACCAAATTTCGAATCCACCAAGCATAGCAAACGTCAAGTATCCTCCAGCCTTATAAACGGGCCAAGTGCCATCATGTTGGGCCCAAGCTTCATTCTAACCTTCTTTTGAACAAGTGTGAATAGGACAAAGACCAAATTTCTTCATCAATGGGCCTTCACTTCAAAGCATCTCCAAATCCACTAAGTATAGGGGACTAAAATCCATAAACATAAAACAATACTTCACTTTTTTTTTTCTTTAAATTGCCGAAATATTCTTTTCTTTTTTTTTTTACGATTTCATTCTTTTTTTTTTCTTTCTTTTTCGGCAATAACATACAAAGTTACATATGGACAAGTCTACCCCCACACTTGAACTTCTTCATGTCTTCAAAATTCTTCCTTGACGCCAAAACTCCAAGCAAAGTCTCAAAAATATGCTCCACTAAGTCTTTAGAACAAAGGGTAAAGATATAACTATACTAGGGTTAAGGTTAAGGAATTTTGAGGGTGATGAAATAAAAGGCTCAATGTAGGCTCAAAATGGTTAAACTAGGGGGGTCCCACGACGGGCACAAATAGGGACACAGGCTATATTTGGCTATGGTGGTAAAATCCTAAGTAAGTACCTTTATCCTTTCCAGAATCAGGGACATGTATTGATCATAAACGTCTTGATGCACCTAAAAAGCGAGCGCATAATTTAACCCTGAAAATATCGTTAGTAGTATAAGCAAATAGGGATCGTTCTATTCCGGGGATTGAGGGTACACCTGTCATTGGCAAACAATTAAACAATTAAAATTAAAACAAAGTATAACATTTACAAAGATATTCACAAGTATAAACATTATTTACGAAAAAGGGGGAGATTTTGTTTTTGGGTTTTGAAAATAAATTAAGTAAACAAAAGAATTAAAATGCAAAAACATAAATACAAAGATGGAATGAGAGAACAAAGATCAAAATCGAAACATATGATTAAAATTGACTCAAACCCTAATATTGTTCATCTAAGTCATGAGAAAGGAGTTGATCATGTGAAATATTCGAAAGCAAATGAATTCCCATTTTTTACTTTTCAATGCTAATTAACCTAAGCGAAAGCACCTAGATTAATCCTATCAAACATGCAATCAAACCCTAGAAAGCTAGTCAATCATGTCATGTTTAACGCATTACACATAGAGAAAGGCTATCAACTCAAGTGTGCAACTTAGTATGAAAAAGTCCACCTAATTGCAATCCTCTTTAATTAAATTCGGTTTTTGTCCAAAACCTTTACTACTTCGATTCAAGTTACACAAAACAAAAAGTTGATTTCATGTTCTTAAACCTAGCACCATTCATATCAAAACCCTAAGTGTTTCGAACCACCTAAGATTAAAATACAAAAGATATCTATAAAGAAAATTTAATTAAACAAACTCACATAAGCAACTCTCGAATTACAATAATAGAATCTGAAAATTTCATTCAATCATATAAAATTCCAGAAATAATAACTTTGTTCAATCATGAATGTCAACTAAAGCAAAACCAACGAAATTCAAAACAAGGTTTACAAAGTAGAGGTCGAATTACACCGTGGATGGAAGATGAGAATGGATGATTTTCGTTGGAATCCTTGAAGCTTGAAAGCAAGTCTTCAATGGTGGATGGTGGAGGAATATGTCACGGCTCCTTCTTCTCCCTTCGGCCTTGCTTGAACTCCGTGGCTTGCTTTAGAGGATGGAGAGAATTTTCTGAATTTTTCTAAGGTGTGTGGTGTTGTTCTTCTGTTTGATGGTGTGTTGGTGTGTAGAATTGTGTAGAGAATGCTCCTATTTATAGGAGGATGACAACTTAGTCTCCAAGTCTTCAAGATTGATCCACACAGCATTAGCCAATCAATCAACGCCACGTCAGCTCTGCTATGTCATCCAACCAATAAGAAACCTCCAATTTAACACCTTGATTTAGGGAGATTATTTTTGAATTAATTGCATGATTATTTTCTGATTTATCTCCTCAAATAACTATCCAATCATGCCACACAGCTTCGACCAATCACAGAATGCCATGTCAGCTCTGTTGAGTCATCCAGCCAATCAGAAGCCTCCAAAATAAATCCCATAATCTTTCCAAATATATTATTGCTGATTTTCCCAAGATTTAATCTGATTTTTCTCTTAATTTTCGGCCAAAATACTCTTGAGTGAAAATAGGAATGAATCTGGACTTGTTTTGGACTTTTTCTCCCTTAAATCTCTCCATGGCATCATTATCCTTGATCATCTCTTGATTTTTGACATTAACTCCATAATTTCCCATGGCAAAATCAGCTTTAATTCCACGTCATCATGTGGTCTCCTAATGCCTTCAGGTTTCCTAGCCTCATCAGGATTCCTGCGTTGACTGGGATTCCTAGTCGGACCAGGAAAACTCCATTTCTTCATTTCAACTCATTTCTTCTCCATTTATTTCAATGTACCTATAAAATAAAAACTAAATTAAAAATGATTAAATAAAGGAAATAACTAAGAAAAATATGAGGAAATAATTATTAAAACATCGCATAAAAATGCTCCTATCACGTCTCAACAAGCATAACAGTGAATTCTAGCATTCTCTAGTCCATCAAACTTAATCTATGGCAAGTAGTCAATCAAGATGAAAGAATAATGAGATCACAAAATTATCGCCAAGAAAATAAGAGTATAATTATTTTTCCATTTAATCACTCAACAAAGAAAGGGCACATGGCTCAAATTCTCACAAGGGTTATTATGAATCACAACTTATCTTCCACATGTTCATATTCTGTACCAAAGTTACGCATACACCATATCTACTACACATTCATATGCTTTTCATAAATCATGATTAACCAAAGAATATCATCAAACATTATCTCAATCTTGTGATCCTCTTTTAGCCTTAATTTCAGAGATATAAACTCATCCTAGACAGTTAAAAGGGGCATCCTAAGACTCAATCACAAAACAAAACAAAACAAACACATAAGTGACGCACAAACATGACAAAAACGTTTGGACTTAGGGTTATTTCCCTTCTTCTTTCGGTAACTCCTTTGGAACATGACCAGGTGAAGAGAGGAACGATTTTGGCGGAGCTCAGCTCACTTGATTGACAGGGGACGAGACCCTTTGTCAGCACTTCTCATATCCAAACTAGACCTTAGACATCACATTCCATTGGATGCGCCTACGATGAAGAAGATATTTACCCAAAAATCATTTTGACTCTAATAATAAACAAACAAGCAAAACACATAAGTATAAAACCGAAATAGTAAACACAAAACCTAAAACAAAAGTTAACGCAAATTTTTTTATTTTTCTGATTTTTCCGATTTTTTATTTTGTTTTCTTTTTATAACCACAAAACTAGCTCCTAAAACAAAGTGAAACGTTAAACCCTTCCCCCACACTTAAATCATGCATTGTCCTCAATGTATAAACAAGTATAAAGCATACAAAGCATCAATCAAGCATGGCATAAGAGTGAACGCAAAGAAACCTAAAACAAAGACAAAGTTTTCGAAAATAAAAGAGAAGGGAAGAGTTCAAGAAAGCAAATCTGCGTTGATGACTCCTCCACAGCTACGGATGAAATGGGTTGCCTCCCATGCAGCGCTTAATGTTTAAAGTCTTTCAGCCTAGACTTGACTCATTCACTCCTTAGTTGGTGACGCCTTTTGGAGGGATAAATCCTCCACATTGTGCTCCACAAATGCCTCATAGTAAGGCTTAAGACGATGTCCATTCACTTTGAATTCCACTCCAGTTGTTCGACTCTTTATCTGTATAGCACCATGAGGAAAAACATTAGTAACAATAAAAGGACCAACCCATCTAGAACGTAACTTACCAGGAAAAAGTCTTAATCTAGAATGAAATAAAAGAACTTTTTGACCAACTACAAAGGTGTTTCCACGAATCATCTTATCATGAAAAGCCTTTGTCTTTTCCTTGTAAATCCGTGCACTATCATAGGCATCATTTCGAATTTCCTCAAGCTCATTGAGTTGCAACTTCCTATGAAGTCCAGCTTCATCCAAGTCCATGTTGAACGTCTTAACTGCCCACCAAGCTCGATGCTCTAATTCCACAGGTAAGTGGCACGCCTTCCCATACACCAAACGGAATGGAGACATCCCAATCGGTGTCTTGAAAGCCGTCCTATATGCCCAAAGAGCATCCTCCAAACGTTGACTCCAATCTTTCCTTAATGGCCCCACGGTTTTTTCAAGTATCCTCTTGATTTCCCTGTTTGAAACCTCAGCTTGTCCACTTGTTTGAGGGTGATAGGGCGTTGAGACCCTATGATTCACATCGTACTTCCTAAGCAAAGCTTCAATGGTCTTATTGCAGAAGTGAGATCCTCCATCACTAATGATTGCTCTAGGCATGCCAAACCTACTAAAGATGTTAGACTTTATAAACTCTGCAACAACCTTAGAATCATTAGTCCTAGTGGCTTTCGCTTCCACCCACTTAGAAACATAATCAACAGCCAAGAGAATATAAAGAAATCCATTAGATGAAGGAAAAGGACCCATAAAATCGATACCCCAAACATCAAAAATTTCGACAATTAGTACAAAATTCAAAGGCATTTGATCTTTAGGTCCTAAATTTCCAGTTCTTTGGCATCTATCACATGTCACACAAAACTCATATGCATCTTTGAATAAAGTAGGCCAATAAAAACCAGATTCCAACACCTTCTTAGCAGTTCTATCAGAGCCAAAGTGACCACCACATTGTTTAGCATGACAAAACTCAAGTATAGCTTTTTGCTCATTATTAGGCACACATCTCCTTATTAATTGATCAGAACAGTATTTCCACAAATAAGGATCATCCCAAACATATTGCTTAGCTTTATTCTTAAGTAATTCACGTTGACCATGCAACAAATCACTAGGGAACGTTTTAGACACCAAATAATTAACAATATCCGCATACCAAGGCTCACTTACCTGGATTCCGAAGAGTTGTTCATCCGGAAACATCTCCACTATAGGTATGGCGTCCTCCTCACTCACAAGTCTACTCAAGTGGTCTGCCACAACGTTGTCAGAGCCCTTCTTATCCTTGATCTCCACGTCAAACTCTTGAAGCAAGAGTATCCAACGAATTAGCCTAGGTTTTGCCTCCTTCTTTGACATTAGGTACCTTAAAGCTGCATGATCAGAATAAATAATAACTTTAGTACCCAATAAATAAGATCGAAATTTTTCTAAGGCAAAAACAACAGCTAAAAGTTCTTTTTCAGTTGTAGAGTAATTGAGTTGAGCATCGTTAAGGGTCTTGGACGCATAGTAGATGGCATAAGGCTTCTTGTCCTTCCTTTGGCCTAGCACGGCCCCAATGGCATAGTCTGAGGCGTCACACATTATCTCAAATGGAAGAGACCAATCTGGAGGAAGCATGATGGGAGCAGACGTCAGAAGCTCCTTTAATGTGTTGAACGCAACCTTACAATCCTCTTTGAATTCAAACGTCACTTCCTTTTGTAGAAGACGACATAGAGGCCTAGAAATCTTGGAGAAGTCCTTGATGAATCGCCTGTAGAAACCTGCATGTCCAAGAAAAGAGCGGACCTCCCTCACACTTGTGGGGTATGGTAAGTGCTTAACAAGATCTACTTTAGCTTTATCAACTTCTATTCCACGTTTAGAAACAATATGCCCTAAGACTATCCCTTGTTTCACCATAAAGTGACATTTTTCCCAATTAAGCACAAGATTAGTCTCTTCACAACGCCTAAGTATTAATTCTAAGTTATTTAAGCAATCATCAAAGTCTTTACCAAAAACCGAAAAGTCATCCATAAAAACTTCAATTATTCTCTCAATAAAATCAGAAAAAATACTTACCATGCATCTTTGAAATGTACCTGGAGCATTGCAAAGTCCAAAGGGCATCCTTCTGTAGGCAAACGTCCCAAAGGGGCAAGTGAATGTCGTTTTCTCTTGATCCTCATTAGCAATGGCGATTTGGTTGTACCCAGAATACCCATCCAAAAAGCAATAAAACTCATGGCCAGCTAACCTCTCAAGCATCTGATCAATGAATGGCAAAGGGAAATGATCCTTCCTAGTAGTGGCGTTGAGCTTCCTATAGTCTATACAAACCCGATGTCCAGTCACAGTTCTCTGAGGTACTAACTCATTCTCTGCATTCTTCACAACTGTGATCCCAGATTTCTTTGGCACAACTTGAACTGGTGAAACCCACTTAGAGTCTGAGATAGGGTAGATGACGCCACAGTCAAGAAGCTTAATGACTTCTTTCTTTACGACCTCCATCATAGGTGGGTTCAAACGTCTTTGAGCCTCCCTAGTTGGCTTGGCTCCCTCCTCAAGCAGAATTCGATGCACACAAGTAGTAGGGCTAATTCCCTTAATATCCGCTAAAGTCCAACCAATTGCAGTCTTGTGCTTCTTAAGCATCTCCACCAATCTATTCTCTTGAGTTAACGTTAAAGATGATGAAATGATGACAGGTAAAGTTTCATTTTCTCCCAAGTAAGCATACTTCAAGTGATCGGGTAATTGCTTAAGTTCCAGAGTAGGTGCCTGAATCACTGAAGGTAAAGGTTTATTAGTAGAGGGAGAAATAAACACAGAAGAAACATTACCTAGCTCAAATGGTGTTGCCTCAAGAAAAGCAACATGTTCCATGATAGCATCACTATGAATAGCCGTGAGCTCCTCCTTAAGGATGGTAGAGTCATCCTTCATCACTCCAACGCCATGGGCGATGGTTGAACCCAAAGTATCCTCATTCATCATCTCCATGAATTTCTGCGCAAGTTCATCAAGTATATCAATAGAAAAACATGATGAAAAGTCAACCAAAGGATACCTCATTGCTTCAAAGATGTTGAAACCAACAATTTCACCATCGAACTCCATTGTCAATGAGCCAGAATATACATCAATTTTAGTCCTAGCCGTCCTCATGAAGGGGCGGCCTAGCAACAATGGCGTTCCACTTTTAGGGGATTCCTCCATCTCTAGAACATAGAAGTCAGCTGGAAAGATTAGCTCACCAACCTGCACAAGTACATCTTCAACTAACCCCTTGGGGTATGCATTAGATCGATCTGCCAACTGAATAATAACATTATCATGCTTAAGTTCACCTAGACCTAGAGTTTCATAAACAGAATAAGGCATAACATTTATAGAAGCCCCTAAGTCTAGCATGGCATTTTCGAATCTACTTGTTCCAATAACACAAGGGATAGAGAAACTCCCTGGATCCTTACACTTTTCTGGCATTCTGCGTTGAAGCACAGCTGAGACATTCTCACTTACCTTCACCACTTCTTTCTCACGGTTTTGTCTCCTTGTGGTGCAAAGCTCCTTCAAGAATTTGGCATACTTAGGGATTTGCTTTATGGCCTCAAGGAGAGGAATATTGATTTGCACTTTCTTGAAGGTCTCCAAGATGGCCTTTTCGGCCTCATCCTTCTTGGATCTAGAATATCTGCTTGGGAAAGGCAAGGGAAAAGAAAATGGATTAGCAATAACCGAATTGAAAGAGTTAGAAACTTGTCCTTTAGGTTTCGGTTCTGCAGTAGGAGGTGTCACATGGGCCTTAGACGTTGCAGGGTCATCCTCCTCCTCTAAAATGGACGTTGAAATCTTTTTGGGAGGCGTTGGAGGATCTACAAGGGTCTTACCACTCCTTGTAGTCACGGCTTTGGCTTGCTCAAAGTGAGGATTTGGGATAGTGCCACTTGGAAGCTTTCCTTGCTCATGAAACTTACCCATAAACTCCACAACTTGACTCATTTGCTTCTTCATCTCACTAACATCCGTGGATATGGCATTGATCTGATTCCCATGATGAGTTTGACCTGCAATTAAAGCTTGAGTAGATTTGGTTAGAGTTCGGATCAATTCATCATTAGAAGAAGAAGAAGAAGCATTTGAATTATAATTCGAATTGAAAGGAGTAGGGTTAGGAGGTTGAGGCTTTTGATAAAAGACTTGAGGACGTGGTTGGAAGCCTTGAGGTGCACTTTGAACGTTCTCATTGTCCTTCCAACGAAAATTAGGGTGATCCCTCCATCCAGGATTGTAAGTATTCGAGTAAGGATCATTCCTAGGACGTTGGTACCCTTGTTGGAAACCTATGGCGTTAACACCTTCCTGTCCTCCACTTTCCATGAGTTGAGGGCATTGGTCAGACACATGCCCTTGCATTGAGCAAACTCCACACACCATAACTTGTCCATGCGCTCCCTGAGACACAAGAGAAGTAAGTTTGTTAATTTTATCCTCCAATTGAGCTAAAGTACTTACCTCATGGACCCTTTCACGTGTGGTGGTGGATTTGGGCCTAGAGCTCCCATATTGTTGTTGATTCAAGGCCCTATTCTCAATTAGAACCATTCCAGCCGCAGGTTCCTTGTCAACAAACGATCCACCAGAAGCTGCATCTAGCATGTCTCTTTCCAAGTTGGTGAGCCCATCGTAAAAACAAGTGAGCAAGGTCTCATCCTTCATGCCATGTTGAGGGCATTGAGTGGTGAGAGACTTGAACCTCTCATAGTAATCTGCGTAGGACTCATCTTGCCCTTGTTGAATTCCTCTTATCTTCTTCCTTAACATGATGATGCGAGATGTAGGAAAATACTTCTCAAGAAACGCCTTCATCATGTCTGCCCAAGATGCAATTCGTCCACTAGGCAACTCATAGAGCCACTGCTTTGCCTTGTCAGCCAACGAAAATGGGAAGGCCTTCAGCTTCAAGATTTGCTCATCCGCTCCTTGAGGCTTCATGCTAGTGCATATGAATTGAAACTCCATCAAGTGGTTATTGGGATCTTCCATAGAGAGTCCATGGAACGTAGGAAGACGATGAAGCAACCCAGACTTCAACTCAAAATCAGCTGTTAATCCCTCAGCTGCAGTAGGGTAGGTTATGCAAGTTGGGACGCCACCAGGTGGGATGACGGATGTAGAAAGTTGCCTGATGGTGAGAGCCATTGGTGGTGGTGGTGATGATGTCGCTTTTGTCGAGCGACCAATTTAACCCTGAAATGTCATTAGTAGTATAAAGTAAGTAGGGATCGTTCTATTCCGGGGATTGAGGGTACACCTGTCATTGTCAAACAATTAAACAATTAAAATTACAACAAAGTATAATATTCACAAATATATAACAAAATATATACATATTTACGAAAATGGGGGGATTTTTGGTTTTTGGTTTTCTATTTTCGAAAATAAATGCTAAGCTAATAAAAATTAAAATGCAAAACAATTAAAATACAAATGGAATGCAAGAACAAAGATCAAATCGAAACATATAATTAAAATCAATTCAAGTTCATCATTGTTCATCATAGTCATGCAAGAGGAGTTAATCATGTGAAACGTTCAAAAGCAAACAATTTCCCATATTTTACTTTCAATGCTAATTAACCTAAGCGAAAGCACCTAGATTAATCCTATCAAACATGCAATCAAACCCTAGAAAGCTAGTCAATCATGTCATGTTTAACGCATTAAGCACCTAGAAAGGCTATCAACTCAAATGTGCAACTTAGTATGAAAAAGTCCACCTAATTGCAATCTTCTTTGATTAAATTCGGTTTTTGCACAAAACCTTTACTACATTGATTCAAGTTTACACAAAACGAAAAGTCGATTTCATGTTCTTAAACCTAGCACCAATTATATTAAAACCCTAAGTGTTTGCAACCACATAAGATTAAAATACAAAAGTTATCTAGCATGCAAATTTAATCAAACACTCACACAAAAGCAACCATAACTCGCAATATATGAATCTGAAAATTAACAATTAATCATAAAATTCCAGAAATTAATAATTGTTCAAACATGTGTGTCAACTAAGGCAAAACCAACGAAAATACAAAGCAAAGGTTACAAGGAGAATCGGATTACACCGTGATGAAGATGAGATGAATGAAGTGATGATGTGATCTCTTGAATTTCGAAAGCAATCTTCAAGGTGGAGGATGGATGGTGTTCACGGCTTGTCTTCTTCTTCCTTGGCCTTGCTTGCACTTCGTGGTTGCCCTAGAGGATGGAGAAGAACACGGCTAAGCTAGAGAGTTTTCTGATTTTTTTCTCAAAGTATAAACGCAAAAGTATGGAACTTGGAACTCTCAAACGTTGAGAAGATGGGAGGTTATATAGGGGACGGCCAACTTGCTCTCCAAGCCGTGTAAACCTTATGGAATTAATCTGAAAATTCCACATAATTTCCTCCAATAATATCTTGCCAAATAAGCCCTATGAGGTGGTTCAACCAATCACAAAATTCCATTTAATTCCCTAAATAATCTTGCCGAAATTCCCTTGATATAATTCTGATTTTTGTAGTTCAATTCGGCCAAACTTCCTTTAGGGAATTAAGGAATGTATCTAGACTTCTTTTGAGCTTTTCTTGGTCTCCACCTTTTTCTCTTTCCTTTTATTTCTCCCTTGAATATCTCCTTGCCGAATTCTCTAGGGTTTTCTTTTAATTCACACGGCAACTTCCTTCTTTTCCTCTTGGCTTGGACGGCAAAAGATATTCTAGGGTTTATCTCTTGATGAATTTCCATAAAAATAGCCCTAGAAAATCTCCCTAGAAAATCTCCTTTTAATTTCTGATTTTCCACGTCATTTTCCTTGTTTCTCTCTTCATTTTGGACGGCAAACATCTCTAGGGTTTCTTCATTGCGTCACAAACCCTAATTGCATGGGCTTTGTGGGCTTTTGATCCATTTGCCGAAAATCCAACAAGTCTTGAGAGTTCTTGGGCCTCCATGCGCCACCTTTGTGCCATGTCATCATCTAGAGTCTTCAAGAAGCTTCTCTCATGCCATGTCACTTCATTAATTCGATCTCCATTCATGGTTGGCTCAAGAGTCTTGTTTTGGCAAGCTTTCCTTTTCTGGACAGGGTTTCCTGGTTGGACCAGGAAAGCTTCATTTCTTCATTTCTGCTCATTTGTGCTTCCCTTTGTACTTCATCTTGTCTCCCTCCAACGTTGGCTAGCTTCTCTCTCCATTTGTGAGCTCGTTTCAGCTCATTTGTGACAAGGACCTGAAAATAGAAACTAGTAAGAAAAATAGAAACTTTCCTAAAATGAAAAGTGGGAAACTTTCTAAAATGAAAAATAGAAACTACTAAAAATGGAAACTTACTAAAAATGATAAATAAAAACTACAAAAAAAATAGAAACTTTCTACAAATAGGAACTTTCCCAATCAAAGAATGGAAACTTTCCTAAACAGGGTTTTATTAAGGAAATAACGCAGAAAATGCAGGGAAAAGCAAGTAAAACGTCGCATTAAAATGCTCCTATCAAATTCCCCCACACTTAGCTTTTGCTAGTCCCTTAGCAAAATCACACCAAGACTCAACAGAAATTAAAGACTCTAAACATACAAAGACTCTATAGCCCTTCAACTTTTTGTCTCAGCAATCTCTTACTTTCACAACACCAAGATTAGCACTTCACCAAGAATAAATGTTTAGGCATTCGAGAGTTAATTAAAACACATAAGTTACATATACACAAGTAGGACTTGGTTGGAACAATGGTGATGGTTTCTGTTAAGCATGCTTCAAACAAGTATGATTCAAATCCTCACAAGTTATATCCACTCTTTCTTCTCTCAGATCATGGCAATGCTTAAAAGCTTATACACTCAAGTATATGTGAAAGATAGCAAGTATATCACATAATTCAAGAAACAAAAGCACATGTATAATTTTCTTTAGAGATCTCATGAAGGATACCAACTACTTGCACAGATGGACCCAAGCCATAGGTTCAACTCTTGTAACTCATCTCCACATCAAGGGCTGTCCCATCTTAAGGATCAAGAAGGTCTTCTTAAAGGTTGTAATGGGGCCAAGGCTCAAGGTTTTAAGAAATGAAGGATAAGGATTTATCAAAGTGTCCTAAAAACCTAGCAGAGCACATGTAAATGTAGAGACCTCAAGAAATCCACCAAGGCATTGCAAAAACGTCACTTTCCCTAGAGGTAACATAAAAGGGGCCTAATGTCTTCATGTTGGGCCCAATCTTCATTGTAAACTTCCCCTGAACTATAGTGAATGGACAAAGGCCAAATTTTTCTTTAGTAGGCCTTCATTTCAACGTAAACTCCAAAATCACTAAGTATGGGGGACTAAAATCCATAAATATTTCTTTCTTTTCTTTCTAGCCGTACACAATTTTTTTTCTTTTCATTTTCTCACGGCTTTCACATATTTTTTTCTTTATGGACAAGTCTACCCCCACACTTGAACTTTCACCTCTTCTCAATTTTCATCCTTAGCACCAAACCCATGTAGTATGTCTCAAAAGGTAGCTCCACTAAGTTCTTAGAACAAAGGGTAGGGTTGTAACTATACTAAGCTTCCTGGTTAAGGATTTTAAGGGTGATGAATGAAAAGGCTTGATGTAGGCTCAAAGGGGCTTATCTAGGGGAGTCCCACGACGGGCACAATTGGGGACACAAGTTCATTTGGCAATGGTGGTAATTCCTAGGATGCCTCTATCCCTTCCAGAATCAGGGCCATGTATTGATATAACGTCTCAACAAGCACAAGAGTGAATTCTAGCATTCTCTAGTCCATCAAACTTAATCTATGGCAAGCAGTCAATCAAGATGAAAGAATAATGAGATCATCAAAATATCGCCAAGAAATTAAGAGTATATTTTTCGATTCACTCCAAGAAAATGGGACATAGGCTCAATTATCTCACATGGGTCTATATGAATCAAAACTCATCTTAACATGCTCATATTCTGTACCAAAGTTACGAAATCCATATCCACTACAAGGCACATATTTTTCATATATCTCAATTAACCAAAGAATACCATGTTTAAGTCATCTCAATTTTGTGATCCTCTTTTAGTCATAATTTCAGAGATATAGAATCATCCTAGACAGTTGAAAAGGCATCCTAAGACTCAAAACAAAAACAAAAGCAACGAAAATTTTTAAATTTTTGACATTTTTCAATTTTTTTGTATTTTTCAATATATGACTCAAAATTATATGACTCAAAATAAAAGTGTAAATCCCTTCCCCCACACTTAAATATTGCATTGTCCTCAATGTAATCAATTAAAAGCATGCAATGAAACACTTAAGCATATAGGGATGAAATTTACGAAAATAATACTAAATTCAAAAAGCAAAAACGAAAAATAAAAGATAAGGATAAAGAAAGCAAATCTGATTTGCATGGGTTGCCTCCCAAGTAGCGCTTGGTTTTAACGTCTTCTCAGCCTAGACGTGGTTTCCTCTTCTCCTCAGTTGGTGGAACCTTCAAAGCCTCCCTTTGGGTTTGGAATTGTGTTGCTCGGAAGCTTACCACTCTCATGAAACTTGGTCATGAAGTCCACCACTTGTCCCATTTGCTTCTTGAGCTCTGCAATGTCCTTGCCATTGGTCTGTTGTCCTTGAAGCAAAGTCTGTGTGGCACTAGTCAATGCCTGAGTAGAATTAGTCAATGCCTCTATCGTCTTATCATAGTGAGAATTGGGATTCCCTACATTGTGTTGAGGAGGCATGTAAGGTCTTTGATAGGGAGGTCCTTGAGGACGTTGGAAATTTCCACCAAGAGGGTTTTGAACATTTTCATTGTTGGTCCACTTGAAGTTGGGGTGGTCCCTCCATCCAGGGTTATAGGTATTCGAATATGGATCATACCTTGGACGTGGGGGACCCCCTTGGTTCCCTTGATAGCCTCCTATAGCATTCACAGATTCCCAACCACCATTCTCACTCAGTTGAGGACATTGATCCGTAGGATGTCCTTGAGTAAAGCATACCCCACAAGCAGAGGGTCCTCCATGGCCTTGAGTAGTCGCCACCTTGTTCACAAGAAGGGTGAGTTTGCTCAATTGATCCGCAATGGCAGGACTAGTGCTCACCTCATTTACCCTACGAGTGGGTTGTCTCACACCCTCATACTGTTGGGAGTTTAGGGCACGATTAGCTATAAGTTCCTTCCCAACCGCAGGTGACTTATCCACAAAAGCTCCACCAGCTGCAGCATCCAACATTTGCCTTTCCAAGGGTAAGAGTCCTTCGTAGAAACATGTGAGTAGGGTCTCATCCTTCATCTGGTGTTGAGGACATTGTGCAAGTAAGGAATTGAACCTCTCATAGTAGGCAGCATAGGACTCATCATGAGCTTGCTCTATTCCACTAAGCTTCTTCCTGAGTGTGATGACCTTTGAAGCTGGGAAGTATTTTTCCAAGAAGGCCTTTCTCATTGTTTCCCATGATGTGATACGACCTGCAGGAAGCTCATATAGCCAATCCTTGGCTCTATCAGCTAGAGAGAATGGAAATGCTCTCATCTTCAGAAGATTCTCATCTGCCCCTTGTGGTTGCATGTTTGCACAAACAGATTGAAATTCTCTGACATGCTTGTTAGCATCCTCCATATTAAGTCCATGGAAGATAGGGAGCTTGTGCAACAATCCACTCTTAAGCTCGAACTCTGCCTGTCTTCCAGCTGCAGGGGCAGGGTATACTATGCCTGTAGGGGGTCCTCCTTCAACAGTTGCGGTGGAGAGTTCCCTAATAGATGCCATTCTCTCTTCTTCGACTTCTTCAGGTGGTGGTGAAGGTGGTGGTGTAGAGTTGGACGAAATCACAGGTGAAGGTGAACGTGAAGGAGGAGATGGACTTGGTGTAGGTGATGTAGACTCCTCAGAAAAGTAAGTCCGCTTCCCTTGCTCGTTAAATGTGTACTCTTTGTATGTTGAAGGGGAAGGGCTTGTGTGCTCAAGGAGTGAAGGACCCTTCAAGCGAGCGAGCCTTGCTTCAATTTCCTTTAGTGTAGAGGATCTAAAAGGCTCGGTCATTCATAGGAATCCTGAATATCATCAAAATTCAAAGAAGTTAGCAAAGTATAAAGTGAGTTAATTACAAATTAGTGATTTATACATCAACCTTACTATTCACGAGTCACTATTCACAAGTTACTATTCATGACTTTACTATTTATGATTTATACAAGTATAAAAAGAAGTATAAATTACAAACTATCCACAATCTTTTCACAAATAAACCACGTAAGAAGTTTATACAAGTATAAAATGTACAAAACACATAATTTACAAGTGGAGGTTATGTTCAAGTGTATTATTATCCTTACAAATAAAGTTAATATCTTAATTAATTACAAGTTGTAAGTCGAGCCCAATAGAAACCACTACTATTGGTGAGATACGATCTAGGGATAGTCGCCTAGACATAAGTTGCTTTCCTTTGTTTCAGAAGGCTAGATGGCCAGATTAAGAGGTAAGTGAGAGGGAGGACTCATTTTGGTGACACTACGGAGGCTACTCCCTCATTGAGGTTTAGGCCCCTATTGGCTACTCCCACATTGTGGTTTACGCACGGTCTATAGTATCTCTGAGATCCAATTGAACCCATCACCCAGGGTCTCAACCTAAGACACCACCTATATGCCCCTTACTCAGCTTGAAAAGAACTCATGTGTTAGACAGTTCTCCAAATGCTAATAAAAGCCGCCCTCAACCTCATAAGACCTCAGAAAGGCACTAATGAAGGGTTAAGGCCAATATTAACAAAAGGGCCCTTATCTACTCATACGATTTTACACACTTATAATAAATCAAGAATTTAACAATATTTATAATTAATTCTTTTCTTTTGTACAACAAGATTAGACACAATTTACACAAAACTTTCAAACAAGAACAAACAAACGTCACAATCTTTTTTTTTTTTTTTTTTTTTTTTTTTTTTTTTTTTTTTTTTGTACGAAAATACTTACAAATATTTGTTTTTCTTCCTTTTCTTTACAATTATTTTCAACACTTAGGTACGGGAACAGGGAGTCTCGATGTGCAATGGGACTGAAACAGCTACCCTTTTCAAGACTATGTTTAATCCAATATACCTTAGTGAATCACAATATTTTCATTTGTTATATATATCATCGATTTCAAATTCAATTCCAAGCGGTAAATCAAGAGGACGTGCGGCCCAAGTATAGTCGTCTAGACACAAAGTCCCTCCTACATCCTTTGGGCAACCTTACTGAGATGGCCAGGTAGGGGAGGGCGAACACAAGAGGTAGGATCCATTTTGGCATAGGCTACTCCCTCATTGAGGTTTACGCCCATTTGTAAGCACTTCTGAATCCAAGAACCAGTCATGAGCGTTGTCCCCTTCCTAGACACCATCCCACATAGGCTATACTTACTTGGATGAAAAAGGTCCTAAGTGTGAAGACAGTTCAATGAATGTTAATAAAGGCCGCCCTCAACCTTAAGGGACCTGAACTAGGTACCAATAAGGGGTTTAGGCCAATATTAATAAACACGACTTCACCTATTCCTTCTTTAATTTACAACTTACAATAAAAATTCGTATTCAATAATATAAATAACAACCTAAGTAATTAATTAACTAAATTTCGACAATTACAAAATAATTAACAAGTAAATTTTTTTTTTTTTTTTTTCGAACACACATATAAACAAAACAAATATTCACAATATGACAAATGATTTTTTCAATCCCCGGCAACGGCGCCAAAAATTGATGTCGCTTTTGTCGAGCGACCAATTTAACCCTGAAATGTCATTAGTAGTATAAAGTAAGTAGGGATCGTTCTATTCCGGGGATTGAGGGTACACCTGTCATTGTCAAACAATTAAACAATTAAAATTACAACAAAGTATAATATTCACAAATATATAACAAAATATATACATATTTACGAAAATGGGGGGATTTTTGGTTTTTGGTTTTCTATTTTCGAAAATAAATGCTAAGCTAATAAAAATTAAAATGCAAAACAATTAAAATACAAATGGAATGCAAGAACAAAGATCAAATCGAAACATATAATTAAAATCAATTCAAGTTCATCATTGTTCATCATAGTCATGCAAGAGGAGTTAATCATGTGAAACGTTCAAAAGCAAACAATTTCCCATATTTTACTTTCAATGCTAATTAACCTAAGCGAAAGCACCTAGATTAATCCTATCAAACATGCAATCAAACCCTAGAAAGCTAGTCAATCATGTCATGTTTAACGCATTAAGCACCTAGAAAGGCTATCAACTCAAATGTGCAACTTAGTATGAAAAAGTCCACCTAATTGCAATCTTCTTTGATTAAATTCGGTTTTTGCACAAAACCTTTACTACATTGATTCAAGTTTACACAAAACGAAAAGTCGATTTCATGTTCTTAAACCTAGCACCAATTATATTAAAACCCTAAGTGTTTGCAACCACATAAGATTAAAATACAAAAGTTATCTAGCATGCAAATTTAATCAAACACTCACACAAAAGCAACCATAACTCGCAATATATGAATCTGAAAATTAACAATTAATCATAAAATTCCAGAAATTAATAATTGTTCAAACATGTGTGTCAACTAAGGCAAAACCAACGAAAATACAAAGCAAAGGTTACAAGGAGAATCGGATTACACCGTGATGAAGATGAGATGAATGAAGTGATGATGTGATCTCTTGAATTTCGAAAGCAATCTTCAAGGTGGAGGATGGATGGTGTTCACGGCTTGTCTTCTTCTTCCTTGGCCTTGCTTGCACTTCGTGGTTGCCCTAGAGGATGGAGAAGAACACGGCTAAGCTAGAGAGTTTTCTGATTTTTTTCTCAAAGTATAAACGCAAAAGTATGGAACTTGGAACTCTCAAACGTTGAGAAGATGGGAGGTTATATAGGGGACGGCCAACTTGCTCTCCAAGCCGTGTAAACCTTATGGAATTAATCTGAAAATTCCACATAATTTCCTCCAATAATATCTTGCCAAATAAGCCCTATGAGGTGGTTCAACCAATCACAAAATTCCATTTAATTCCCTAAATAATCTTGCCGAAATTCCCTTGATATAATTCTGATTTTTGTAGTTCAATTCGGCCAAACTTCCTTTAGGGAATTAAGGAATGTATCTAGACTTCTTTTGAGCTTTTCTTGGTCTCCACCTTTTTCTCTTTCCTTTTATTTCTCCCTTGAATATCTCCTTGCCGAATTCTCTAGGGTTTTCTTTTAATTCACACGGCAACTTCCTTCTTTTCCTCTTGGCTTGGACGGCAAAAGATATTCTAGGGTTTATCTCTTGATGAATTTCCATAAAAATAGCCCTAGAAAATCTCCCTAGAAAATCTCCTTTTAATTTCTGATTTTCCACGTCATTTTCCTTGTTTCTCTCTTCATTTTGGACGGCAAACATCTCTAGGGTTTCTTCATTGCGTCACAAACCCTAATTGCATGGGCTTTGTGGGCTTTTGATCCATTTGCCGAAAATCCAACAAGTCTTGAGAGTTCTTGGGCCTCCATGCGCCACCTTTGTGCCATGTCATCATCTAGAGTCTTCAAGAAGCTTCTCTCATGCCATGTCACTTCATTAATTCGATCTCCATTCATGGTTGGCTCAAGAGTCTTGTTTTGGCAAGCTTTCCTTTTCTGGACAGGGTTTCCTGGTTGGACCAGGAAAGCTTCATTTCTTCATTTCTGCTCATTTGTGCTTCCCTTTGTACTTCATCTTGTCTCCCTCCAACGTTGGCTAGCTTCTCTCTCCATTTGTGAGCTCGTTTCAGCTCATTTGTGACAAGGACCTGAAAATAGAAACTAGTAAGAAAAATAGAAACTTTCCTAAAATGAAAAGTGGGAAACTTTCTAAAAATGAAAAATAGAAACTACTAAAAATGGAAACTTACTAAAAATGATAAATAAAAACTACAAAAAAAATAGAAACTTTCTACAAATAGGAACTTTCCCAATCAAAGAATGGAAACTTTCCTAAACAGGGTTTTATTAAGGAAATAACGCAGAAAATGCAGGGAAAAGCAAGTAAAACGTCGCATTAAAATGCTCCTATCAGGTGATGGAATGACTAAGAGTGCACGAGGTGATGGAGGTGGCGTTTGGTGTGGTGATGGAACAACTGAAGTGTCAGAAGCTTCTGATCCTCCCTCTACTCTATTCCCTTCACTATCTAAGTGAAGCTCACGAAATTGAAGTGGAGTGGCAACTTGGACGTCAAAGAGATCCGAGTTTTTCTTAAGCTTTTCAATTCGTGCTTGAATGACGTGGAGGGGCGTTTTGGTGTACTTGGGTGGTTCAGACGATCCAGACATTCATTGATCTGTAGTAGAACAAAAGAATAATGTTAGTAAGGTATAAACATGACGTGGACCAAGGTACACACACTAAAACGTCACATATATACAAGTATACACATGGTCAACGAAAATTTATAGTGGTTAGTTACAATCTTCTACAACTTTCGAAGTAATCAACTTAAATAAGTAGTTGTTAAGTCCAGGTTTAGACGTGCGGCCCAAAGATTCTAATGTTAATACAAGTCTCCCCCCCTTTATCTTTTGGTAACTCTTTTGGCACAGAGCCAGGTAGTAGAGGAACGATTTTGGCGGAGCTACTCCCACATAGTGGTTTTGGCCCTCTTGTAAGCACTTCTCGTATCCAATCAACCTAGACACCCTGTGTTACTAAGGTGCGCCGCAGAGATAAAAGGAGTTGCTTGACAAGTATTAATCAAAGAACTCTCACCTATTCCGTTATGACTCACATCCTTCTTACCAAAGCCAATTCTTTCGAAAATTGTCTAAGTGTATGACTTCAATAAGACATAATGAACCATTGTTTTGGACGTGCGGCCCAAGTCCTTGCCTCCACACATACTTCTTCTCAAATCCTTTGGGCAACCTTACTGAAATGGCCAGTGCGGGGAGGACGAACACGAGAGGTAGAAACCATTTTGGCACAAGCTACTCCCACATAGTGGTTTAGGCTCGTTTGATTGCACTTCTGGATTCAAAACCCATCATGGACGTTGTCCCCTTCCTAGTCACCATTTCACATAGGCTATACTTACTTAGATAAGAAAAGGCCTAAGTGTAAGACATTTTTCAAGTGTTAATAAAAGCCGCCCTCAACCTTAAAAGACCTGAATCAGGTGCTAATAAGGGGTTAAGGCTAATATCAACAAACGAGACTTCACCTATTCCATAATAGTTCAAAATCCCTTACCAAATCATACCTTAGTGGCGTTTTCATCACATGAAGACTTTTCAATCCCCGGCAACGGCGCCAAAAATTGATACGTGCAAAAGCAATCGCCAATTTAAACCCTGAAAATGTCGAGCGTTAGTATAGAGTAAGCAGGGATCGTTCAAGCCGGGGATTGAGGGTGCTAACATGTGAGAAACAAATTAAAGAGAAAGAATATACAAAAGTTACGAAATTAAAAGAACACTTTACAAATTTTACAAAAATTAGAATTTTACAAGTTACAAGCATGCATAAAATTAGAACAAACAAAAGTTAGAGAAAGAGCACATACATGTTACGAATTAGAGGACAAAGGAATGAGAGAAAGAAATGAAATTCACAAGTATATATATAGGCAAGGACGTAATTAGAGAGAAAACAAGTTAGAAAAGGTTTAGAAATCCTACTCCTATTTATACACAATTTTACAAGTCCATATCACATTGGGAATCCATATACAACAAGGATTTAGATTACTTAATTATTAAGAAAACAAATTATTGACTAAGTCAAACAAGAAATACTAAGTCAAAACTAACTCTAACTACTTTCCCTAAAATTTAGGAGCTAATCCCTAAAAAATAGGAGCACATAACAAACACATAACAAACTCCTAAAAAACACTAAAACTAAAAACAAACACATATTTACTATTCACGGAGACACTATTCACGAAATTAAAAACATTTATTTTTTTATTTTTTTTATTTTATTATTTATATGAACATGCTACCTAAAAATTCTAAGTTAATTTTAATTATTTACACAAACAAGAAAACATAAAGATGGGGGGTTTTGAAGATTGAAATATAAATTTTCAGAAAACAATTAGAGGACAAAGACATTTTATTTACAAAGGTGGGAAAAGAAGAATTTTTCGAAGAACACTTGTCAAGAACTCATCAAGATCAATATTTTCATGCATCCCTTAATCTTTTTAATCACCATGGAAAGCTATCAACCAAGAACACAAAGATCCAAGCAACCATTGTCCCCTTTTAACTTTCTTTCTTAAGTCAAATTGAGAATCAAGTCAATTTATTTTGAAAAGTTCGATATCAATAATGAAAAATCCCGTTTTCAAATCATTAAGTTCAAGAAAGGATCAATAGACATGCAAATCCAAGGGCGTCAATACTCATCATCACATGCATAATCTGATTTTCGACTCAAAGCAAGCCTTTACTACTTATTCGAATTAGGTTTCACCAAGCATCAAACCTAATTACTAGCAAGTTACATGCAAGTCTTCCTTTTATGTTTGTCAGACCAAGTGAATCGTTAACATGTACTGAAGCACAAAAATCAGATTATCATTCCATATTCGGCAATTTATCAAGACAAAGGACACACAATCACATCAAACATTGACAAGAACATCAAAGATACATTCAAATATCAGTTTATCAACTCATGTTTTCGGTTTCACATAGAAAAGATTAAAAACAGAAAACATATCAAACAAGTTACAAAACCGAGAAACAAACATGATGAAGATGGTATGAACAACCCTTATTCACGTCCCAAGGTCCAAAGCAGCTCCTTAACACGGCAACAAGTGAAAATCACGGCAAAGGATGGAGGATGGCACGGCTAGAACTTGCAAAATGCGAAAACCTGAAACTTGAGAGCAAACCGGTGAGAAACGAAATTGTGGAGAAAAATTGTTAACCTTGAAACGTCTAATACACAAGGTATATATAGGAGAACGTCTCAAGGCACTCCCAATTCGTTTCTACTTGGTTTCTCTTAGTTTATGTTGATTTAGGACTTCTTTCTCACGAAACAGATTTCCGGCAGGATTGACCTCAGTCCACTAAAACGGCCATAACTTTCTCTAGAAAATAGATATTGATGAGCTGTAAAAAGCTCTGGAAACTAGACATCTGTAGCTTTCCAACCATATAAAGATCATAATTTTCTGAGCTCTGAGCGATTTTTGACACTCCGTTGAAGTTAACTGATCTGCACAGGCAGATTTCCGAATCTGTAATGGATTTGACTTTTAGTGCACAAGTTGAGTCCAATTCGGTTTTCCTTCACATCACATGCCTCCCACATGTCTTCCACGCCTATTCTGAAGTAGAAACGTCAAGAACTCCCTAGAACCTTCAAGAATCTCACGGCAACTCCAATCCTTACTCAACAAGAAGTCCAAATTCCACATTGCTTTGTAATTCGAATTCCTTGTTGCTTCCTTTTCCATGTGCACGGCATATGACCTTCTTGAGACTTCTAGATACTTCATGAACGTTCCAAAGCTCTCCTAGTGCGAGTAGAACTCCATATGCAAGTAGGTTTCCTAGTTGAATACTGCTTCCTTTTCCGAGATGCTTCCACACTCTTCCGGAACCTTCTTGAGTAATCCTTATCCAACAGGGACTCCTTGTCACACTAGGATTCCATATCTGAGTAGAATTGGGTTTCCCTGTCCAAGTAGAACTTCTAATTTCCGCGACTTAAGAGTTTGAATCCAAGTCAGCTTCTGATTCCTACTCCAACTAGGATTCCTTTTCCTAGTCAAACTGGGAGAACTTCCATCTCTTCATTTCTTTCCATTTCTGCGTCACTTGTGCCTTCCTTAGTCATTTTTGGACCTTGAGACTCCATTTTCACCTGAAAAACACTAACTAAGTTAAATTGATCAAGATAAAGGAAATAACTTAGCAAAATATAGGGTTTAAACATTATTAACGTCGCATTTTATGCTCCTATCAGTAAGTCTGTTTCTCCTTTGTCCATTCAGTTATCTGCTAACAAGACTTTACCTTCAGTGGTCCAGGCCCCAGAACTTGAGCTAAAACCTCTTCCAGACCATTTGAAGTATGTCTACTTAGGGGACAAGGAGACCTTACCAGTGATTGTGTCCTCTGCACTGACGACTCCACAAGAAGAGAAGTTGGTGGAAATGCTGAAACAACACAAGACCGCCATAGGATGGACATTGGCGGATATCAAGGGAATCAGCCCTACAACTTGCGTCCACAGGATACTTCTAGAGGAGGGGTCTAAACCCACTAGAGAGGCTCAACGTCGTCTCAACCCTCCAATGATGGAAGTAGTGAAGAAGGAGGTTATCAAACTCCTTGATTGTGGGGTAATCTACCCCATTTCAGACTCCAAGTGGGTCTCTCCAGTTCAGGTCGTGCCCAAGAAATCTGGGATCACTGTGGTGAAGAATGCTGAGAACGAACTGGTGCCTCAAAGGACAGTCACAGGCCACAGAGTTTGCATTGACTATAGGAGGCTCAACGCAACCACAAGGAAAGATCACTTTCCTTTGCCATTCATTGATCAGATGCTTGAGCGCCTAGCTGGACATGACTATTACTGCTTCTTGGATGGCTACTCAGGCTACAACCAGATTGCCATTGCAAATGAAGACCAAGAGAACACAACCTTCACTTGCCCCTTTGGGACGTTTGCCTATAGACGTATGCCCTTCGGACTTTGCAACGCTCCAGGTACCTTTCAGAGGTGTATGGTAAGTATCTTTTCAGATTATATTGAGAAAATCATAGAGGTATTCATGGATGACTTTTCAGTTTTTGGAAAGAATTTTGATGATTGTCTTAATAATCTGGAGATAATTTTGAAACATTGCATGGAAACTAACCTTGTCTTAAACTGGGAAAAATGCCATTTTATGGTTAAACAAGGAATAGTTCTAGGACATATTGTCTCTGCTAGGGGTATAGAGGTTGATAAAGCCAAGGTTGATATTGTGCGTCACTTACCCTCTCCCACTTCTGTGAGAGAGATTCGTTCTTTCCTTGGCCATGCAGGTTTTTACAGGAGGTTCATCAAGGACTTCTCCAAAATTTCGAGACCCTTATGTCAACTACTCCAGAAGGATGTGCCATTTCACTTTGACAAGGAATGTCAAAAAGCTTTTGACAAGCTTAAGGAGTTGTTGACATCTGCCCCCATCATGTTACCTCCAGACTGGTCCTTGCCCTTTGAGTTGATGTGTGATGCCTCTGACTATGCAGTTGGAGCTGTTTTGGGGCAAAGGAAGGACAAGCTACCCTATGCCATCTACTACGCCTCAAGGACTCTCAATGATGCACAGATGAATTATTCAACCACAGAGAAAGAGCTCCTTGCAGTTGTCTTTGCCCTTGAGAAGTTTCGCTCTTACTTACTTGGCACCAAAGTTACTATCTTTACTGACCATGCAGCCTTGAAATACTTGATGACCAAGAAGGAGGCGAAACCAAGGCTCATTAGATGGATCCTACTCTTGCAAGAATGTGACGTGGAAATCAAGGACAAGAAGGGTAGTGAAAACGTGGTAGCTGACCACTTGAGTCGCTTGGTGCATGCAGAAGATCATCTACCTCTGGTAGAGACATTTCCAGATGAGCAACTCTTTGGACTTCAGGTAAGTGAACCATGGTATGCAGATATTGTGAACTATATTGTGTCTAGGAAGATTCCTGATACCATGTCACGTGCTCATAGAGATAGGCTTAAGAAAACTGTTAAGCAATATGTTTGGGATGAACCTTATCTATGGAAATATTGTTCTGATCAATTGATTAGAAGATGTGTGCCTGAACATGAACATAATGCTATACTTTCGTTTTGCCACTCTAAAGCATGTGGGGGTCACTTTGGGTCAAAGAAAACTGCATTAAAAGTGTTAGAGTCTGGGTTCTATTGGCCAACATTGTTTAGGGATGCACATGCCTATTGTTTAACTTGTGATAAGTGCCAAAGAACAGGAAACCTAGGTCCTAGAGATCAAATGCCCTTGACTAATATCATAACTGTTGAAATCTTTGATGTCTGGGGTATAGATTTCATGGGACCTTTCCCATCATCTTGTGGGTTTCTCTATATCTTACTTGCAGTGGACTATGTTTCCAAATGGGTGGAGGCAAAGGCCACTAGAACTAATGACTCTAAGGTTGTTGCAGATTTTATCAAGTCTAACATCTTTAGCAGGTTTGGAATGCCTAGAGTTCTCATTAGTGATGGTGGATCCCATTTTTGCAATCGGACAATTGAGGCTCTTTTGAAGAGATATGATGTGACACATAAGGTTTCTACACCTTATCACCCCCAAACTAGTGGGCAGGCTGAGGTCTCTAATCGTCAGATCAAGGGGATATTGGAGAAGACTGTGAACCCCAACAGGAAGGACTGGTCCTTGCGTCTAGAGGATGCTCTGTGGGCCTACAGAACTGCATACAAAACTTCCATAGGTATGTCACCATATCGAATTATTTATGGCAAACCTTGCCATTTACCTGTGGAGTTAGAGCATAGAGCTTGGTGGGCTGTGAAGCAGTTCAACATGGATATAGATGCAGCTGGGCTCCATAGGAAGTTGCAATTGCAAGAGTTAGAGGAGATTAGGAATGATGCCTTTGAAAGTGCTAAAATTTACAAGGATAAGACTAAGGCATTCCATGACAAAATGATTCGAAGGAAGACTTTTGTTGTGGGTCAAAAAGTTCTTCTATTCCATTCTCGTCTCAAACTCTTCCCAGGAAAGCTTCGTTCTCGTTGGATTGGACCTTTTGTTATCACTCATGTGTTTCCTCATGGAGCTGTGCAGATAAAGAGTGAACAAACAGGTAATGAGTTCAAGGTGAATGGGCATCGCTTGAAGCCTTACTATGAGGCATTTGTGGAACATGAAGTGGAGGCTGTACCCCTCCAAAACGTTCCAAACCCTGAGAATTAAATGGAGGTACAAGTCTGATAGGAGCATTTTAATGCGACGTTTTACTCGCTTTTCCCTGCATTTTCTGCGTTATTTCCTTAATAAAACCCTGTTTAGGAAAGTTTCCATTCTTTGATTGGGAAAGTTCCTATTTGTAGAAAGTTTCTATTTTTGTAGTTTCTATTTATCATTTTTAGTAAGTTTCCATTTTCAGTAATTTCTTTTTTTCATTTTTTAGAAAGTTTCCATTTTTCATTTTAGGAAAGTTTCTATTTTTCTTACTAGTTTCTATTTTCAGGACCTCCGAGCTAGAAAGTGGAAATGAACTCACAAATGGAAAGAGGAGCTTGCGATCACCAAGGGGAGCAAAGATGAAGAACAATGAGCCACAGAAATGAGCAGAAATGAAGAAAAGAAGTTTTCCTGGTCCAACCAGGAAACCCTGCGAAAATGAGGAAAGCCCACCAATGAAGTTTCCAACGTTACTATGAAAAAGAAATGGAAAAATAAAGTGTTGTGACGTTGGAAGATGACATGGCATAGAAGTGACGCAAACCCTAGCACTAAAGTTGTTGTTGCCGTGAATTTGCAAGAGAGAAACAAGGAGGTGGCGTCCAAGAAAATCAGAAATTAAAAGGAGATTTTCTAGGGTTATTTTTATGGAAATAAATCAAGAGATAAACCCTAGAGACTCCTAGCCGTCCAAGCAAGAGAGAAACAAGGAATTGCCGTGCAAAATAAAAGAGAAACCCTAGAGAATTCGGCCAAGGGATAATGAAGAGAGAAACTAGGGTTTTGCCGTGTGGAAAATCAGAAATTCAAGAGAGATTTCGTGGAGATTTCTTAGGGAGCTTTTAAAGGAAAGAGAATATGTGTTGAACACAAAAAGCTCTCAAAGGAGTCTAGGTTCGTCCCCCTTTATTCTCTAAATATATTGTTGCCGAAATTGGTGAAGGAAATCAGAAAATATCTCTATATATTTCGGCAAGATTATTTAGGGAATTAATTCTGGAATTTTGTGATTGGTTGCACCACCTCATAGGGCTTATGTGGCACGAAATCATTGGAGGAAATTATGTGGAGGAAGCAAGCTATTGCCGTGAGTTTCTCTAGGGTTTTACACGGCTTGAAGACCTAGAAGCCGTCCCCTATATATTCCTCTCTTCTCTCAACGTCAAGAAGTTGCTAGTTCCCACTTTTGCGTTTACACTTTGAAAAAAATCAGAAAAACTCTCTCTAGCTAGCCGTGCTCTTCTCCATCCTCTAGGGCAACCACGAAGTGCAAGCAAGGCCAAGGAAGAAGAAGACAAGCCGTGCATACCATCCACCCTCCACCTTGAAGATTGCTTTCGAAATTCAAGAGACCACATCATCATTTCATCCATCTCATCTTCATCACGGTGTAATCCGATTCTCCTTGTACCTTTGCTTTGTAATTTTCGTTGGTTTGCCTTAGTTGACACTTATGTATGAACAAGTATTGATTTCTGAAATTTTATGATTAATTGTTAATTTTCAGATTCATATATTGTGATTTATGGTTGCTTTTGTGTAAGTGTTTGATTGAATTTGCATGATAGAAATCGTTTGTATGATAATCTTGAATGGTTCGAAACATTTAAGGTTTTTATGTGAATGTTGCTACGAATTTGAGAACATGAATCAACTTTTTGGTTTTGTGTTCTTGAATCAACAAGTAGTAAAGGTTTTGTACAAAAACCGAAATTTAATCAAAGGAGATTGCAATTAGGTGAACTTTTTCATACTAAGTTGCACATTTGAATTGATAGCCTTTCTAGATGCTTAATGCGTTGAACATGACATGATTGACTAGCTTTCTAGGGTTTGATTGCATGTTTGATAGAATTAATCTAGGTGCTTTCACTTAGGTTAATTAGCATTGAAAGTAAAATATGGGAAATTGTTTGCTTTTGAACGTTTCACATGATCAATTCCTCTTGCATGACTATGATGAACAATGATGAACTTGAATTAACTTTGATTATAAATTCCGATTTGATCTTTGTTCGTGCATTTCATTTGTATTTTTTTTATGTTTTTGCATTTTAATTATTTTCTTAACTTAGTTTAATTTTCGAAAACCAAAATCAAAAACAAAATCCCCCTAATTTCGTAAATATGTATATATTTTGTTATATTTTTGTAAATATTATACTTTGTTTTAATTTTAATTGTTTAATTGTTTGATAATGACAGGTGTACCCTCAATCCCCGGAATAGAACGATCCCTATTTATTCTATACTACTAATGACATTTCAGGGTTAAATTGGTCGCTTCCCAAAAGCGACATCAATTTTTGGCGCCGTTGCCGGGGATTGAAAAATCACTTGTTAAATATGTGAATGAGTGTTTTGTTTATATGTTGTCTTCGAAAAAAAAAAAAAAATCTTTTGTTAATTGTTCATAATTTGTTAGTCAATTAGTTAATTAGTTAATTAATTACTTAGGTTGTTATTTATATTATTGAATACGAATTTTAATTGTGAGTTGTAAATTAAAGAAGGAATAGGTGAAGTCGTGTTTATTAATATTGACCTAAACCCCTTATTGGTACCTAGTCCAGGTCCCTTAAGGTTGAGGGCGGTCTTTATTAACATTCATTGAACTGTCTTCACACTTAGAATCTTTTTCATCCAAGTAAGTATAGCCTATGTGGGATGGTGTCTAGGAAAGGGGACAACGTTCATAACGGGTTCTTGGATTCAGAAGTGCATGCAAATGGGCGTAAACCACAATGTGGGAGTAGCCTATGCCAAAATGGATCCTACCTCTTGTGTTCGCCCTCCCCTACCTGGCCATTTCAGTAAGGTTGCCCAAAGGATGTAGGAGGGACTTTGTGTCTAGACGACTATACATGGGCCGCACGTCCTCTTGATTTACCGCTTGGAATTGAATTTGAAATAAATGGTATATGTAACAAATGAAAATATTGTGATTCACTAAGGTATATTGGATTAAACATAGTCTTGAGAAGGGTAGCTGTTTCAGTCCCATTGCACATCGAGACTCCCTGTTCCCGTACCTAAGTGTTGAAAATAATTGTAAAAGAAAAGGAAAGAAAAACAATTACTTGTAAGTATTTTCGTAAAAAAAAAAATTAAAAAAAAAAAAAAAAAAGAAAAAAAAAAAATAAATAAAAAAAAAATAAAAAAAAATTATATATAGTGACGTTTTGTTTGTTCTTGTTTGAAAGTTTTGTGTAAAATGTGTCTAATCTTGTTATACAAAAGAAAAGAATTAATTGTAAATATTGTTAAGTCCTTAATTGTTATAAGTGTGTAAAATCGTATGAGTAGATAAGGGCCCTTTTGTTAATATTGGCCTTAACCCTTCATTAGTGCCTTTCTAAGGTCTTTTGAAGTTGAGGGCGGCTTTTATTAACATTTGGAGAACTGTCTAACACATGAGTTCTTTTCAAGCTGAGTAAGGGGTATATAGGTGGTGTCTTAGGTTGAGACCCTAGGTGATGGGTTCAAATTGGATCTCAGAGATACTATAGACTGTGCGTAAACCACAATGTGGGAGTAGCCAATAGGGGCCTAAACCTCAATGAGGGAGTAGCCTCCGTAGTGTCACCAAAATGAGTCCTCCCTCTCACTTACCTCTTAATCTGGCCATCTAGCCTTCTGAAACAAAGGAAAGCGACTTATGTCTAGGCGACTATCCCTAGATCGTATCTCACCAATAGTAGTGGTTTCTATTGGGCTCGACTTACAACTTGTAATCAATTGAGATATTAACTTTATTTTGTAAAGATAATAAGATACTTGAACATAACCTCCACTTGTAAATTGTGTTGTTTTGTACAATTTTATACTTGTATAAACTTCTTACGTGGTTTATTTGTGAAAAGATTGTGGATAGTTTGTAATTTATACTTCTCTTTATACTTGTATAAATCATAAATAGTAAAGTCGTGAATAGTAACTTGTGAATAGTGACTCGTGAATAGTAAGGTTGATGTATAAACCACTAATTTGTAATTAGTTTACTTTATACTTTGCTAACTTCTGTGAATTTTGATGATGTTCAGGAATCCTATGAATGACCGAGCCTTTTAGACCATCTACAATAAAGGAAATTGAAGCAAGGCTCGCTCGTTTGAAGGGTCCTTCACTCCTTGAGTTCACAAGCCCTTCTCCTTCAACATACAAAGAGTACACATTTAACGAGCAAGGGAAGAGGACCTACTGTTCTGAGGAGTCTACATCACCTACACCGAGTCCATCTCCTCCTTCACGTTCACCTTCACCTGTGATTTCGTCCAACTCTACACCACCACCTTCACCACCACTTGAAGAAGTCGAAGAAGAGAGAATGGCATCTATTAGGGAACTCTCCACCGCAACTGTTGAAGGAGGGCCCCCTACAGGCATAGTATACCCTGCCCCTGCAGCTGGAAGACAGGCAGAGTTTGAGCTTAAGAGTGGATTGTTGCACAAGCTCCCTATCTTCCATGGACTTAATATGGAGGATGCTAATAAGCACGTACGAGAATTCCAATCTGTTTGTGCAAACATGCAACCACAAGGGGCAGATGAGAATCTTCTGAAGATGAGAGCATTTCCATTCTCTCTAGCTGATAGAGCCAAGGATTGGCTATATGAACTTCCTGCAGGACGTATCACATCATGGGAAACAATGAGAAAGGCCTTCTTGGAGAAATACTTCCCAGCTTCTAAGGTCATCACACTTAGAAAGAAGCTCAGTGGAATAGAGCAAGCCCATGATGAGTCCTATGCTGCTTACTATGAGAGGTTCAATTCCTTACTTGCACAATGTCCTCAACATCAGATGAAGGATGAGACCCTACTCACATGTTTCTATGAAGGACTCTTACCCTTGGAAAGGCAAATGTTGGATGCTGCAGCTGGAGGAGCTTTCGTGGATAAGTCACCTGCAGTTGGGAAGGAGCTTATAGCTAATCGTGCCTTGAACTCCCAACAATATGAGGGGGTAGGACACTCTATTCGTAGGGTGCATGAGATGAGCAAGAATACTGCCATTGAAGACCAACTGAGTAAGCTTACTCTACTCATGAATCAAGTGGTAAGTTCCAAGGGACCAAGTGCAACAATAGCTTGTGGAGTATGCTCTATGCAAGGGCATGTTACAGATCAGTGCCCTCAACTCAATGAGAATGGAGGATGGGAATCTGCAAATGCTATTGGAGGGTATCAAGGAGGATATCAAGGAGGACCTCAACGTCCTAGACATGACCCTTACTCCAATACTTATAACCCAGGATGGAGGGACCATCCCAACTTCAAGTGGACCAACAATGATAACGTTCAGAATCCTCTTGGTGGGAACTTCCAACGTCCTCAAGGGCCTTCATTCCAAGGATCATCTTTTCAAAGGCCCTACATGCCTCCTCCTCAACAGAACTCAGGACCTTCAATGTCTCACTATGACAAAACGTTGGAAGCTTTGACTAGTTCCACCCAAGCCTTGACAAACTCTACTCAAGCTTTGATTCAAGGACAACAGACCCACACTAAGGATATTGCAGATCTTAAGAAACAGATGGGCCAAGTTGTGGACTTCATGAGCAAGATTCATGAGACTGGGAAGCTTCCTAGTGGCACAATACCTAACCCTAAGGGTAATGTGGAGAATGCATCAGTTGTGACTACGAGGAGTGGAAGACCATTGGTGGATCCACCCAAGCAACCCAAGAAGGTCCAAATGAGCATAGAGATTGAGGAAGACCAAGAGCCCACCAAGTTGGGTGTTGAGAAGGACCCTGCAACGTCAAAGGAAGAGACCAAGGCATCCTCATCTTTAAAGGCAAAACCGGAAATCAAAGGTAATAATTCTAACCTATCGAATTCGGTTATTGCTAACCCTTCTTCTTCTTCTTGCATGCCCTTCCCACGCAGGTTTGCCCAATCTAAGAAGGATGAAAGTGACCAAGCCATCTTGGAAACTTTCAAGAAGGTGCAAGTAAACCTACCCCTCCTAGAGGCCATCAAGCAAGTCCCTAAGTATGCCAAGTTCCTCAAAGAGCTTTGCACTACTAGGAGAGTAAACCGTGAAAAGGAGGTGGTAAAGGTAAGTGAGAATGTCTCTGCCCTGATTCAGAGGAAGATTCCTCCAAAGTGTAAGGATCCTGGAAGCTTTACTATTCCGTGCACTATTGGTAACTCTAGATTTAAGAATGCCATGCTAGACCTAGGTGCATCTGTTAATGTTATGCCCTATTCTGTGTATGAAACCCTAGGTCTAGGTGAACTTAAATCTGACAATGTTATCATTCAATTAGCTGATAGATCCAATGCATACCCTAAAGGTTTATTAGAGGATGTGCTTGTACAAGTTAACCATCTTATCTTCCCAGCAGATTTTTATGTTTTAGAAATGGAGGACTCCCCTGTGAGTTCCACTCCATTACTTTTGGGACGTCCTTTCTTAAGGACAGCTAGGACGAAGATTGATGTGTATGAAGGGTCTCTTACAATGGAGTTCGATGGTGACATTATAGGCTTTAACATTTTTGAAGCCATGAGGTATCCCCTAGAGGTTCATGATTGTTTTTCTACTGATATTTTGGATGAACTTGCACAGAAAATGTTTGACATTATGCATGAGGATACTTTAGTCACTACCCTTGAGAGTGGGGTAGGCTATACAAAGGAAGGCGTCACCATCTCAGAGGACAAGTTGAAAGACACTTGTGAGGAAAAAATCATTGAAAACGTCTCCTTCCTTGAGGCATCACCCTTTATAGGTAAGTCTGTTTCTCCCTTGTCCATTCAGTTATCTACTAACAAGACGTTACCTTCAGTGGTCCAGGCCCCAGAACTTGAGCTAAAACCTCTTCCAGACCATTTGAAGTATGTCTACTTAGGGGACAAGGAGACCTTACCAGTGATTGTGTCCTCTGCACTAACGACTCCACAAGAAGAGAAGTTGGTGGACATGTTGAAGCAACACAAGACCGCCATAGGATGGACATTGGCGGACATCAAGGGAATCAGCCCTACAACTTGCGTCCATAGGATACTTCTGGAGGAGGGGTCTAAACCTACTAGAGAGGCTCAACGTCGTCTCAACCCTCCAATGATGGAAGTAGTGAAGAAGGAGGTTATCAAACTCCTTGATTGTGGGGTGATCTACCCTATTTCAGACTCCAAGTGGGTCTCCCCAGTTCAGGTCGTGCCCAAGAAGTCTGGGATCACTGTGGTAAAGAATGCTGATAACGAACTGGTGCCCCAAAGGACAGTCACAGGCCACAGAGTGTGCATTGACTATAGGAGGCTCAACGCAACTACAAGGAAAGACCACTTTCCTCTGCCATTCATTGATCAGATGCTTGAGCGCCTAGCTGGACATGACTACTATTATTTTCTGGATGGATATTCTGGTTACAACCAGATTGCAATTGCAAATGAAGATCAAGAGAAGACAACCTTCACTTGCCCCTTTGGAACATTTGCCTATAGACGTATGCCCTTCGGACTTTGCAACGCTCCAGGTACGTTTCAGAGATGTATGGTAAGTATCTTTTCAGATTATATTGAGAAAATCATAGAGGTATTCATGGATGACTTTTCAGTTTTTGGAAAGAATTTTGATGATTGTCTTAATAATCTGGAAATAATTCTGAAACGTTGCATGGAAACTAACCTTGTACTTAATTGGGAAAAATGCCATTTTATGGTTCAACAAGGAATAGTTCTAGGACATATTGTCTCTGCTAGGGGTATAGAGGTTGATAAGGCCAAGGTGGATATTGTGCGTCACTTACCCTCTCCCACTTCTGTGAGAGAGATTCGTTCTTTCCTTGGCCATGCAGGTTTTTACAGGAGGTTCATCAAGGACTTCTCTAAGATTTCGAGACCCTTATGTCAACTACTCCAGAAGGATGTGCCCTTTCACTTTGACAAGGAGTGTCAAGAAGCTTTTGACAAGCTTAAGGAGTTGTTGACGTCTGCCCCCATCATGTTACCTCCAGATTGGTCCTTGCCCTTTGAGTTGATGTGTGATGCCTCTGACTATGCAGTTGGAGCTGTTTTGGGGCAAAGGAAGGACAAGCTACCCTATGCCATCTACTACGCCTCAAGGACTCTCAATGATGCACAAATGAACTACTCCACCACAGAGAAAGAGCTCCTTGCAGTTGTCTTTGCCCTTGAGAAGTTTCGCTCTTATTTACTTGGTACCAAAGTTACTATCTTTACTGACCATGCAGCTTTAAAATACTTGATGACCAAGAAGGAGGCGAAACCAAGGCTCATCAGATGGATCCTACTCTTGCAAGAATTCGACGTGGAAATCAAGGACAAGAAGGGTAGTGAGAACGTGGTAGCTGACCACTTGAGTCGCTTGGTGCATGCAGAAGATCATCTCCCTCTGGTGGAGACATTTCCAGATGAGCAACTCTTTGGACTTCAGGTAAGTGAACCATGGTATGCAGATATTGTGAACTATATTGTGTCTAGGAAGATTCCTGATACCATGTCACGTGCTCATAGAGATAGGCTTAAGAAAACTGTTAAGCACTATGTTTGGGATGAACCTTACCTATGGAAATATTGTTCTGATCAATTGATTAGAAGATGTGTGCCTGAACATGAACATAATGCTATACTTTCGTTTTGCCATTCTAAAGCATGTGGGGGACACTTTGGGTCTAAGAAGACTGCGTTTAAGGTACTAGAGTCTGGGTTCTATTGGCCAACATTGTTTAGGGATGCACATGCCTATTGTTTAACTTGTGATAAATGCCAAAGAACAGGAAACCTAGGCCCTAGAGATCAAATGCCCTTGACTAATATCATAACTGTTGAAATCTTTGATGTTTGGGGTATAGATTTCATGGGACCTTTTCCATCATCTTTTGGGTTCATATATATCTTACTTGCAGTGGACTATGTTTTCAAATGGGTGGAAGCAAAGGCCACTAGAACTAATGACTCTAAGGTTGTTGCAGATTTTATCAAGTCTAACATTTTTAGCAGGTTTGGAATGCCTAGAGTTCTCATTAGTGATGGAGGATCCCATTTTTGCAATCGGACGATTGAGGCTCTCTTGAGGAGATATGATGTCACACATAAGGTTTCTACACCTTATCACCCACAAACTAGTGGGCAGGCTGAGGTCTCTAATCGTCAGATTAAGGGGATATTGGAGAAGACTGTGAACCCCAACAGGAAGGACTGGTCCTTGCGTCTAGAGGATGCTTTGTGGGCCTACAGAACTGCATACAAAACTCCCATAGGTATGTCACCATATCGAATTATCTATGGCAAACCTTGCCATTTACCTGTGGAGTTGGAGCACAAAGCTTGGTGGGCTGTGAAGCAGTTCAACATGGATATTGATGCAGCTGGGCTTCATAGGAAGTTGCAATTGCAAGAGTTAGAGGAGATTAGGAATGATGCCTTCGAAAGTGCTAAAATTTACAAGGATAAGACGAAGGCATTCCATGACAAAATGATTCGAAGGAAGACTTTTGTTGTGGGTCAAAAAGTTCTTCTCTTCCATTCTCGTCTCAAACTCTTCCCAGGTAAGCTTCGTTCTCATTGGATTGGGCCTTTTGTTATCACTCATGTGTTTCCTCATGGAGCTGTGTAGATAAAGAGTGAACATACAAATAACGAGTTCAAGGTGAATGGCCACCGCTTGAAGCCTTACTATGAGGCATTTGTGGAACATGAAGTGGAGGCCGTACCCCTCCAAAACGTTCCAAACCCTGAGGATTAAATGGAGGTACAAGTCTAGGCTGAAAGACTATAAACATTAAGCGCTGCTTGGGAGGCAACCCAATTCAGAAGTTGCTGTGGAGGAGTCATCAACGCAGATTTGTTTTATTTTTCCCTTTTACTCCTCCAATTTTCTTTGTACTTAGTCATTATTTTCGTAAATCTTTTTCCTATATACTTAAGTGTTTCATTGCATGCTTATACTTGATTACATTGAGGACAATGCAATATTTAAGTGTGGGGGAAGGGATTTATATTTGAGTCTTTTATTTTGAGTCATATATGGAAAAATACAAAAAAATTGAAAAATGTCAAAAAAGTCAAAAATTTTCGTTGCTTTTGTTTTTGTTTTGAGTCTTAGGATGCCCTTTCAACTGTCTAGGATGATTCTATATCTCTGAAATCATGACTAAAAGAGGATCACAAAATTGAGATGATTTAAACACGGTATTCTTTGGTTAATTGAGATATATGAGATATATATGCATGTGTAGTGGATATGGATTTCGAAACTTTGGTACAGAAAATATGAGCATGTTAAGATGAGTTTTGATTCATAAAAGCCATGTGAGATAATTGAGCCATGTCCCTTTTTCCTTGGAGTGAATCGAAAATATATATTCTTAATTTCTTGGCGATATTTTGATGATCTCATTATTCTTTCATTTGATTGATTGCTTGCCATAGATTAAGTTTGATGGACTAGAGAATGCTAGAATTCACTCTTGTGCTTGTTGAGACGTTATATCAATACATGGCCCTGATTCTGGAAGGGATAGAGGCACCCTAGGAATTACCACCATTGCCAAATAAACCTGTGTCCCCATTTGTGCCCGTCGTGGGACCCCCCTAGATAAGCCCCTTTGAGCCTACATTAAGCCTTTTCATTCATCACCCTTAAAACTCTTAACCATGAAGCTTAGTATAGTTACAACCCTACCCTTTGTTCTAAGAACTTAGTGGAGCTATCTTTTGAGACATACTACGTGGGTTTGGTGCTAAAGATGAAAATTGAGAGGAGGTGAAAGTTCAAGTGTGGGGGTAGACTTGTCCATAAAGAAAAAAAAAAAATATGTGAAAGCCGTGAAAAATGAAAAGAAAAGAAAATTGTATACGGCTAAAAAGAAAAGAAAGAAATAATTATGGATATTAGTCCCCCATACTTAGTGATTTTGGAGTCTGCGTTGAAATGAAGGCCCACTAAAGAAAAATCTGGCCTTTGTCCATTCACTATAGTTTAAGGGAAGTTTACAATGAAGATTGGGCCCAACATGAAGACATTAGGCCCCTTTTATGTTACCTCTAGGGAAAGTGACGTTTTTGCAATGCCTTGGTGGATTTCTTTAGGTCTCTACATCTACATATGCTCTGCTAGGTTTTTAGGACACTTTGATAAATCCTTACCCTTCGTTTCTTTAAACCTTGAGCCTTGGCCCCATTACAACCTTTAAGAAGACCTTCTTGATCCTTAAGATGGGACAGCCCTTGATGTGGAGATGAGTTACAAGAGTTGAACCTATGGCTTGGGTCCATCTGTGCAAGTAGTTGATATCCTTCATGAGATCTTTAAAGAAAATTATACATGTGCTTTCGTTTCTTGAATTATGTGATATACTTGCTATCTTTCACATATACTTGAGTGTACAAGCTTTTAAGCATTGCCATGATCTGAGAGAAGAAAGAGTGGATATACCTTTGTGAGGATATGAATCATACTTGTCTGAAACATGCTTAACAGAACCATCACCATTGTTACAACCACGTCCTACTTGTGTATGTGTAAATTATGTGTTTAAATTAACTCTCGAATGCCTAACATTGAATTTTGGTTGAGTGCTAATCTTGGTGTTATGAAAGTAAGAGATTGCTGAGACAAATAGTTGAAGGGCAATAGAGTCATTGTTTTTGTAGAGTCTTTAATTTCTGTTGAGTCTTAGTGTGATTTTGCTAAGGGACTAGCAAAAGCTAAGTGTGGGGGAATTTGATAGGAGCATTTTAATGCGACGTTTTACTCGCTTTTCCCTGCATTTTCTGCGTTATTTCCTTAATAAAACCCTGTTTAGGAAAGTTTCCATTCTTTGATTGGGAAAGTTCCTATTTGTAGAAAGTTTCTATTTTTGTAGTTTCTATTTATCATTTTTAGTAAGTTTCCATTTTCAGTAATTTCTTTTTTTCATTTTTTAGAAAGTTTCCATTTTTCATTTTAGGAAAGTTTCTATTTTTCTTACTAGTTTCTATTTTCAGGACCTCCGAGCTAGAAAGTGGAAATGAACTCACAAATGGAAAGAGGAGCTTGCGATCACCAAGGGGAGCAAAGATGAAGAACAATGAGCCACAGAAATGAGCAGAAATGAAGAAAAGAAGTTTTCCTGGTCCAACCAGGAAACCCTGCGAAAATGAGGAAAGCCCACCAATGAAGTTTCCAACGTTACTATGAAAAAGAAATGGAAAAATAAAGTGTTGTGACGTTGGAAGATGACATGGCATAGAAGTGACGCAAACCCTAGCACTAAAGTTGTTGTTGCCGTGAATTTGCAAGAGAGAAACAAGGAGGTGGCGTCCAAGAAAATCAGAAATTAAAAGGAGATTTTCTAGGGTTATTTTTATGGAAATAAATCAAGAGATAAACCCTAGAGACTCCTAGCCGTCCAAGCAAGAGAGAAACAAGGAATTGCCGTGCAAAATAAAAGAGAAACCCTAGAGAATTCGGCCAAGGGATAATGAAGAGAGAAACTAGGGTTTTGCCGTGTGGAAAATCAGAAATTCAAGAGAGATTTCGTGGAGATTTCTTAGGGAGCTTTTAAAGGAAAGAGAATATGTGTTGAACACAAAAAGCTCTCAAAGGAGTCTAGGTTCGTCCCCCTTTATTCTCTAAATATATTGTTGCCGAAATTGGTGAAGGAAATCAGAAAATATCTCTATATATTTCGGCAAGATTATTTAGGGAATTAATTCTGGAATTTTGTGATTGGTTGCACCACCTCATAGGGCTTATGTGGCACGAAATCATTGGAGGAAATTATGTGGAGGAAGCAAGCTATTGCCGTGAGTTTCTCTAGGGTTTTACACGGCTTGAAGACCTAGAAGCCGTCCCCTATATATTCCTCTCTTCTCTCAACGTCAAGAAGTTGCTAGTTCCCACTTTTGCGTTTACACTTTGAAAAAAATCAGAAAAACTCTCTCTAGCTAGCCGTGCTCTTCTCCATCCTCTAGGGCAACCACGAAGTGCAAGCAAGGCCAAGGAAGAAGAAGACAAGCCGTGCATACCATCCACCCTCCACCTTGAAGATTGCTTTCGAAATTCAAGAGACCACATCATCATTTCATCCATCTCATCTTCATCACGGTGTAATCCGATTCTCCTTGTACCTTTGCTTTGTAATTTTCGTTGGTTTGCCTTAGTTGACACTTATGTATGAACAAGTATTGATTTCTGAAATTTTATGATTAATTGTTAATTTTCAGATTCATATATTGTGATTTATGGTTGCTTTTGTGTAAGTGTTTGATTGAATTTGCATGATAGAAATCGTTTGTATGATAATCTTGAATGGTTCGAAACATTTAGGGTTTTTATGTGAATGTTGCTACGAATTTGAGAACATGAATCAACTTTTTGGTTTTGTGTTCTTGAATCAACAAGTAGTAAAGGTTTTGTACAAAAACCGAAATTTAATCAAAGGAGATTGCAATTAGGTGAACTTTTTCATACTAAGTTGCACATTTGAATTGATAGCCTTTCTAGATGCTTAATGCGTTGAACATGACATGATTGACTAGCTTTCTAGGGTTTGATTGCATGTTTGATAGAATTAATCTAGGTGCTTTCACTTAGGTTAATTAGCATTGAAAGTAAAATATGGGAAATTGTTTGCTTTTGAACGTTTCACATGATCAATTCCTCTTGCATGACTATGATGAACAATGATGAACTTGAATTAACTTTGATTATAAATTCCGATTTGATCTTTGTTCGTGCATTTCATTTGTATTTTTTTTATGTTTTTGCATTTTAATTATTTTCTTAACTTAGTTTAATTTTCGAAAACCAAAATCAAAAACAAAATCCCCCTAATTTCGTAAATATGTATATATTTTGTTATATTTTTGTAAATATTATACTTTGTTTTAATTTTAATTGTTTAATTGTTTGATAATGACAGGTGTACCCTCAATCCCCGGAATAGAACGATCCCTATTTATTCTATACTACTAATGACATTTCAGGGTTAAATTGGTCGCTTCCCAAAAGCGACATCAAAGTCTAGGCTGAAAGACTATAAACATTAAGCGCTGCTTGGGAGGCAACCCAATTCAGAAGTAGCTGTGGAGGAGTCATCAACGCAGATTTGTTTTATCTCTCCCTTTTACTTCTCCAATTTTCCTTTTGATTTTAGTAGTTATTTTCGTAAATTCTCTACCTTATATGCTTAAGTGTTTCATTGTATGCTTTTTCTTGATTACATTGAGGACAATGCAATATTTAAGTGTGGGGGAAGGGATTACACTTTTATCTTGAGTCCTATATTGAAAAATACAAAAATTTACACTTTTATCTTGAGTCATATATTGAAAAATACAAAAAAATTGAAAAATGTCAAAAATTTAAAAATTTTCGTTGCATTTGTTTTTGTTTTGAGTCTTAGGATGCCCTTTCAACTGTCTAGGATGATTCTATATCTCTGAAATCATGGCTAAAAGAGGATCACAAAATTGAGATGACTTTAAAATGGTATTCTTTGGTTAATTGAGATACATGAAAAATATGTGCCTTGTAGTGGATATGGATTTCGAAACTTTGGTACAGAATATGAGCATGTTAAGATAAGTTTTGATTCATAAAGCCCATGTGAGATATTTGAGCCATGTCCCTTTTTCTTGGAGTGATAAATGAAACATATATTCTTATTTTCTTGGCGATGTTTTGATGATCGCATTATTCTTTCATTTGATTGACTGCTTGCCATAGATTAAGTTTGATGGACTAGAGAATGCCAGAATTCTCTCTTGTGCTTGTTGAGATGTATATCAATACATGGCCCTGATTCTGGAAGGGATAGAGGCATCCTAGGAATTACCACCATTGCCATATAAACTTGTGTCCCCATTTGTGCCCGTCGTGGGACTCCCCTAGATAAGCCCCTTTGAGCCTACATTAAGCCTTTTCGTTCATCACCCTAAAATCCTTAACCATGAAGCTTAGTATAGTTACAACCTGATAAGAGCACAAAGTGTGACATTTTTAATATGTATTTTTCCTCATTTGGCTAAGTTATTCTCTTAAAATTAATAATTATAATATAGTTTGTGTTTTTAGCTACTTCATGGTCGAAAATGGAGAAAACAAGTGAAAAAGAGCAGAAATGAGCATAAATTAAGGAAAAGTCATTTTAGAAACTTTCCTCTTTCATTTTAGGAAATATTTCCTATTTTGTTTTAGGAAACTTTCTTCATTTGAACTTTTCTATTTCTGATTTTCCTATTTTAATGAGAGTCCATCCCATTAGAAACTCTTGAGTGATGAATTCAAGAAAAATTGAAGGATTAATGAGGAAGAATTCGAGGAGATAAAATGGATTGTTTTTAATCAATATTTATTCCTAATTATCTGATTTCTTATGGATTATAAACTCTAATTAAATTCTGATTTTTCTTGATTGTAGGAGTTTATTGTGTGCACAATTCTTGGAAGAAATTAGTGCAAATCAAGGGAGAAGAATAAGGGATGTATCTGGTCGCTATTCAAGGCATATACAATGAGCCAATAAGAGGAAAAGAAATCAGAAAATTCATGACTTTGTCAAGAGAAAATCAAGCAAATTTGGAGGAGAAATCACCTCAAGATGATTGGCCATGATTGCATCACAAGAGATGAGAATTCCACTATAAATAGCAGCCATTCTCTACTCCAAAATCATCACTTCCTGACCAAGATCACTTCCTGACCAAGATTACTTCCTAGCTTATCAGTTCTTAGCTAAAAACAATTATTCCATAGCTCTGCCCAATTCACTTCTCAAACCTCCATCACCTACAAGATCGTGACCACCATCCTTCCATCAATCCAAGAAGTTCTTAGGCGCTAAGTCAAGGACGATCCACCACCATAGCAGAGACGAGTTCTTCACCTTGTTGCCAAGCCGCTAAGGAAAGCTTCAAAGTGTAACTATGACTCTACTTACAATCTTTGTTTCGGTTTTGTTTGTTTGGATTTGTGAGTTGTGTAATTGGAGACATGAGATTTTCAGAATATTTTTATTAATATTTTTGAGATTTTCAGTTTATTATTAAGTTAATTGATGCGGCTGAAATAGCCTCACAATTTAACCCTGCAAAATGTAGTTGTCAGTATAGGATAAGCAGGGATTTCGAAATGAAGATTAAGGATACAAAAATCCTAAGGACCTAGCAGAGCATATATGGACCACCTTATGTCATCATTTTTGTACGCCAAATATCATTGTTTTGGGCTAAACCTTCACTCTAACCAACATGGGAATGGACAAAGGCATAATTTTCAACTTTGAGCCTTCTGCAAATTTGAAAGTCCAAAACCACACTTCAACAATTTCCCAAGAGTTTTCTTTTGCCGTTTTTCTTTCTTTCTTTTTCATTTTCATTTTCTTTCAATTTTTTTTTTTTACGGCAAATTTTTTTTTTTTCCCTTCTTTTTTCTTGGATTTTCCCCACCCCACACTTGTCTTTCATCGTCACCCCTACATACTATGTCATGCTCTACTAAGTCCCTAAGACAAGGGTAGAGATATCCTGTACTAAGCTCATGGTAGGGTAGTGAGGGTGATGAAACAAAGGTTTTCAACGTAGGCTCAAAGGGGTTCATTCTAAGGAGTCCCACGACGGGCACAGTTGGGGACACATGCTTGTTTGGCTATGGTGGTTACCCTAATGCCTTCTATCCTATCCAGGATCAGGGCATATTATGGCATACAAGTTTTGACAGTCACAACAGCCGAGTTCTAGTACTTTCTAGTCCATTAAAATCTATGGCACATGATCATTGGATTTTCAAAGAATGATGAGGTTTTGCAAATACAGCCATGAAATTTTGAATTTATCAATAAGCACTCGAAAAGAAAGTATTTTAGCTCAACAGCTCACTTAGGGTAAAATGAATCAGACTTAATCCTAGCATGCTTAATGAACCAAGTTACAATCCTATCTCAAATCTTCATACAAGCATTACAATGTCGATTAACCACAGAATTCAATTAAGTCCTATTTCGATTGTGAAAACCTTCAGCCATGAATTTAGAGACATGTTCATCCTAGACGTTAGGGGCATCCTAAGACTCAAACACACAAAAAGACTATAAAACCAATTTTTTTTTTTTTTTTTCTGAACTAAAATAAGGTGTAAACTAAAATAAACTACACTAAAATAAAGGTGTAAACCCACCCCACACTTAGAATCTACATTGTCCTCAATGTAGACAAGAAATATGGTATACAGACCCTAAATAAGGGGGGCTACGAAAATCAGGGAAGGGTAAAATAAACAAACAAACAACAACACAAGTACAGTTCAACCTAAGCAAGTGAAGGGATAGAAATGTCAAACTCTCGTTGATGGCTCCTTCACAGCTTTGTTTGAAATGGGTTGCCTCCCATGCAGCGCTTAATATTTATAGTCCTTCAGCCTGGACTTTTCTCCTTGTTCACACGTGCTCATTCCTTGGGTGCCTCCTGGAGGGGTATCTCTTCCAATGTGTGCTCCACAAAGGACTCACCAGATCAAGTGTTAGTAACATATACAAGGTTAGGAATACAAACATTATGTCTTTCCTACTTTCTAAGTTACTTTACATACTTAGGTACTGGAACAGAGGATCCAATATACCTTTAGCATGTCACACAACACGTTTTTTTTTTTTTTTTTAGTTTATTGTAAACATAGTTAATATCTCAATTGATTCCAAGTTGTAAGTCGAGCCCAATAGAAACCACTACTATTGGTGAGATACGATATAGGGATAGTCGCCTAGACATAAGTCTCTTTCCTTTGTTTCAGAAGGCCGAATGGCCAGATTAAGAGGTAAGTGAGAGGGAGGACTCATTTTAGTGATACTACGGAGGCTACTCCCTCATTGAGGTTTAGGCCCCTATCGGCTACTCCCACATAGTGGTTTACGCTCATTCTATAGTATCTCTGAGATCCAATTGAACCCATCACCCAGGGTCTCAACCTAAGACACCATCCGTATGCGCCCCTTACTCAGCTGGGAAATTAACTAATGTGTTAGACCGTTCTCCAAGTGCTAATAAAGGCCGCCCTCAACCTCAAGAGACCTGAGTAAGGTACTAATGAAGGGTTTAGGCCAATATTAACAAAAGGGCCCTTGTCTACTCATACGATTTTACACACTTATAACAATTAAGTATTTAACTAAATTCACGACAACATACAATTTACAACAATTAAGTATATTAATCTAAGTGAAACACATACAATTTACAACATGCTTAAAAAGAAAAACTCATTCTACAATTTTACAACATACAATTTACAACATGCTGAAAAAAAAAAAATCTAAGTGAAACACATACAATTTACAATATGCTTTAAAAAAAAAAAACTTCTACAAATTGTACAACAATTATAAAAGACATGCTTAATTTCATAACACTCATAAAACTTAAACTAAATCACAATTATAGCTTGGCCTAACAAAAATTGCAATTTGTCACCATTCCACAAGTGTAGTACAAAAATTTAGCATGCATTCTATATACAACAAAATCGATGACACTTTGAGCGTTAGGGATTTTAACAATCCCCGGCAACGGCGCCAAAAATTGATGCGGCTGAAATAGCCTCACAATTTAACCCTGCAAAATGTAGTTGTCAGTATAGGATAAGCAGGGATTTCGAAATGAAGATTAAGGATACAAAAATCCGGGGATTGTAGTTGTCAGTATTGTCACACTTTTTGCTCCTATCATTAATTTTGAGAATTCTTTGATGATGCATATTACAATCTTGTGCCCTTTTTATGTGTTTAGGTAATTTTCAGAGTTAGATTGATAAGTTTGCATGCTAGAATAAAGGTGAGAGTTCTTGTGTGTTTGCTTCATTTTCCAAGAGTAATTGTTATTTGTTAAGGCGCTAAGTTAAACAAAGTAGCAATTAGTTCTAAAAAGTGGTAAAAATCATGTTTCAATGGTTAAACGATTCTGGAAATTACGTGTTAAATTCTATGTGTAATGGTTAATTTGCACGTGTGAGTTGATTCGAGGGTTGGATAATACTACTAGTTAAGAGAATTACGCTAAGTGTTTTCGAAAATTAGTAGTATTGGGCTTGGTAAGGACTTTTCTGATCCAAGCCCACATTAGAACGAATTAGATAAATGGATTGATCCGCTAAGGCTTTTCATTTGGACTCTTATCTAGGCATTTAAGATGGGCACGTTTTTGTAGCATGTTGAAAAGGATTTTCTATTTTTACAATTAGTAATTTTAGAGTGGTAGTGGTCTAGGTTACGGAAGTCGATCATTGTAGATAATTTTATTTGTTTTGTTTTTATTTTAAGTAGATTAGAACCAAATCTCAAAAGCCCCCATTTTATTCTTTTATTTGTTTATTGACCTTTTAGTGTAGGTGTACCCTACAATCCCCGGACTGAACGATCCCTGCTTATCCTATACTGACAACTACATTTTGCAGGGTTAAATTGTGAGGCTATTTCAGCCGCATCACAACCCTACCCTTTGTTCTAAGAACTTAGTGGAGCTATCTTTTGAGACATACTACGTGGGTTTGGTGCTAAGGATGAAAATTGAGAAAAGGTGAAAGTTCAAGTGTGGGGGTAGACTTATCCATAAAAAAAAAAAAAAAAAAGGTGTGTGAAAAAGCCGAGGAAAAGAAAGTGAAAAAGAAAAAAATGTACGGCTAGAAAAGAAAAGAAGGAAATATTTATGGATTTTAGTCCCCTATACTTAGTGATTTTGGAGTCTGCTTTGAAATGAAGGCCTGCTATAGAAAAATTTGGCCTTTGTCCATTTCACTAGAGTTCAAGGGAAGTTTACAATGAAGATTGGGCCCAACATGAAGACATTAGGCCCCTTTTATGTTACCTCTAGGGAAAGTGACGTTTTTGCAATGCCTTGGTGGATTTCTTGAGGTCTCTACATCTATATATGCTCTGCTAGGTTTTTAGGACACTTTGATAAATCCTTACCTTTCA